>NW_028270185.1:15093835-15421335 GCF_037043375.1 Chiloscyllium plagiosum | reverse complement strand
AACCTTCTTCATTGTGCACCGACACCACCAATTTTGGTGTCAACATAGATGAGTTAGGTGCTGTAGATCTCGATGACGAACCAACAACATCTTGCAGTATGTGCGATAATATTATGTCATCGTCATGCTCCGGGATATAGTTAAACAAGCCTGAGAACATAGTCAAGCAGTGACCACACACCATTGCCAGAACGTAATCTGGTTGACTTCACTTCTGAATTATAAAGTACACCTGGACCATCCATCATCGTCAAAGCAATCCCTCAGAGCCGGCTTTAAGCTCAGGTCATTCAGCAGTACACGTTCTTGCAGCTCGTTCCCATGATGTCGACGTTGGAAATCGAGAGGCTATTTAAAGACATATCCCTTCATGAACGCTCTACAACAGCTTTGCAAAAATAGTGTCACCTCCATCCAGAAGTATGGAGATGTTGCTACCTAATCGCCCACAGTTTAGTGATGGTCCATGAGTCCGCCCGCATGATGCATCACTGGTCCTGTCACCGCGCAGGTAATCTCAGCAATAGGGCCATGGGTTCAAATCCCACCCCTGGCACGGTTTATGGCCTTATTAATGGTGGTCACGAAGTTCTCCCCAGTTGTTATAAAGCCTCACCCTGGTCACTAATGCCCTTTTAAAAAAGGAAATCTGTCATCCTTACCTGGTCTGGACATCATGTGATTCCAAACCCATAGCAATGGACTTAGCTGCCCTCTGAAATGCCCCTAGCAAGCACTTCCATTCATTGGCAATTAGGAATAGGCAACAAAGGGGAAGCAATGGCCTAGTGGTATTATTACTGGACTGTTCGGGTCCTCATTCATAGAATCAAGCAATTTCCCTATGAATGAAGTCAGGCTGACTGGTCTACAACTTCCTGCATTCCCTCTCCTTCTTTCCCTGAAATTGTGTTGCGTTAGTTATTTTCCATTCTGCCAGGACCCATCCAGAATTGAAGTGATTTTAGAAGGTGATAACCAATCACTCTAACAAGCAATTAATAATAACAAGTGGTTTTAGTGCTTAAGACTTATATGCTTAATGGTAAGGTAGTGGGGAATGTTGCTGTACAAAGACACCTTGGAGTTCAGGTTCTTAGCTCCTTGAAAGTGCAGTCGCAGGTTTCAATTACCTACAGTGAGGAAAAAGGCCCTTCGGCCCAACAAGTCCACACCGACCCTCCAAAGAGTAACCCACCCAGACCCATTCCCCTACCCTACACTTACCCCTGACTATTGTTCTTAACATTATGGGACAATTTAGCATGGCCAATTCACCTAACCTGCACATCTTTGGGTTGTGGGAGGAAACCGGAGCAGCCGGAGGAATCCCACGCGGACACGGGGCAACTTTTTCATGCAGAGGGTGGTACGTGTATGGAATGAGCTGCCAGAGGAAGTGGTGGAGGCTGATACAACTGCAACATTTAAGAGGCATTTGGATGGGTATATGAATAGAAAGGGTTTGGAGGGATATGGGCCGGGTGCTGGCAAGTGGGACTAGATTGGGTTGGGATATCAGGACGGCATGGACGGGTTGGACTGAAGGGTCTGTTTCCGAGCTGTACATCTCTATGACTCTATGTGGAGGTGCCGGTGTTGGACTGGGGTGGACAAGGTCAGAAGCCACACAACACCAGGTTATGGTCCAACAGGTTTATCCGGAATCGCAAGCTTTCAGAGCACTGCTCCTTCATCAGGTGAATGTTTTTAAGGCAAAGCTAGACAGATTTTGGAACAATAAAGGAATGAAGGATTATGGTGAGCAGGCGGGTCAGTAGAGTAAAGTCCATGGACAGATCAGCCATGATCGTATTGAATGGGAGGGGGAACAGGCTCGATGGGTCAGATGGCCTTTCCTGCTCCTATTCATTGTGTTCTTATAAGCTACAGGGAGAGGCCTAATCAGCTGGGGCTTTTATCCCTGGAGTGTCGGGGGCTGAGGGGAGACCTTATAGAGGTATATAAAATCATGAGGGGCATGGCTAGCGTGAATTGCATCTCCTCCATTTCCTACGTCTTCATTCTCGAACCCGTGCCCTGCCTCACCCACAACGAGAGAATCCCCCTGACCCTCACGTTCCACCCCACTAATCTCCAAATCTAGCGCATTATCCTCCGCCATTTTCACCACCTACAGTCAGACCCCGCCGCCAAAAATATATTCCCCTCGCCACCCCTCCCTGCGTTACACAGGGACCATTCCCTCTGCAACTCCTTTGTTCAGTCGACGCTGCACAAACCGTGCCCCCGCCTCCCTGCCCACCAACATATCCTTTCCACTCCCAGCACCTTCCCTTGCCACCGTATAAAACCTCCCCCTCTCAACCGCAACCCTCTGCCCGAGGCCCTAAAGGATCATTCCACATCCAACAGAGATTTACTCGTGCATCCTTAAATCGCATTTACTGCATCCCGTTGCTCTCGATGTGTTCTCCTCCACCTGGGAGAGGCCGAGCATGAACTCGTGGAATGGCTCAGAGGACACCTCTTGTCCGTACGCACTAACCAAACCCCACCACCCTATAGCCAGCCACTTCAACACCCCCTCCCCACCCACAACCCCGGGCCTCCTCCATCACCTATACGAGCCCACTGGAGGAGGAACACCTCATCTTCCGCCTTGGGAGCCTACAACCTCAACATCGAATTCACCAGTTTCCCCATCTCCCCACCCCCCCCCCCCACCCCAAACCCAGATCCAACCCTCCGACTCGGCACCGTCCTCTTGACCTGACCTACCTCTCCATCTTCCTTCCCACCTCTCCGGCCCCGCCCTGTCCTTCCCAGTGACCTATCACAATCGCCATCCCACCTACCTCTCCCTCCACCTCCACCCCGTCTCCCCCTATTTACTTCTCAGTCCCCCTTTACCCTTCCTGAGGAAGAGCTTATGCCCAAACTGTCGAGTCTCTTGCCCTTCGGATGCTGCCTGACCTGCTGAGCTTTTCCAGCGCCAAACGTTTTGACTCTGACTCTCCAGCATCTGCACTCCTCGCTTTCACCTCTCGGGTGAAGAGCCAAGGTCTTCTCCCCGGGGTGAGGGGGAGTCCAGAACTAGAGGGCATAGGTTTACGGAGAGAGGGGAAAGATTTAAAAGGGACCCAAGGGGCAGCTTTTTCACACAGAGGATGGTACGTGTATGGAATGAGCTGCCAGAGGAAGTGGTGGAGGCTGGTACAATTACAGCATTTAAAAGGCTTCTGGATGGGTATATGAATAGGAAGGGATGTGGGCCAAATGCGACTAGATTAATATAGAACATCTCCTCAACATTGACGAGTTGGAACAAAGGGTCTGTTTCCAGTTTAGATTCCCTACAGTGTGGAAACAGGCCCTTTGGCCCAACAAGCCCACACTGACCCTCCTAAACGGTAACCCATCCACCGACCCTATATTTACCCCTGACTAATGCACTTAACACAATTCACCTGGCCTGCACATCTTTGGAGTGTGGGAGGAAACTGGAGCAGACCCACACAGACACGGGGAGAATGTGCAAACTCCACACAGAGAGTAACCCAAGGCTGGAATCGAACCTGGGACCCTGGGACAGCTGTGCTAACCATTGAGCCACCGTGCTGACTTTATGTTCTGAGTTTTAGATTAATCCAGGGATGGTGTAAATGTGTTAAGAGGAGTTTCATTCTAAACCCTCAGGTTTATACTCATACGTCTGGAAACATGTTCCTGCGATTTCCAATCCACCAACTCCCCTGCCATGGACCCTGAGTACTCTCCCACACCTCCACTCCCCCCACCTCCCCCCCCAACCCCCACACCCCTTCGCCCCACCCCACGCCCCAGGCACTGACTCGCTTTTCAAAGCTCCAGCTCACCATTGTCAAGCCCCAATGGAATTTGAACTGGACAAACCGGCTGAACAGCAGATCAGGCAAACGGCATAGGATTGCTAGTGTCTGGCTTCCAGAGCGATGGGTTCACACGCCAAAGGTCACGGTTTAAAAACGCCAACTTAAGCTGCATACCTTCACAGGTGCAGTCACCTGGTGCAAAGCGAGGACTGGAGGGACAGGGGTCAGGGACATTTCCCAGAGATCCAGGACCTTTCTAGTCGACTGCTGACATAAAACAAAATCCCCCGACGTAGCTGTTGAGATGTCCCGAGGCACGTCGCAGCTGGAGCCTGTGTGCGCGGTCACCGTGACCCAATCAGGAAGCACGGCAGCTGGGTGGGTGCACGGCAAGATCCCGCAGGAAGGACTCAATCACGACTAGGCCGAAGGCTGCGGCAGCGCGGCCGACTCTACCTCAGAGAAACCAAACGCAGACTGGGTGTCCGCTTTGCGGAACGCCTCTGGTCCATGCACACGCAGGACCCTGGCCTTCGTGAGCCGGTTATTTTAACCCAGCGTCCCGCTCTCACGTCTACATGTCAGTCCCTGGCCTACTACAAAGCCCCAGTGAATCCCAGCTCAAACTGGGGGAGCAACGTCTCATCCTCAGCCTCGGCACTTTACAACCTTGTGGATTTAATATTGAGTTCAGCGCCTTCAGACTGTGAACCCATACCCATTCCTTGTTTTTTTCCCCCAGCTTCACTTGTTGCATTCTCTGTCACCACGTTCTCTCTCCCCTCCCGCTCCTCTCCTGTCTGGTCTTTCCCTTCTGGCAGCTGGACATACCATCATCTCGCATTCCGAGCACTTAATCTGAAGTATCAACGTCCTTTCCCCATGCACCCCCTCCTCAGCACTCCACCCACCCCCCCACCAGCCCCCCCCCTCCACACTTCACGGCAGCTCTAAGGAAGAATCGTCTCGACGTTAGCTTGTGGATTTCCACAAATGCTGCCTGACCTGCTGTGACCTCCAGCGTTTTTTATCTCCAGCCTTTTAGAAATGTTGATTTTGTAGGTGGGGGGAAGGAATACAGACAAAGAAGATTCTGCCAGCAAACGGGTGAGGGAGATAAGGAAAGAATTATTAGAAGCAGGGAGGAGGGGCAAGGTGATGTCACTGGGTATTCCTGATGAAGGGCTTATGCCCAAAACGTCAGCTCCTCGGATGCTGCCTGACCTGCTGTGCTTTTCCAGCACCACCCTTTTTAACTATTAACCCGAGGCTAATGATCTGGGTTTAAGTCCCACAGTGGGAGGTTTGAATCTGGAATAAATGCAGACTTGTGTAATCAATTGTTTGCAAAAATCCATTTCGTTCACTAACAGAAAATCTGCCGTCCTTACCAGGCCTCGCTGCAATCTGAACCAAATTGTACAATCAGTAGTGCCCTTGCCCTGGCACAGTCCTCTTTAAATCAGCACATTGATAAGGTTACTGAACTGGTTAACCCAGAGGCTGGGAATACGCTCTGGAGAGATGAGATGAAGCCTCATCAAAAGGTGACTGACCCTGCTATCGCATTGAACGAGTGTGGCATCAAGGAGCTCTAACAAATGGGAATTTGGGGGAAACAGTCCATTGGAGAGAGTCATACCTGACATGCAGTAAAATGGTTGTGGTTGACATAGCTCAGCGTCAAGATTAGAGTGCTGTTGGAAAAGCACAGCAGGCCAGGCAGATCCGAGGAGCAGGAGAGTCAACGTTTCGGGCCTAAGCCCTTTGAGAGGGGAGGAGAGCCTCTTCAAAAGTAGGCATCCTTGGAAGAGGCTTTGCAGTGAGGTTAAAATCAACTCGGAGAAAGTGAGGACTGCAGATCAGAGTCGAGAGTGTGGCGCTGGAAAAGCACAGCAGGCCAGGCAGCATCCGAGGAGCAGGAGAGTTGATACTTCGGGCAAAGTATTCATTCATCTCAGACGTAAAGGTTCAGTGAAGCAGTTAGCAAAGTCAGTTCAATGCATGATGGCGTCAAACAGCCTGGAAACAGGCCCTTCGGCCTAACTTGTCCATACCGACCGGGTTTCCTAAACCGCACAGAACTTGGGACGTCCAGTTACAGCTGTACACATTGCTGCTAAGGCCACATTTGGAGCACTGCAGACAATTCTGGTCTCTCTGCTGTAGGAAGGATGGTATTGAACTGGAAAGTGTGCAAAAAAGGATTTACGAGGATGTTACTGAGAACAGAGGGCTGGAGTTATAAGAATTGGCTGGGGCTGGTTTCCCTGGAGCGTTGGGAGGTCGAGGGGTGACTTTAAAGAGGTTTATAATATCATGAGGGACATGGATAGGGTGAATAGTCAAAGTCTTTTTCCCAGGCTAGTGGAGTCTAAACTTGGAGGGCACAGGTTTAAGGTGAGAGGGAAAAGATTTAAAAGGGACCTGAGGGGTAACATTTTCACACAGAGGGTGGTGTGTGTATGGAATGAGCTGCCAGAGAAAGTGGTGGAGGCTGGTATAACCACAACATTTAAAAGGCATAGATAAGAAAGATTTAGAGGGATATGGGCCAAATGCAGGGAACCCAGTGCTCTGGTATTAGAACCAGTGAGGACTGCAGATGCTGGAAAGCAGAGACTAGATTAGAGTGGTGCTGGAAAAGCACAGCCGGTCAGGCAACATCTGAGGAGCAAGAAAATCGACGTTTCGGGCAAAAGCCCTTTATCCGGACTCTAATCTATTAGAACCAGTGGCCCAAATCTTGGTCAAAGATCTCAAAGTTAAGGAAGGTGTAAAGGGAGGAAAGGTGATTGAGAGGTCGAGGCAGAAGTCCTAGAGGTTACACAGCACAGACACCAATATCGGAACAAAGGAATTAAGGGATGAGACTGGAGTTAAATATTATCAACTGGGCTTTGCTGGTGACAGCAGACAAGGGATGGGCAGAGATGCTTCACATTTTCCTGAATACACTAGCCCTTTCATAGCAGCAGATACACAACTTTGAACACACGCAGCAACAGATTGAAGAACAGCTTCTTCCCCGCTGTTATTACCCTGCTGAATGGATCTCTCCAACTCCAAATCTAATGTTGACCTTGCTTCGTGCACCCGCTGTGCAGTCGTTAACCTTGTGTGTGCCTTGCTCTGTCTAAGCCCCCATGGCCTGTATGATCTGCCTGCACTGCTCGCAAAACAAAACTTTTCACTGTACTTAGGTACACGTGACCGCAATAAACCAAATTAAATCTGTGTGTCCCCTCGCCAGGGGAAAGGACCGTAAATGTGAGGGATAATTAGTAACAGAGGATAACAGCATTCTCCAAGGTGGCATGGGAGGAGGAGCAATCTGGGAACCCCAATCCTGAGTATGTCCAAGTATCAGTTTCAAACAATGGGAAAGATTTAAGGGTCTTTGATGTACTACAACATTAACAGAAAGCTGCGAGTGCTTTACACAGCGCAGCACCGTGACTCAGTGGTTAGCACTGCTGCCTCACAGCGCCGGAACCCAGGTTTGATTCCAGCCTCGGGCAACTGTCTGTGTGGAGTTTGCACATTCTCCTCGTGTCTGTGCGAGTTTCCTCCGGCTGCTCTGGTTTCCTCCCACAGTCCAAAAATGTGCAGGTCAGGGTGAATTGGCCATGCTAAATTGCCCATAGTGTGAGGTGCATTAGTCAGGGGGAAGTGGGTAGAATGCTCTTCATTTGGCCCATATCCCTCGAAATCTTTCTTATCAATGTCTTTTAAATGTTGTAATGGTACCAGCCTCCACTACTTCATTCGGTGTGGACTTGTTAGGCCGAAGGGCCAGTTTCCACACTGTAGGGAATCTAATCTAATCTACACCAGTCAGTATGACCCCTGAGGGCTCTTTAACTCATGCATTGCTTTTTAGTTCAAGTTCCCTGAGTTTGGGAATGGGAACACAAAGGGGAAGCCTGTTCCTATTGTTTCCCATTCCCATTTTCCCTATGGAATACCTGTCATCCGTTGCAGATTCCAACAGCCGAGTGCCGGACGTGGTGTTGAGGGTGAAGTGTACGGCCTGTTCCCCGCTGAAGAAAAATCCCAAACTCCAGGCCTTCTGGAGGGAGCAGCATCCTGCATTTGTGCAGCGCATTCTCAAGAAAAAATGGTCCCAGGAGGCCTTGCAGGGCAGGTGGTGGATTGTGGAATAACAGCTCGGTCTGGCCTACATGTGACTCCAGACCCACAGCAACGTGGTTGACTCTTAATTGACTCCATGACACAGAGGGTGGTACACGCATGGAATGAGCTGCCAGCAGAAATGGTTGGGGCGGGAACATTAACAACATTTAAAAGACATTTAGACAAATACATGGGTAGGAAAGGATTAGAAAGATATGGCAGACGTAGGTACTGCAGATGCTGGAGATTAGAGTCAAGGTTAGAGTGGAGCTGGAGAAGCACAGCAGGTCAGGCAGCATCCAAGGAGCAGGAAAATCGACGTTTCGGGCAAAAGCCCTTCATTCCTGATTGACAGTCATGTGTCGTCCAATCGTAGGGCTCCAGTTGGTGTCCACTTGGCAGAGATGGCCAAAGGGCGTCTTTGTTGGCCAATGGGGTGGACGTTGGGTGGAGGTTGGAGCTTTGACCTGTTCAGGATTATGGGATTATATTCAGCACAGCCTGTTTGGGCTGAAGGGTCTGTTTCTGTGCTGTACGACCCTATGACTTAGCAATCCACTCAGCTCAAGGGACTATTAGGGACGGGTAACAAATAGTGGCCTTGCCAGCGACAATGCCCCACATCCCAAGGAAATTTTAATTAAACTGATCCTTAAGCACCTGTCTCTCCTCAGGAAGATTTTAGCCTTCTCTGAACATGTCCGAAATGCTGTTAAAATCTGTTTTATCGTGACTCTGGCAGGCCCCATGGACTGTTCTCCTTTCTTAAAAGTGTGATTATTAATGCTGCTGTTGAGTCAGGGTAACAGGACGGTTACGAATCTCTGCTGCGATTCTGAACTCTTCGGATCCTTTCTACAGATTCCCAGGACAGTTTCTGCTCTGTGCAAAGCGGGCCTCATCTTCCACATTCTATGCCGGCCAGTGCCCCATTTCCATGGTAACTCTCTCCCCCGGCCTTTCACTGGAAACTTTCAACGTGGTTCCAACTCTTTTAAGTACTTTGATTTGTTGGTGCAACTCATGGTGTGTTAGTCTTTGCCAATGAGCGCCTCCTTTTCAATTCTCCCCAGTTCAATGCACTGACTTTTGTTGGGCCCGCACTCCCATGATTACAAGCGAGTATTGTCATGCCTCCAGCAATGCAGCTGAACTCTCCAAGAACTAAAGACCCCAACAACCCAGGCATAAAATCATCCAAAATTTTCCCTTGAATACGTCTGCTTATTAATTACAGAACTGTTGGAGCACGAGGTGGGGCCAACTGACAGTCTTGTGTCATCCAATCGTAGCGCCCCTGTTGGTGTTCACTTGGGAGAGATGGCCAAAGGGCATTGCCATTGGCCAATGGGCGGTCATGGGGTGGAGGTTGGACTTTTGACCTCTCCAGGATTACGGGCAACAGTGGCACCTCACCACTTCCTGAGCCAAGTGTCTACCCTCCGTACGTGAACCAAACTGGCAAATGTTGGCGGGGGGGGGGGGGGGGGGGGGCATCTTGCTCCAGGAAGTAGAATCCTTACAGAGCAGATAGAGGTCATTCGGGCCATCGTGAAGAGCGTGTGGTGCTGGAAAAGCGCCGAGGAGCAGGAGAATCGATGTTTCGGGCATAAGCCCTTCATCAGGAATTTCTTGAAACACCGACTCTCCTGCTCCTCGGATGTTGCCTGACCTGCTGTGCTTTTCCAGCACCACACTCTCAACTCTGACCCCCAGCATCTGCAGATTTGAACAGATCAACCTTGCATCCATAACCCGACATAAACCACCCAGCTGCACATCCCTGGGCACTATGGGTAATTTAGACCGGCTGGTCCACCTAAGCTGCACATCTTCGGACTGAGGGAGGAAACTGGAGCACCTGGACAAAACCCACGCAGACACTGGGAGAATGTGTAAACTCCACACAGACAGTCGCCCGAGGGTGGAATCGAACCTGAGTCCCAGACGCTGTGAGGCAGCACTGAGCCACCCTTAATATTGCAGCTTTAATGGTCCAAGCCAATCCTGCTTGTTCTTTTCTAACACGGTGATGCAGTTCAGAGGTGACGTCTATAGCCCTGTGCCAATTTGTTCAGAATCTCCCAGGGAAAAGAATCCCAGGTCGTTGCCCCAGTTGAAAGCAGAGACTGGGGATTAACAAATCCGAAACATTCCACTCTGTGTGGTTGAGTAATGTTGACACTCTCACTCAAAGCCTGGAAGTTTTCCACTTGTGTAGCGCCTTTTATGACCTCAGGATCTCCCAAAGTGCTTTGTATCCATTCAAATATATTTTAAGGTGTACTTATGGCTGTAGGGAGGGTCAAAGGTCAGCCACAGCAAGCCCTCACAAAAAGCAACGAGCCAATGACCTTATATTGTGGAGTTGGTCGACAAATGAGCAGAGACATGACAGGCAGGTCTTCCAGTTCCAACATATCATGTGCAGGTCAATAATCGAAACATGAGGAGGATTAATCAGGATATCCCAACTCCTCACCCCTTGAGGATCATGGAGTAATTGATGGGCTTGGATGGTGGCCTTTCAATCCATCCAATACAGACCAGCTCTCAATCCAGTCAAAACCCCAAACCACTCCAACCTTCCTTGGTTTCCTCAAGTGCCCATCCCAATTTCCTTGGAAAGTGTCCACCATCTACGCTCCTGCCACCCTCATTGGCACTATGTTCCCAGGTCATGCCCACACACTGTGTAAAAATATTCTGCTGTGTTCGTCCCTCATACATGGCTCATTGAAATTGTGCCACAGGTAGATGGGGAGGTTAAGTGTTTAACTCACTTGCCTTCATTGCTCAGACTTTTGAGTATAGGAGTTGGGACGCCATTGTTAAGGTTGTACAGGAGGTTGGTGAGGTCTCTTCGGGAATACTGTGTCCAGTTCTGACCACCCTGTTATAGGAAGGATATTATTCAGCTGGAGAGGGTTCAGAAGAGATTTACCAGGATGTTGCCAGGATTGGAGGGTTTGAGTTATAAGGAGAGGCTGGATAGGCTGGGACTTTCTTAACTAAAGCGTTGGTGTTGAGAGATGACCTCATACAATCATGAGGGGTATAGGTAAGGTGTCTTTTCCCCAGCTTAAGGGAGTTCAAAACTAGAGGGCATAGGTTTATGGTGAAAGGAGAAAGATTTAGAAGGGACCTGAGGGGTTAACTTGTCGAGGGAATCTCCCCTCAATCGCTTTTGCTCCAATGGGAACGGCCCCTCTCACCTTAAACCTATACCATCGAGTTTAGGACTCTCCTACCCTAGGGAAAAGACCTTGGCTATTCACTCTATCAAAGACCATAGATGAGTACCAGAAAGTAAGCCATTCAGCCCATCGAGTCCTCTCTTCTCATTGAACGAGATCATGACTGACTTGATCATTCTCAACTTGGCCAAAAGGTCTCCAGAATTCACCAAGGATCCTCTGACAGCACCCTTCCAAATCTACAACCCCCTCCATCTAGAAGGGCAAGAGCAGCAGATACATGGGAACACCACCCCCTGCAAGCTCTCCTCCGAACCACTCTCCATCCCGAATTGGAAATATTTCACCGTTCCTTCAGTGTTGCTGGGTCAAAATCCTGGAATTCCCTCCGTCATTGTGGGTCAACCCATAACAGGTGGACTGCAGCGGTTCAAGGAGGCAGCTCATCCCCACCTTCCCAAGGGGCAATTAGGGATGGGGCAATAAATGCTGGTGATGCCCATGTCCCACAAATGAAGAAAAAAATACTTCAGTTCCTGCCTTTTCCCTTGATTGAAAATCTCTCCATCTCAGCCTTGAATCACCCAGCCCCCCACAGCCCTCTGTGATAAAGAATTCTACAGATTCACTCCCCTACATGAGAAGGAATTGGTCCTCATCTCTGTCTTCCATGGGCGACCCCCTTACTCTGAGGTGATGCTCCTCAAGTCCTGGACTCTCCCATAAGGAAAAATAGCATCTCCACATCTCCCCCTGTCAAGTGCCATGATACGTTATTGTGTGTTACACTGTCATATAACCATTACGTTACAGTATTGCACTGATCTCCATCATACAGCTCTCTCATTCAGGTTATTCTATCTCCCTGTCTCATTTCTCAGTGGCATGGGAACACCTTCTGGAAAACTTTCACTGTTTTGGCCCCAGCGGGGGCTTCCTGTGGTGGACAATCCCACGGGCTCCTCACTCTCTGGGCCAAGACATTTCTCCCGATCTCAGTCCTAAATGGCTGACCCCACACCCTTAGACTGTGACCCCTGTGTTAAACCTCACTCGCACCCAGATGCATGTGGACAACAAGCTCAGGCTGACCTTGCCCCGTATTCAACTCTACTCAGCAACACTCATTGTCAGATACGAGAAATGACCACTAGGCTGGGGTTGTAGAGTCATAGAGATATACAGCATGGAAACAGGCCCTTCGATCCAACTCTTCCATGCCAACCAGATATCCCAAATTAACCTAGTCCCATTTGCCTGCATTTGGGTAATTTCCCTCTAAATCTTCCACTTCATGTTCGGAAACCTTTTAAATGTTTAAATGATGTAATTCCACCACTTCCTCTTCAGCTCATTCCATACACGTCTGTGTGAAAAAGTTACACCTCGGGTCCTTTTAAATCTTTCTCCTCTCACCCTAAACCTATGCCCTCTAGTTCTATTTCCTCCACCCCAGGAGAAAGACTCTGTCTATTTATCCTATCCATGCCCCTCATGATTTTGTAAACCTCTATAACGTCTCCCCTCAGCCTCCGACGCTCCATGGAAAACAGCCCCAGCCTGATCAGCCTCTCCCTATGGCTCAAAGTGTCCAGTCCCAGCAACACCCTTGTAGATCCTTTCTGAACCCTTTCAAGTTTCACAACATCCTTCTGATCGGAGGGAGAGCAGAGAGGAAGGAAAGTTTCGCATCTGCAGACTACCTCACACAGCTCCAGGACGCCTGACATTACAACCAATGACTAGGTCAGAGAATGTGGAAGCGTGGGCTGTGCAAAGAAGGGTGACTGGACGCCAACTCTGATTTCTCTCCACAAGTGCTGCCAGATCTTCTCTGGCCTGTTTCAGGGATTTTGCAGGTCAGAGGAGGGGCAAATGGCAGAATGGCTTGCTAGCTGACTTCAAGACAGAAGACAGGCAGTGGGGGCAAAGGCCTACTCAACATGACAGGAAGTGGGAAGTGTTTTCCCTAAGGATCCCTGCTACGCACCATTCACATTCACCGTTTGGACCATTGGAGTCAAGCGCACAATTTCCACATTTGTGGATGACACTGAATTGGAGGGAAATAGTGGAGGGTAGTTGACACTTCAGGGGAAACAGGGCAAGCAGAGGAGGGAGAAGGCCTTAGAGGGTTACGCAAATATATTGAAAAAGAAGAACGATGGATGGATGTGAATACAGAACGTATGGTTAGCAAGTTTGCAGATATCACCAAAATTGGTGGTGTAGTGGACAGTGAAGAAGGTTATCTCAGAGTACCACAGGACCTTGATCAGATAGACCCATGAGCCAAGGAGTGGCAGATGGAGTTTAATTTAGATACATGTGAGGTGCTGCATTTTGGAAAGGCAAATCAGGGCAGAACTTATACACTTAATGGGTAAGGTCCTAGGGAGTGTTGCTGAACAAAGAGACCTTGGAGTGCAGGTTCGTAGCTCCTTGAAGATGGAGTCACAGGTAGATAGGATAGTGAAGAAGGCGTTTGGTATGCTTTCGTTTATTGATCGATGCATTGAGTACAGGAGTTGGGAGGCCATGTTGCGGTTGTACAGGTGAAGCCATCTCATAGAGTCATAGAGACGTACATCATGGAAACAGACCCTTCGGTCCAACCCGTCCATGCCGACCAGATATCCCAACCCAATCTAGTCCCACCTGCCAGCACCCGGCCCATATCCCTCCAAACCCTTCCTATTCATATTCCCATCCAAATGCCTCTTAAATGTTGCAATTGTACCAGCCTCCACCACATCCTCTGGCAGCTCATTCCAGACACGTACCACCCTCTGCGTGAAAAAGTTGCCCCTTAGGTCTCTTTTATATCTTTCCCCTCTCACCCTAAACCTGTGCCCTCTAGTTCTGGACTCCCCCCACCCCAGGGAAAAGACTTTGCCTATTTAACCTATTCATGCCCCTCATAACTTTGTAACCTCTATAAGGTCACCCCTCAGCCTCCGACGCTCCAGGGAAAACAGCCCCAGCTTGTTCAGCCTCTCCCTGTACCTCAGATCCTCCAACCCTGGCAACATCCTTGTAAATCTTTTCTGAACCCTTTCAAGTTTCACAACATCTTTCCGATAGGAAGGAGACCAGAATTGCACGCAATATTCCAACAGTGGCCTAACCAATGTCCTGTACAGCTGCAACATGACCTCCCAACTCCTGTACTCAATACTCTGACCAATAAAGGAAAGCATACCAAACGCCTTCTTCACTATCCTATCTACCTGCGACTCCACTTTCAAGGAGCTATGAATCTGCACTCCAAGGTCTCTTTGTTCAGCAAAACTCCCTAGGACCTTACCATTAAATGTATACGTCCTGCTAAGATTTGCTTTCCCAAAATGCAGCACCTTGTATTTATCTGAATTAAACTCCATCTGCCACTTCTCAGCCCATTGGCCCATCTGGTCAAGATCCTGTTGTAATCTGAGGTAACCCTCTTTGCTGTCCACTACACTTCCAATTTTGGTGTCACCTGCAAACTTACTAACTGTACCTCTAACGCTCGCATCCAAATCATTTATGTAAATGACAAAACGTAGAGGGCCCAGCACCGATCCTTGTGGCACTCCACTGGTCACAGGCCTCCAGTCTGAAAAACAACCCTCCACCACCACCCTCTGTCTTCTACCTTTGAGCTTTGGAATATTGCGTGCAATTCTGGCCTCCCTGCTATAGGAAGGATGTTGTGAAACTTGAAAGGGTTCAGAAAAGATTTACAAGAATGTTGCCAGGGTTGGAGGGTTTGAGCTATAGGGAGAGGCTGAATAGACTGGGGCTGTTTTCCCTGGAGCGTTGGAGGCTGAGGGGTGACCTTATGGACGTTGATAAAATCGTGAGGGGCATGGATAGGGTAAATAGCCAAGGCCTTTTTCCCCAGGATAGGGGAGTCCAACATAGAGGGCATAGGTTTAAGGTGAGAGGAGAAAAATTTAAAAGGGACTTACAGAGTAACTTTTTCACGCAGAGGGTGGTACGTGTATGGAATGAGCTGCCAGAGGAAGTGGTGGAGGCTGGTACAATTCAGCATTTAAAAGGCATCTGGATGGCGATATGAATAGGAAGGGTTTGGAGGGATATGGACCAGATGCTCACAGGTGGGTGTAGATTAATTTGGGATATCTGGTCAACATGGATAAGTCTGACCAAAGGGTCTGTTCCGTGCTGTGCATCTCTATGTCTCTATGACAGCTGAATAGAGCATTAACTGCAGAATGAGTTCAATCAAATGTTTCAGTGGCATATATCCTGTGTAATCCTACATATAATCCCTATGTATTCACCTCATACCTCTGTGTGTTAGCAACTTCCACATTCTCCAGATAAAAATATCATTAGTATCTCGTGGGTTCTCTGTTGGATTTATTCGATTTTCTAAAATTCTATCCACTGAACTGGAGCAGAGATTAATTCGTTTCAGTTCTGCTCACTCCTCTGCGAGATCTGCTCAGAGTTGGGGCACCTCTATTAACCAGCCGACAGGAATTTCCAAAATTCTTGCTGATATCCAAACCACCCCCCCCCCCCCCCCCCCCCCAACTCTCACCAGCTTCTAACCCTTCCCACTTAAAAAAACTCATTTTCTATAGGTTCTCAAAGGAACAGGTGGGGATTGTATTAACCAAGGTCGAATTATCATCTGGGCGCAACTTAGTGGGAGAAAGTGAGGACTGCAGATGCTGGAGATCAGTGTCGAGAGTGTGGCGCTGGGAAAGCACAGCAGGTCAGGCAGCATCCGAGGAGCAGGAGAATCGATGTTTCGGGTTTAAGCCCTTCACCGGTAGCAAATTACTGCAGCTCCTCTGGTGAAGAGTCATCCAGACTTGAAACGTTAACTTGCTCTCTCTCCATGGATGCAGCCTGACCCGCTGTGATCTTCAGATTATCTTCTGCTTACTAACCAGCCAAGTGGGAAGTAAAGGCTAAGCAACAGGCGATTTGCCCGGAAGCTGGGATTTCCTGGCAGACGGTCCAGTTCGAACTGTATTTTGGAACAATCACGGGGTGGACAGAGCATTGGGAATGTACCGGTGACTCTTACGTGATTGCATTATCTCAATATCGCTGTCAGCCTTTTGCTGTTTGCTGATTTAATGTTTTTCTGTTTGTTGTGATCTAGACCAAGCTCCTTTCAAGTCTATCACCGAGATGCCTTGACACTAAATTTTATCTTACTTCGAGGCAATTGGAAGGTGCTGTGTTCTAGATGTAATCCCCTTGTTCACATGACTCGGTTTTAAGCAAAGTACACTTTATTCTTACACCCAGTTACAAACAAAGAAGAATTGGTATAACTTTAAAAAAACTTAACAGAATAATAGAAAATAGAACAGTACAGCACAGTACAGGCCCTTCAGCCCTCAATGTTGTGCCAGCTGTTTATCCTGTTCTAAGATCAGACTAACCTACGTACCCTTCATTGTACTATGTTCCATGTGCCTATTCAAGTGTCGCTTAAATGTCCCTCATGTATCTGACTCTACTCCCACTGCTGGTAGTGCATCCCACACACCCACCACTCTGTGTAAAGAACCATCCTCTGACATCTCCCTTAAATCTTCCTCCAATCACCTTCAAATTATGGCCCCTCGTGGTAGACATTTCCACCATGGGAAAAAGTCTTTGGCTGCCCACTCTATATTCTATTAGTCTAATAAGATTATTTGTCTACTAAACAGTAGCTATTCCAAGTAACATTTAATTTCCAAACATAGATTGGGACTGCCATAGTGTTAAGGGTTTAGATGGAGAGGAATTTGTTAAGTGTGTACAAGAACATTTTCTGATTCAGTATGTGGATGTAGATTAGTTTAGCTTAGATTACTTACAGTGTGGAAACAGGCCCTTCGGCCCAACAAGTCCACACCGACCTACCGAAGTGCAACCCACCCAGACCCATTCCCCTACATTTACCCCTGCCCCTAACACTACGGGCAAATTAGCATGGCCAATCCACCTAACCTGCACACCTTTGGACTGTGGGAGGAAACTGGAGCACCCGGAGGAAACCCACGCAGACACGGGGAGAATGTGCAAACTCCACACAGTCAGTCCCCTATCAGAGAAGGTGCAAAACTTGACCTCCTCTTGGGAAATAAGGCAGGGCAGATGACTGAGGTGTCAGTGGTGGAGCACTTTGGGGCCAGCGACCATAATTCTATTTGTTTTAAAATAGTGATGGAAAAGGATCTAAAAGTTGATTGTGGGCAGATGTTCGCAGGTCAAGGGACAGCTGGAAAATGGGAAGCCTTCACTAATGAGATAACAAGAGTCCAAAGAAAGTATATTCCTGTTAGGGTGAAAGGGAAGGCTGGTAGGTATAAGGAATGCTGGATGACTAAAGAAATTGAGGGTCTGGTGAAGAAAAAGAAGGAAGCGTATGTCAGGTACAGACAGGATAGATCGAGTGAATCCTTAGAAGAGTATAAAGGCAGTAAGAGTATACTTAAGAGGGAAATGAGGAGAGCAAAAAGGGGACATGAGATAGCTTTGGCAAATAGAGTTAAGGAGAATCCAAAGGGTTTTTATATATACATGAAGGACAAAAGGGTAACTTGGGAGAGAATAGGGCCCCTCAAAGATCAGCAAGGCAGCCATTGTGTGGAGCCGGAGGAGATGGGGGAGATACTAAACAAGTATTTTGCACTAGTATTTACTGTGGAGAAGGACATTAAAGATATAGAATGAAGGGAACTAGATGGTGACATCTTGTAAATCATCCATATTACAGAGGAGGAAGTGCTGGATGTCTTGAAACACATAAAAGTGGATAAATCCCCAGGACCTGATCAGGTGTACCCGAGAACTCTGTGGGAAGCTAGGGCAGTAATTGCTGGGCATCTTACTGAGATATTTGTATCATCAATAGTCATGGGTGAGATACTGGAAGACTGGAGGTTGACTAACATAGTGCTACTGTTTAAGAAAGGTGGGAAGAACAAGCCAGGGAACTATAGACCAGTGAGCCTGACGTCAGTGGTGGGCAAGTTGTTGGAGGGAATCCTGAGGGACAGGACATACATGTATTTGGAAAGGAAGGACTGATTAGGGATAGTCAGCAAGGCTTTGTGCGTGGGAAATCGTGTCTCACAAACTTGAATGAGTTTTTTGAAGAAGTAACAAGGAGGATTGATGAGGGTAGAGCGATAAACGTGATCTATTTGGACTTTAGTAAGGCATTCAACAAGGTCCCCCATGGGAGATTGATTAACAAGGTTAGATCTCATGGAATACAGGGAGAACTAGCCATTTGGATACAGAACTGGCTTGAAGGTAGAAGACAGAGGTTGGTGGTGAAGGGTCATTTTTCAGACTGGAGGCCTGTGACCAGTGGAGTGCCACAAGGATCGGTGCTGGGTCCACTGCTTTTCATCATTTATATAAATGATGTGAATGTGGAGATAGGAGGTATAGTTATTAAGTTTGCAAGTGACACCAAAATTGGAGGTGTGATTGACAGCAAAGAGGGTTACCTCAGATTACAACAGGATCTTGATCAGATGGGCCAATGGGCTAAGGAGTGGCAGATGAAGTTTAATTTAGATAAATGTGAGGTGTTGCATTTTGGAAAAGCAAATCTTAGCAGGACTTATACACTTAATGGTAAGGTCCTAGGGAGTGTGGCTGAACAAAGAGACCTTGGAGTGCAGGTTCATAGCTCCTTGAAAGTGGAGTTGCAGGTAGATAGGATAGTGAAGAAGGCATTTGCTCTGCTTTCCTTTAGTGGTCAGAGTATTGAGTACAGGAGTTGGGAGGTCATGTTGCAGCTGATCAGGACATTGGTTAGGCCACTGTTGGAATATTGCATACAATTCTGTTCTCCTTCCTATCAGAAAGATGTTGTGAAACTTGAAAGGGTTCAGAAAAGATTTACAAGGATGTTGCCAGGGTTGGAAGATTTGAGCTATAGGGAGAGGCTGAACAGGCTGTTTTCCCTGAGTGTCAGAGGCTGAGGGGTGACCTTATAGAGGTTTATAAGATCATGAGGGGCATGGATAGGGTAAATAGAGAAAGTCTTTTCCCTGGGATGGGGGGAGTCCAGAACTAGAGGGCATAGGTTTAGGGTGAGAGGGGAAAAATATAAAAAAGACCTAAGGGGCAACTTTTTCACGCAGAGGGTAGTACGTGTATGGAATGAGCTGCCAGAGGAAGTGGTGGAGGCTGGTACAATTGCAACATTTAAGAGGCATTTGGATGGGTATATGAATAGGAAGGGTTTGGAGGGATATGAGCCGGATGCTGGCAAGTCAGACTAGATTAGGTTAAGATATCTGGTCGGCATGGACAAGTTGGACCGTAGGGTTTGTTTCCGTGCTGTACATCTCTATGACTCTGTGACACCCTTTGCAAAGGCAAGTTCGGTAAAATAGATTGTCTCAGGTCATGTTTCTCCAGTCTGGGAGAAAAGAACATCGAGAGAAAATTCTGGCTTAGAGAGGATCCAGCTCTTTACTGTCCCTGGGAGAGATATATGGATGAATGCAGATTTCTCCATCTTCCTCATTTCCCCTCCCCCCACCTTATCTCAGTCCCGACCCTCGGACTCAGCACCGCCTTCTTGACCTGCAATCTTCTTCCCGACCTCTCCGCCCCCACCCCCTCTCTGGCCTATCACCCTCACCTTAACCTCCTTCCACCTATCGCATTCCCAACGCCCCTCCCCCAAGTCCTTCCTCCCTACCTTTTATCTTAGCCTGCTTGGCACACCCTCCTCATTCCTGAAGAAGGGCTTATGCCCAAAACGTCAATTCTCCTGCTCCTTGGATGCTGCCTGACCTGCTGCGCTTTTCCAGCAACATATTTTTCATCAGAGATATATAGCAGACAGGCAGGAGGCTGGAAAAACACAGCAAGCCGGACAGCATCAGGAGGTGGAGAAGTCAATGTTTCAGGTGTAATCCATGCCCAGTCCTGAAGAAGGGTTACTCCTGAAACATAGACTTCTTCACCTCCTGATGCTGTCTGTCTTGCTGTGTTTTTCTAGTCTTCAGCTTGTCTACTTGGATTCCAGTGGGGTTTTTTTGTCTCTGAGAGAGATGTATAGCAGCTTCCACAACCAACTTCAAATCCCTGACAACTACTGAAAGCTCAACTCAAACCCTGGTCCTGTAGGCTCCACCCGTTCATGCTGCTTCTATTGCTCCAACTTTAAAGAAAATCCCCTCACAAGCTGTTAATTGGCTTGAAACAGACTGCATGGCTCTCTTCATAATATAAACAGGACAAGATACTTCAATCCATAATATTGTCACGCATTACACTTTGGGGTTTTTTAATTTGCTGTTTCCCACAAGCAAAGTGTCCTGAGTTCACCTGGCACCTCATTCCCCTTCGGAATTTCAGTAACATAAATGCCGGTGGAGTAAGGAGTGAATCTGAGAGATTTGTTTTGCTTTTTTTTAGATTAGAATACCTACAATGTGGAAACAGGCCCTTCGGCCCAACAAGTCCACACACATGATGAGTAACCCACCCAGACGTATTTCCCTCTAACTAATGTACCTAACACTACGGGCAATTTAGCACGGCCAATCCACCCTAACCTGCACATCTTTGGACTGTGGGAGGAAACCAGAGGAAACCCGGAGGAATCCCACGCAGACACGGGGAGAACGTGCAAACTCCACACAGTCAGTCGCCCGAGGCTGGAATCGAACCAGGGACCCTGGTGCTGTGAGGCAGCAGTGCTAACCACTGAGCCACCGTGCCGCCCTTTTGATTACCACCCCAACCCCAGTTCCTGTCTGCCCTTCTATAACCATACAGCGGGGTGCTGGATGGAGCCGACATTGGTGCTGGAGTAAGACATTGAGACTGCTTTGCCATTCAGCTGAATCATGGCCGTTCATCTCCTCCAACGTTATTTCCCTTGATAACTTTAACATCTGAAAGTCAATCAATTTCTGCTTTGAACTTAATCCCCTTTGGGGAAGGGATATACCACCCTTGGAGTAAATTCTTCCTCAGTATTTACTGAGGCCATGAGATAGCTCACCCAGGCAATGCTGACACAAGCTAAAGAACAGTAGCTGTTGTGCACTAGGTCCAGAGATACAGGAGGTACAGCAGGTCAGGTTGCAACATTTAAGAGGCATTTGGATGGGTATATGAATAGGAAGGGTTTGGAGGGATATGGGCCGGGTGCTGGCAGGTGGGACTAGATCGGGTTGGGATATCTAGTCGGCATGGACGGGTTGGACCGAAGGGTCTGTTTCTGTGCTGTACATCTCTATTCCTCTAGTTAAACATGGCAATCATCCAGGAATCATTAGGGAAACACTGGAGCGAGAAGACATTTAGAGGTAATGGACAACGAGCTGGCCATTTCAGAACACATGACTGCCTTATCTCAGGACTGGCTAATTGCTCCATAAATTGGAAAAGAGAGAGATGTTGGAACAGTCTTACCTTGGCTGACACAGAGTCTGAAGAGAGTGGACACATTAAACAGTTCAAACCTGGCGTCGTTTCAGAAGCCGATCTCTACCAGTTACCATATATTAATAACTCAGTCTAAAGAAGCAGGGATCTTCCAAGTTCCAGTTTTGGTGGATTCAGGAAGAAATTCAAATTGACAAGGGGAGCTGAAACTGACCCTGACTAATGGGATAAAGCAATTGGATTGGCTGGAATGCTGATGGGATTCTGGCTGGGGAATGCAATTGGCACACGTCAAAGCTGAGTGCTTAATCAGAGGGAGCACTTTAAGACTTTAACATATAGGAGTAGCACTAGGCCATTCAGCCCATCGAGTCTGCACCACCATTCGATCATGGCTGGTATGTTTCTCAATCCCATTCTCATGCCTTCTCCCCATAACCCTTGATCCCCTTATCACTCAGGAGCCAACTTACTCTCCTTCAGCTGAAGAAACTCCTCCCCTCAACTCAGTTCCAAAGAGTCGTCTGTTCCCTCTGAGGCTGTGCCCTCATGTCCTCGTCTCTGCATTATTGGAAACATCTTATCCACATTCACTTGATCCAGACCTCTCGGTACTTTGTAAGTTTCGGTCAGATCTCTCCTCATCGTTCTCAACTCCATCGAGTACAGATCTGCAGTCTGCAGCTAGTCCTCATATGACAATCCCAGATAAATTGGTGGAGAGTCACCGGTTTTCAAGCAACTGTCCAGACAGCTTTACACGGAATCAGGGGCTTATAAGGAACAGACAAGATAAACTAATGGAAAAACACAGGCATCCCAGTAGCTGTCCATACCCTTTCATTCATGGAATGAGTGAATTGTTAGCGAGTGAATCAATTTATTGCCCATCCCGAATTGCCCAGAGGGCAGTTCAGACTCACCCGCATTGCTAGATTAGATTAGATTACTTACAATGTGGAAACAGGCCCTTCGGCCCAACAAGTCCACACCGCCCCGCCGAAGCGCAACCCACCCATACCCCTACATGTACCCCTTACCTAACACTACGGGCAATTTAGCGTGGCCAATTCACCCTGACCTGCACACCTTTGGACTGTGAGAGGAAACCGGAGCACCCGGAGAAAACCCACGCAGACACGGGGAGAACGTGCAAACTCCACACAGTCAGTCGCCTGAGGCAGGAATTGAACTCGGGTCTCTGGCGCTGTGTGGCAGCAGTGCTAACCACTGTGCCACCGTGCCGCCCACTGTGGGTCTGGATTCACATGTCGGCCAGACCAGGTAAGGATGGCAGATTCCTGAAGGACATCAGTGAACCAGATAGGAATTTTCCCCAACAATGGTCATCATTAGACTTATAATTCCAGATTTTTTTTTCAAAAATTGAGCTCAAATTCCAGCTATGGTGAGATTTGAACGTGGATCCCCAGAATACGACCTGGGTCTCGGGATGAACGGTCCAGTGGGAATGCCAGTAGGCCATCGCCTCTCCACGTGCACTACTGCTGACTCACAGGTAACCCGGAACTCCCCAGACAGACAAAGACAGAATCACGGGTATCGCAGTAATGGCACATGTTGCATCACAGAAAACCCAAATAACAGTCCAGATACACAAATATTGAATCATAGATCAGCGTTCAGATTGACTCATGCAGGATCACAGAAAAACTAGATTGCTGTTCCGATACTAAATTCCAGAGACTGTCCAGACAAAGTAATTCTGGGTATCCCAGAAATTGCTGAGAGAGACCAAATCAGAAACACAAATTTACTGAGAAATTGTTGAGATAGACTAATGGAGTCATAGACATGTACAGCACGGAGACAGACCCTTCGATCCAACCCGTCCATGCCGACCAGATATCCCAACCCAATCTAGTTCCGTTTGCCAGCACTTGGCTCATACCCCTCTAAACCCTTCCTATTCATGTACCCATCCAGATGCCTTTTAAGTGTTGTAATTGTACCAACCTCCACCACTTCCTCTGACAGCTCATTCCATGTCCATACCACCCTCGGGTCCCACTTAAACTTTTCCCTCAATACAGAAACACAAGTACCATTCAGATAAACTCATACTGAATCACAGGTATCCCAGGAACAGTGCAGAAAGACCAGTACAGAATCACAGGGATCCCAGTGACTGTCTTGATCAACAGAATCCCTACACTGTGGAAACAGGCCCTTCGGCCCAACAAGTCCACACCGACCCTCTGAAGAGTAACCCACCCAGATCCATTCCCTTCCCACTCTACATTTACCCCTGAGTAAAACACCTAACCTACACATCCCTGATCACTCTGGGCAATTCACCCAATCTGCACATCTTTGGACTGTGGGAAGAAACCCACGCAGACACGGGGAGAATGTGTAAACTCCACACAGACAGTCGCCCGAGGCGGAAACTGAAACCAAGTCCCTGGCGCCATGAGGCAGCAGTGCTAACCACTGAGCCACTGTGCTGCCCTTCGAAATCTGAATTACAAGTAGTCGAGAAATTGATCAGAAAAAAACCTGGTACAGAATCACAGGTCTCCCAATAACTGTCCAGATAGACTAATACAAAATCTTATAAATCCCAGAAGCTAACCCCAGAAAGACCAGTGCGCAGTTACACATACCTCAGAAACCATCTAGATTGACCAAGACAAAATCACAGGTGATAAGTTGATGCAGAATCTCAGTGATTCCAGAACCTGTGCAGATAGATAGCACAGAAACACAGATATTCCGGACTGTGACCCAGAAAGACTGATATTCCATCATGGATATCCCAACAACTCCCCAGAAAGACCAATACCATTTCATAGATATCCCAGGCTGCAACCCATGCAGAGTGCCAAAATACGACAGGCATTTTGAGTCCTTCAATACAACATGTGTTTTATTTTATTGGGGCCTGCTGCAGAGAGACAATAATTGCAGGTGTGAATTCAGTGAGTGGCTGCCAAAAAAGTCTGTGTGTAATCAATGGGATTTAATGCTTGAACGAGTCAAAAAAAAAACAGACTGGATTATGATTCTTGCGACTAAAAGGATAATTAGGAGCTCAACAGCAAGTCACCCTGTGGATTATGTCACAAACTGCGAAACTATCTTGCATGATTTTCCCATTTGAACAATACAGGGGTAAAACAAAGCCGATTTCAACTGTACTGGAGTGTGCTAGTTGGACTGAACGTCCTTGTGTCTATCTGTGCCATTACTGGGATACCCATGATTCTGTCTTTGTCTGTCTGGGCAGTTTCCGGGTTACCTGTGAGCTCAAAGCCGATTTCAACTGGACTGGAGTGTGCTAGTTGGACTGAACGTCCTTGTGTCTATCTGTGCCATTACTGGGATACCCGTGATTCTGTCTTTGTCTGTCTGGGCAGTTTCCGGGTTACCTGTGAGCTCAAAGCCGATTTCAACTATACTGGAGTGTGCTACTTGGACTGAACGTCCTGGGTTTGAGCGTGAGGGTGCTGTGAACACCACGTTTGTAGGACCCTCCCCTAGTCATCCCATTGCAGTTAGAAGCTGACAGGAGTTAGTTCGCGAGCAACAGGACAAATGGAAAACAGGATTTAAATGGACTCTGAACCTGAATGATGGGACTCAGTCACAGTCAAAATGAAACAGAGCCAGGAAATCTCAACCAAACTGAAACACAATTGTGATGAAGCCAATTGTTCATATTCCAATATCAATGTGTTCAGTAATGTCTGCTGCAGTGCCCACACTCCTGATGAAGACTTCAGACACTGATCTGATTAGTTGTTTTTCTTTCTACTGTTATCTGTTTGCATTCACCTCTTCCTGCTAACCATTGTGTGGATGTTGGTATCTCTTCTTGCAGCATCTAATACCGACGTACATTTTGATAACTGAAGAAAGTTTGGTTAAATTCACACTTTTTACAATGAGTTCACATGGGTCTGGGAGACAGGTACCCACAAGGTAAAGGATATTTCTTCCATAACTTTCTTGTGTCTAACCGAGGGAGTGGGTTCAGACAGAAGGACAGTCAATTTATGCCTCCAAACACAACGGTTTAACATTTTGGGATACTTAACAGTTTTGCAACTGTAACAAGGAAGAAATGGCCACACAAAATCGGGTCATAACAACAGGATAGATGGACAATGAGTCTCAGTTATCCCAGGTTAGAATGGAGAAAGACTGATACAAAATCACAGTTACCCTGGATTAGAGAGAGAGAGACAGGTACAGAATCACAGATATCCCGGGTTAGAGAGAGAGAGACTGGTAGAGAATCACAGATATCCCGGGTTAGAGAGAGAGAGAGACAGGTACAGAATCACAGATAACCCGGGTTAGAGAGAGAGAGAGTCAGGTACAGAATCACAGATAACCTGGGTGAGAGAGAGAGAGACTGGTACAGAATCACAGATATCTCGGGTTAGAGAGAGAGAGAGACAGGTACAGAATCACAGATATCCCGGGTTAGAGAGAGAGAGAGACAGGTACAGAATCACAGATATCCCGGGTGAGAGAGAGAGAGACTGGTACAGAATCAAGATATCCCGGGTTAGAGAGAGAGAGACTGGTAGAGAATCACAGATATCTCGGGTTAGAGAGAGAGAGAGAGACAGGTACAGAATCACAGATATCCCAGGTTAGAGAAAGAGAGAGACTGATACAGAATCATAGATATCGCGGGTTAGAGAGAGAGAGACTGATACAGAATCACAGACATCCCGGGTTAGAGAGAAAGAGAGACTGATACAGAATCACAGATATCCCGGGTTAGAGGCATAGAGACTGATACAGAATCTTAGTTACCCTGGGTTAGAGAGATAGACTGATACAGTAACACAGGTTCGAGAAGGAGACAGATACGGAATCGTACATATCCCGGGTTAGAGACAGAGAGACTGATACAGAATCACAGATATCCCGGGTTAGAGAGAGAGGTTGATACAGAATCACAGATATCCCGGTTTAGAGAGAGAGACTGATACAGAATCACAGATATCCCGGGTTAGAGAGAGAGGCTGATACAGAATCACAGATATCCCGGGTTAGAGAGAGAGACTGACACAGAATCATAGATATCCTGGGTTAGAGAGAGAGACTGATATAGAATCACAGATATCCTGGGTTAGAGAGAGAGAGAGAGAGTGATACCGAATCACTTGTCTTAGACTGAGAGAAAATGATAGAGAATCACATATCCCGGGTTAGAGAGACAGCCTGATACAGAGTCACAGATATTCCGGGTTAGAGAGAGGGACTGATACAGAATCACAGATATCCCAGGTTAGAGAGACAGCCTGATACAGAGTCACAGATATTCCGGGTTAGAGAGAGGGACTGATACAGAATCGCAGATATCTCGGGCTAGAGAGAGAGGCTGATACAGAATCACAGATATCCCGGGTTAGAGAGAGGGACTGATACACAATCACAGATATCCCGGGTCAGAGAGAGAGACTGATACAGAATCACATTTACCTCAGGTTAGATAGGGATATTAATACAGAATCACAGATATCTTGGGTTAGAGAGAAAGCATGTGATAAAGAATCACAGATATCACTAGTTAGAGAGAGAGAATGTCACAGAATCACAAATATCCATGTGTGAGTTAGAGAGAGACTGATACAGAATCACAGATATCCCGGGTTAGAGAGACAGCCTGATACAGAATCACAGATATCCCGGGTTAGAGAGAGAGACTGATACAGAATCACAGATATCCCAGGTTAGAGAGAGAGAATCTGATGCAGAATCACAGATATCCTGGGCTAGAGAGAGAGAGCGACTGATACAGAATCACAGATAACCCGGGCTAGAGAGAGAGAGAGAGACTGATACAGAATGACAGTTATCCCGGGTTAGAGAAAGGGACTGATACAGAATCACATATATCACTTGTCAGAGACAGAAACTAATACACAATCACAGATAACACGGGTTATAGAAAGAGACTGATACAGTATGACAGATATCCCGGGTTAGACAGAGGAACTGATACAGAATCACAGATTTCCTGGGTATGCGACAGAGATTGATTCAGAATCACAGATACACCAGGCTATAGAGAGATACAGATATAGAGTCAAAGATATCCTGGGGTACAGAGAGTGTCTGATACAGAATCACAGATATCCTGGGTTAGAGAGAGAGAGGGACTGACACAGAACCACAGACAACTTGGTGTTAGAGAGAGAGACTGATACAGTCTCACAGATATCCCGGGTTAAAGAGAGACTGATACAGAATGACTGATATCGGATTAGAGAGAGAGAGAGACTAATACAGAATTACATTTATGTCAGGTTTGAAAGAGAGATTAATACAGAATCACAGATATCCCGGGTTAGAGAGAGAGAGACTGATACAGAATTGCAGATATCCCGGGTTAGAGAGACTGATACAGAATCGCAGATATCCCAGGTTAGAGAGAGAGACTGATATAGAATCGCAGATATCCTGGGTTAGAGAGAGAGACTGATGCAGAATCACAGATATCCCGGGTTAGAGAGAGAGACTGATACAGAATCAAAGATATCCCGGTTCAAGAGACAGATTGATGCAGAATCAAATATATGCCGGGTTAGAGAGAGAGTGACGGATACAGAATCACAGATACACCGGGTTAGAGAGAGAGACTGATACAGAATCACAGATATCCCGGGTTAGAGAGAGAGAGACGGATACAGAATCACAGATATCCCGGGTTAGAGTGAGAGACTGATACAGAATCACAGATATCCCGGATTAGAGAGAGAGAGAGAGACTGATACAGAATCAAACATATGCCGGGTTAAAGAGAGAGAGAGAGAGGTGAAGACAGAATCACAGATACCTTGGTTTAGACTGAGAGAAAATGATACAGAATCACAGATATCACAGGTTAGGGAGAGAGACTGATACAGAATCACAGATAAACCAGGTTAGAGAGAGAGAGACTGATTCGGAATCACAGATATCCTGAGTGAGAGAGAGAGAGAGAGACTAAAACAAAATCACATTTACCTCAAGCTAGATAGAGAGAATAATTTAGAATCACAGATATCTCGGGTTAGATAGAGCGCGTGTGATAAAGAATCACAGATATCACTAGTTAGAGAGAGAGAGACTGACACAGAATCATAGATATCTGTGTGAGAGAGACAGAGAGAGAGACACTGGTACAGAATCACAGATATCCGTGTGAGAGAGAGAGAGAGAGACACTGGTACAGAAATACAGATAACCCGGGTGAGAGAGATAGAGACTGATATAGAGTCACAGCTATCCTGGGTTCGATACAGACTGACACAGAGTCACACATTTCCCGGGTTAGAGAGAGAGAGACTGATACAGAATGACAGATATCTCCGGTTAGAGAGAGAGAGAGGCTGACACAGAATGACAGTTATCCATTGTTAGCGAAATGACTGATACAGAATCACATATATCACTTCTCAGAGACAGAAACTGATACACAATCACAGGTAACACGGGTTAGAGAGAGGGACTGGTACAGAATCACAGATATCCCGGGTTAGAGAGATAAAGACTGATACAGAATCACAGATATCCCGGGTTAGAGAGAGAGAGAGAGACCGACACAGAATTAGAGGTATCCATGTGTGTGTGAGAGAGAGAGAGAGAGAGAGATACAGAATCACAGATATCCCGGATTAGAGAGAGAGAAAGAGACTGATACAGAATCACAGATATCCCGCGTTAGAGAGAGAGGCTGATACAGAATCACAGATATCCCGGGTTAGAGGGAGAGACTGGTACAGAATCACAGGTATCCCGGGTTAGAGAGAGACTGATACAGAATCACAGATATCCCGGGTTAGAGAGAGAGACTGATACAGAATCACAGGTATCCCGGGTTAGAGAGAGACTGATACAGAATCACAGATATCCCGGGTTAGAGAGACAGACTGATACAGAAACACAGATATCCTGGATTAGAGAGAGAGAGACTGACACAGAATGACAGTTATCCCGGGTTAGAGAAAGGGACTGATACAGAATCACAGATAACACAGGTTATAGAAAGAGACTGATACAGTACGACAAATATCCCGGGTTAGACAGAGGGACTGATACAGAATCACAGATATCCCAGGTTAGAGAGAGGGACTGCTACAGAATCACAGGTATCCTGGGTTAGAAAGAGAGAGAGAGACTGATACAGAACCACAGACATCTCGGTGTTAGAGAGAGAGACTGATACAGTTTCACAGATATCCCGGGTTAGAGAGAGAGACTGATACAGAATCACTTATCTCGGGTTTGAAAGAGAGATTAATACAGAATCACAGATATCTCGGATTAGAGAGATAAAGACTGATACAGAATCACAGATATCCCAGGTTAGAGAGAGGAGCTAATACAGAATCACAGATATCCCGGGTTAGAGAGAGGAGCTGATACAGAATCACAGATATCCCGGATTAGAGAGAGAGAAAGAGACTGATACAGAATCACAGATATCCCGGGTTAGAGGGAGAGACTGATACAGAATCGCAGGTATCCCGGGTTAGAGAGAGACTGATACAGAATCACAGATATCCCGGGTTAGAGAGACAGACTGATACAGAAACACAGATATCCTGGATTAGAGAGACAGACTGATACAGAAACACAGATATCCTGGATTAGAGAGAGAGAGACTGACACAGAATGACAGTTATCCCGGGTTAGAGAAAGGGACTGATACAGAATCACAGATAACACAGGTTATAGAAAGAGACTGATACAGTACGACAAATATCCCGGGTTAGACAGAGGGACTGATACAGAATCACAGGTATCCCAGGTTAGAGAGAGGGACTGGTACAGAATTACAGGTATTCTGGGTTAGAAAGAGAGAGAGAGAGACTGATACAGAACCACAGACATCTCGGTGTTAGAGAGAGAGACTGATACAGTTTCACAGATATCCCGGGTTAGAGAGAGAGACTGATACAGAATCACTTATCTCGGGTTTGAAAGAGAGATTAATACAGAATCACAGATATCTCGGATTAGAGAGATAAAGACTGATACAGAATCACAGATATCCCGGGTTAGAGAGAGAGACTGATACTGAATCACAGATATCCCGGGTTAGAGAGAGAGACTGATACAGTTTCACAGATATCCCGGGTTAGAGAGAGAGACTGATACAGAATCACTTATCTCGGGTTTGAAAGAGAGATTAATACAGAATCACAGATATCTCGGATTAGAGAGATAAAGACTGATACAGAATCACAGATATCCCGGGTTAGAGAGAGGAGCTAATACAGAATCACAGATATCCCGGGTTAGAGAGAGGAGCTGATACAGAATCACAGATATCCCGGATTAGAGAGAGAGAAAGAGACTGATACAGAATCACAGATATCCCGGGTTAGACTCTATATCTGTGATATAGAGTCACAGATATCGCGCGTTAGAGAGAGAGGCTGATACAGAATCACAGATATCCCGGGTGAGAGGGAGAGACTGATACAGAATCGCAGGTATCCCGGGTTAGAGAGAGACTGATACAGAATCACAGATATCCCGGGTTAGAGAGACAGACTGATACAGAAACACAGATATCCTGGATTAGAGAGAGAGAGACTGACACAGAATGACAGTTATCCCGGGTTAGAGAAAGGGACTGATACAGAATCACAGATAACACAGGTTATAGAAAGAGACTGATACAGTACGACAAATATCCCGGGTTAGAAGAGGGACTGCTACAGAATCACAGGTATCCTGGGTTAGAAAGAGAGAGAGAGACTGATACAGAACCACAGACATCTCGGTGTTAGAGAGAGAGACTGATACAGTTTCACAGATATCCCGGGTTAGAGAGAGAGACTGATACAGAATCACTTATCTCGGGTTTGAAAGAGAGATTAATACAGAATCACAGATATCCCGGGTTAGAGAGAGGAGCTGATACAGAATCACAGATATCCTGGGTTAGAGAGAGGAAGACTGATACTGAATCACAGATATCCCGGGTTAGAGAGAGAGAGACTGATACAGAATCACAGATATCCCGGGTTAGAGAGAGAGACTGATACAGAATCACAGATATCCTGGATTAGAGAGAGAGACTGGTACAGAATCACAGATATCCCGGGTTAGAGAGAGGGACTGATATAGAGTCAAAGATATCCCGGGTTGGAGACAGAGACTGGTACAGAATCACAGTTATCCCGGATTAGAGAGAGAGAGACTGATACAGAATCACAGATATCCCGGATTAGAGAGAGAGAGAGAGACTGATACAGAATCACAGATATCCCGGGTTAGAGAGAGGGACTGATATAGAGTCACAGATATCCCGCGTTAGAGAGAGAGGCTGATACAGAATCACAGATATCCCGGGTTAGAGAGAGAGACTGATACAGAATCAAAGATATCCCGGTTCAAGAGACAGATTGATGCAGAATCAAATATATGCCGGGTTTGAGAGAGAGACTGATACAGAATCACAGATACACCGGGTTAGAGAGAGAGACTGATACAGAATCACAGATATCCCAGGTTAGAGAGAGAGACTGATACAGAATCACAGATATCCCGGGTTAGAGAGAGAGAGAGAGAGAGAGAGACTGATACAGAATCAAACATATGCCAGGTTAAAGAGAGAGAGAGAGAGAGGTGAAGACAGAATCACAGATACCTTGGTTTAGACTGAGAGAAAATGATACAGAATCACAGATATCACAGGTTAGGGAGAGAGACTGATACAGAATCACAGATATACTGAGTTAGAGAGAGAGAGACTAAAACAGAATCACATTTACCTCAGGCTCGATAGAGAGAATAATTTAGAATCACAGATATCTCGGGTTAGAGAGAGCGCGTGTGATAAAGAATCACAGATATCACTAGTTAGAGAGAGAGACTGACACAGAATCACAGATATCTGTGTGAGAGAGACAGAGAGAGAGACACTGGTACAGAATCATATAACCGTGTGAGAGAGAGAGAGAGAGACTGGTACAGAATCACAGATATCCGTGTGAGAGAGAGAGAGACACTGGTACAGAAATACAGATAACTCGGGTGAGAGAGGTAGAGACTGATATAGAGGCACAGCTATCCTGGGTTAGATACAGACTGACACAGAGTGACACATTTCCCGGGTTAGAGAGAGAGAGAGACTGATACAGGATGACAGTTATCTCCGGTTAGAGAGAGAGAGGCTGACACAGAATGACAGTTATCCCGGGTTAGCGAAATGACTGATACAGAATCACATATATGACTTCCCAGAGACATAAACTGATACACAATCACATATAACACAGGTTAGAGAGACGGACAAGTACAGAATCACAGATATCCCGGGTTAGAGAGATAAAGACTGATACAGATTCACAAATATCCCGGGTTAGAGGGAGAGAGAGATAAAGACGGATACAGAATCACAGATATCCCGGGTTAGAGAGAGGAGCTAATACAGAATCACAGATATCCCGGGTTAGAGAGAGGAGCTGATACAGAACCACAGTTATCCCGGTTTAGAGAGAGAGGCTGATGCAGAATCACAGATATCCCGGGTTAGAGAGAGAGACTGATACAGAATCACAGCTATCCTGGGTTCGAGAGAGAGACTGATACAGAATCACAGATATCCTGGGTTAGGGAGAGAGACTGGTACAGAATCACAGATATCCCGGGTTAGAGAAAGGGACTGATATAGATTCAAAGATATCCCGGGTTAGAGAGAGAGACTGGTACAGAATCACAGATATCCCGGGTTAGAGAGAGAGAGAGACTGATACAGAATCACAGATATCCCGGGTTAGAGAGACAGCCTGATACAGAATCACAGATATCCCGCGTTAAAGAGATAAAGACTGATACAGAACCACAGATATCCCGGGTTAGAGAGAGAGACGGATACAGAATCAAAGATATCCCGGTTCAAGAGACAGATTGATGCAGAATCAAATATATGCCGGGTTAGAGAGAGAGAGACTGATACAGAATCACAGATATCCCGGGTTAGAGAGAGAGAGACTGATACAGAATCACAGATATCCCGTGTTAGAGAGAGGGAGACTGATACTGAATTGCAGATATCCCGGGTTAGAGAGAGGGAGACTGATACTGAATCACAGATATCCCGGGTTAGAGAGAGAGACTGATACAGAATCACAGATAGCCCGGGTTAGAGAGAGAGACTGGTACAGAATCACAGATATCCCGGGTTAGACAGAGAGAGAGACTGATGCAGAATCACAGATATCCCGGGTTAGAGAAAGGGACTGATACAGAATTACATATATCACTTGTCAGAGACAGAAACTGATACACAATCACAGATAACACAGGTTATAGAAAGAGACTGATACAGAATCACAGATATCCTGGGTTTGTGACAGAGATTGATTCAGAATCACAGATACACCGGGTTATCGAGAGAGACCGATACAGAAACGCACATATCCTGGGTTAGAGAGATACAGACTGATACAGATATCCCCAATTAGAGAGATAGAGAATGATATAGAATCACAGATACACCGGGTGAGAGAGAGAGACTGATACAGAATGACAGATATCTCCGGTTAGAGAGAGAGAGAGGCTGACACAGAATGACAGTTATCCCGGGTTAGCGAAATGACTGATACAGAATCACATATATCACTTCTCAGAGACAGAAACTGATACACAATCACAGGTAACACGGGTTAGAGAGAGGGACTGGTACAGAATCACAGATATCCCGGGTTAGAGAGATAAAGACTGATACAGAATCACAGATATCCCGGGTTAGAGGGAGAGAGAGAGAGACCGACACAGAATTACAGGTATCCATGTGTGAGAGAGAGAGACAGATACTGAATCACAGATATCCCGGATTAGAGAGAGAGAAAGAGACTGATACAGAATCACAGATATCCCGGGTTAGAGGGACAGACTGGTACAGAATCACAGGTATCCCGGGTTAGAGAGAGACTGATACAGAATCACAGATATCCCGGGTTAGAGACAGACTGATACAGAATCACAGATATCCCGGGTAAGAGAGAGAGAGACTGATACAGAATCACAGATATCCCGGGTTAGAGAGACAGACTGATACAGAAACACATATATCCTGGGTTAGAGAGAGAGAGACTGACACAGAATGACAGTTATCCCGGGTTAGAGAAAGGGACTGATACAGAATCACAGATAACACAGGTTATAGAAAGAGACTGATACAGTACGACAAATATCCCGGGTTAGACAGAGGGACTGATACAGAATCACAGATATCCCAGGTTAGACAGAGGGACTGGTACAGAATCACAGGTATTCTGGGTTAGAAAGAGAGAGAGAGAGACTGATACAGAACCACAGACATCTCGGTGTTAGAGAGAGAGACTGATACAGTTTCACAGATATCCCGGGTTAGAGAGAGAGACTGATACAGAATCACTTATCTCGGGTTTGAAAGAGAGATTAATACAGAATCACAGATATCTCGGATTAAAAAGATAAAGACTGATACAGTTTCACAGATATCCCGGGTTAGAGAGAGAGACTGATACAGAATCACTTATCTCGGGTTTGAAAGAGAGATTAATACAGAATCACAGATATCTCGGATTAAAAAGATAAAGACTGATACAGAATCACAGATATCCCGGGTTAGAGAGAGGAGCTAATACAGAATCACAGATATCCTGGGTTAGAGAGAGGAGCTGATACAGAATCACAGATATCCCGGGTTAGAGAGAGGGAGACTGATACTGAATCACAGATATCCCGGGTTAGAGAGAGAGACTGATACAGAATCACAGATATCCCGGATTAGAGAGAGAGAGAGAGAGACTGATACAGAATCACAGATATCCCGGGTTAGAGAAAGGGACTGATACAGAATTACATATATCACTTGTCAGAGACAGAAACTGATACACAATCACAGATAACACAGGTTATAGAAAGAGACTGATACAGAATCACAGATATCCTGGGTTTGTGACAGAGATTGATTCAGAATCACAGATACACCGGGTTATCGAGAGAGACCGATACAGAAACGCACATATCCTGGGTTAGAGAGATACAGACTGATACAGATATCCCCAATTAGAGAGATAGAGAATGATATAGAATCACAGATACACCGGGTGAGAGAGAGAGACTGATACAGAATGACAGATATCTCCGGTTAGAGAGAGAGAGAGGCTGTCACAGAATGACAGTTATCCCGGGTTAGCGAAATGACTGATACAGAATCACATATATCACTTCTCAGAGACAGAAACTGATACACAATCACAGGTAACACGGGTTAGAGAGAGGGACTGGTACAGAATCACAGATATCCCGGGTTAGAGAGATAAAGACTGATACAGAATCACAGATATCCCGGGTTAGAGGGAGAGAGAGAGAGACCGACACAGAATTACAGGTATCCATGTGTGAGAGAGAGAGACAGATACTGAATCACAGATATCCCGGATTAGAGAGAGAGAAAGAGACTGATACAGAATCACAGATATCCCGGGTTAGAGAGGGGGACTGATATAGAGTCACAGATATCCCGCGTTAGAGAGAGAGGCTGATACAGAATCACAGATATCCCGGGTTAGAGAGAGGGACTGATATAGAGTCACAGATATCCCGGGTTAGAGGGACAGACTGGTACAGAATCACAGGTATCCCGGGTTAGAGAGAGACTGATACAGAATCACAGATATCCCGGGTTAGAGACAGACTGATACAGAATCACAGATATCCCGGGTAAGAGAGAGAGAGACTGATACAGAATCACAGATATCCCGGGTTAGAGAGACAGACTGATACAGAAACACATATATCCTGGGTTAGAGAGAGAGAGACTGACACAGAATGACAGTTATCCCGGGTTAGAGAAAGGGACTGATACAGAATCACAGATAACACAGGTTATAGAAAGAGACTGATACAGTACGACAAATATCCCGGGTTAGACAGAGGGACTGATACAGAATCACAGATATCCCAGGTTAGAGAGAGGGACTGGTACAGAATCACAGGTATTCTGGGTTAGAAAGAGAGAGAGAGAGACTGATACAGAACCACAGACATCTCGGTGTTAGAGAGAGAGACTGATACAGTTTCACAGATATCCCGGGTTAGAGAGAGAGACTGATACAGAATCACTTATCTCGGGTTTGAAAGAGAGATTAATACAGAATCACAGATATCTCGGATTAAAGAGATAAAGACTGATACAGAATCACAGATATCCCGGGTTAGAGAGAGGAGCTAATACAGAATCACAGATATCCTGGGTTAGAGAGAGGAGCTGATACAGAATCACAGATATCCCGGGTTAGAGAGAGGGAGACTGATACTGAATCACAGATATCCCGGGTTAGAGAGAGAGACTGATACAGAATCACAGATATCCCGGATTAGAGAGAGAGAGAGAGACTGATACAGAATCACAGATATCCCGGGTTAGAGAGAGGGACTGATATAGAGTCACAGATATCCCGCGTTAGAGAGAGAGGCTGATACAGAATCACAGATATCCCGGGTTAGAGAGAGAGACTGATACAGAATTAAAGATATCCCGGTTCAAGAGACAGATTGATGCAGAATCAAATATATGCCGGGTTAGAGAGAGAGACTGATACAGAATCACAGATACACCGGGTTAGAGAGAGAGACTGATACAGAATCACAGATATCCCAGGTTAGAGAGAGAGACTGATACAGAATCACAGATATCCCGGGTTAGAGAGAGAGAGAGAGAGAGAGACTGATACAGAATCAAACATATTCCAGGTTAAAGAGAGAGAGAGAGAGAGAGGTGAAGACAGAATCACAGATACCTTGGTTTAGACTGAGAGAAAATGATACAGAATCACAGATATCACAGGTTAGGGAGAGAGACTGATACAGAATCACAGATATACTGAGTTAGAGAGAGAGAGACTAAAACAGAATCACATTTACCTCAGGCTCGATAGAGAGAATAATTTAGAATCACAGATATCTCGGGTTAGAGAGAGCGCGTGTGATAAAGAATCACAGATATCACTAGTTAGAGAGAGAGACTGACACAGAATCACAGATATCTGTGTGAGAGAGACAGAGAGAGACACTGGTACAGAATCATATAACCGTGTGAGAGAGAGAGAGAGACTGGTACAGAATCACAGATATCCGTGTGAGAGAGAGAGAGACACTGGTACAGAAATACAGATAACTCGGGTGAGAGAGATAGAGACTGATGTAGAGTCACAGCTATCCTGGGTTAGATACAGACTGACACAGAGTCACACATTTCCCGGGTTAGAGAGAGAGAGACTGATACAGAATGACAGTTATCCCGGGTTAGCGAAATGACTGATACAGAATCACATATATTACTTCCCAGAGACATAAACTGATACACAATCACATATAACACAGGTTAGAGAGACGGACAAGTACAGAATCACAGATATCCCGGGTTAGAGAGATAAAGACTGATACAGATTCACAAATATCCCGGGTTAGAGAGATAAAGACGGATACAGAATCACAGATATCCTGGGTTAGAGAGTGGAGCTCATACAGAATCACAGATATCCCGGGTTAGAGAGAGGAGCTGATACAGAACCACAGTTATCCCGGTTTAGAGAGAGAGGCTGATGCAGAATCACAGATATCCCGGGTTAGAGAGAGAGACTGATACAGAATCACAGCTATCCTGTGTTAGAGAGAGAGACTGATACAGAATCACAGATATCCTGGGTTAGGGAGAGAGACTGGTACAGAATCACAGATATCCCGGGTTAGAGAAAGGGACTGATATAGATTCAAAGATATCCCGGGTTAGAGAGAGAGACTGGTACAGAATCACAGATATCCCGGGTTAGAGAGAGAGAGAGACTGATACAGAATCACAGATATCCCGGGTTAGAGAGACAGCCTGATACAGAATCACAGATATCCCGCGTTAAAGAGATAAAGACTGATACAGAATCACAGATATCCCGGGTTAGAGAGAGAGACGGATACAGAATCAAAGATATCCCGGTTCAAGAGACAGATTGATGCAGAATCAAATATATGCCGGGTTAGAGAGAGAGAGACTGATACAGAATCACAGATATCCAGGGTTAGAGAGAGAGAGACTGATACAGAATCACAGATATCCCGTGTTAGAGAGAGGGAGACTGATACTGAATTGCAGATATCCCGGGTTAGAGAGAGAGACTGATACAGAATCACAGATAGCCCGGGTTAGAGAGAGAGACTGGTACAGAATCACAGATATCCCGGGTTATAGAGAGAGAGAGACTGATGCAGAATCACAGATATCCCGGGTTAGAGAAAGGGACTGATACAGAATTACATATATCACTTGTCAGAGACAGAAACTGATACACAATCACAGATAACACAGGTTATAGAAAGAGACTGATACAGAATCACAGATATCCTGGGTTTGTGACAGAGATTGATTCAGAATCACAGATACACCGGGTTATCGAGAGAGACCGATACAGAAACGCACATATCCTGGGTTAGAGAGATACAGACTGATACAGATATCCCCAATTAGAGAGATAGAGAATGATATAGAATCACAGATACACCGGGTGAGAGAGAGAGAGACTGATACAGAATGACAGATATCTCCGGTTAGAGAGAGAGAGGCTGACACAGAATGACAGTTATCCCGGGTTAGCGAAATGACTGATACAGAATCACATATATCACTTCTCAGAGACAGAAACTGATACACAATCACAGGTAACACGGGTTAGAGAGAGGGACTGGTACAGAATCACAGATATCCCGGGTTAGAGAGATAAAGACTGATACAGAATCACAGATATCCCGGGTTAGAGGGAGAGAGAGAGAGACCGACACAGAATTACAGGTATCCATGTGTGAGAGAGAGAGACAGATACTGAATCACAGATATCCCGGATTAGAGAGAGAGAAAGAGACTGATACAGAATCACAGATATCCCGGGTTAGAGAGGGGGACTGATATAGAGTCACAGATATCCCGCGTTAGAGAGAGAGGCTGATACAGAATCACAGATATCCCGGGTTAGAGAGAGAGACTGATATAGAGTCACAGATATCCCGGGTTAGAGAGAGAGGCTGATACAGAATCACAGATATCCCGGGTTAGAGAGAGGGACTGATATAGAGTCACAGATATCCCGGGTTAGAGGGACAGACTGGTACAGAATCACAGGTATCCCGGGTTAGAGAGAGAGAGAGAGACTGATACAGAATCACAGATATCCCGGGTTAGAGACAGACTGATACAGAATCACAGATATCCCGGGTAAGAGAGAGAGAGACTGATACAGAATCACAGATATCCCGGGTTAGAGAGACAGACTGATACAGAAACACAGATATCCTGGGTTAGAGAGAGAGAGACTGACACAGAATGACAGTTATCCCGGGTTAGAGAAAGGGACTGATACAGAATCACAGATAACACTGGTTATAGAAAGAGACTGATACAGTACGACAAATATCCCGGGTTAGACAGAGGGACTGATACAGAATCACAGATATCCCAGGTTAGAGAGAGGGACTGGTACAGAATCACAGGTATCCTGGGTTAGAAAGAGAGAGAGAGAGACTGATACAGAACCACAGACATCTCGGTGTTAGAGAGAGAGACTGATACAGTTTCACAGATATCCCGGGTTAGAGAGAGAGACTGATACAGAATCACTTATCTCGGGTTTGAAAGAGAGATTAATACAGAATCACAGATATCTCGGATTAAAGAGATAAAGACTGATACAGAATCACAGATATCCCGGGTTAGAGAGAGGAGCTAATACAGAATCACAGATATCCTGGGTTAGAGAGAGGAGCTGATACAGAATCACAGATATCCCGGGTTAGAGAGAGGGAGACTGATACTGAATCACAGATATCCCGGGTTAGAGAGAGAGACTGATACAGAATCACAGATATCCTGGATTAGAGAGAGAGACTGGTACAGAATCACAGATATCCCGGGTTAGAGAGAGGGACTGATATAGAGTCAAAGATATCCCGGGTTGGAGGGAGAGACTGGTACAGAATCACAGATATCCCGGATTAGAGAGAGAGAGACTGATACAGAATCATAGATATCCCGGTTTAGAGAGAGAGAGAGAGACTGATACAGAATCACAGATATCCCTGGTTAGAGAGGGAGACTGATGGAGAGTCACAGATATCCCGGGTTAGACAAAGGGACTGATTCAGAATCCCAGATATCTCCGGTTAGAGAGAGAGACTAATACAGAATCAAAGATATCCCGGTTCACGAGACAGATTGATGCAGAATCAAATATATGCCGGATTAGAGAGAGAGACTGATACAGAATCACAGATACACCGGGTTAGAGAGAGAGAGACTGATACAGAATCACAGATATCCCGGGTTAGAGAGAGAGACTGATACAGAATCACAGATACACCGGGTTAGAGAGAGAGAGACTGATACAGAATCACAGATATCCCGGGTTAGAGAGAGAGAGAGAGAGACTGATACAGAATCAAACATATGCCAGGTTAAAGAGAGAGAGAGAGAGAGAGGTGAAGACAGAATCACAGATACCTTGGTTTAGACTGAGAGAAAATGATACAGAATCACAGATATCACAGGTTAGGGAGAGAGACTGATACAGAATCACAGATATACTGAGTTAGAGAGAGAGAGACTAAAACAGAATCACATTTACCTCAGGCTCGATAGAGAGAATAATTTAGAATCACAGATATCTCGGGTTAGAGAGAGCGCGTGTGATAAAGAATCACAGATATCACTAGTTAGAGAGAGAGACTGACACAGAATCACAGATATCTGTGTGAGAGAGACAGAGAGAGACACTGGTACAGAATCATATAACCGTGTGTGAGAGAGAGAGAGACTGGTACAGAATCACAGATATCCGTGTGAGAGAGAGAGAGACACTGGTACAGAAATACAGATAACTCGGGTGAGAGAGATAGAGACTGATGTAGAGTCACAGCTATCCTGGGTTAGATACAGACTGACACAGAGTCACACATTTCCCGGGTTAGAGAGAGAGAGACTGATACAGAATGACAGATATCTCCGGTTAGAGAGAGAGAGACTGATACAGAATGACAGATATCTCCGGTTAGAGAGAGAGAGGCTGATACAGAATGACAGTTATCCCGGGTTAGCGAAATGACTGATACAGAATCACATATATGACTTCCCAGAGACACAAACTGATACACAATCACATATAACACGGGTTAGAGAGACGGACAAGTACAGAATCACAGATATCCCGGGTTAGAGAGATAAAGACTGATGCAGATTCACAAATATCCCGGGTTAGAGAGATAAAGACTGATACAGAATCACAGATATCCCGGGTTAGAGAGAGGAGCTAATACAGAATCACAGATATCCCGGGTTAGAGAGAGGAGCTGATACAGAATCACAGATATCCCGGTTTAGAGAGAGAGGCTGATGCAGAATCACAGATATCCCGGGTTAGAGAGAGAGACTGATACAGAATCACAGATATCCCGGGTTAGAGAGAGAGACTGATACAGAATCACAGATATCCTGGGTTAGGGAGAGAGACTGGTACAGAATCACAGATATCCCGGGTTAGAGAAAGGGACTGATATAGATTCAAAGATATCCCGGGTTAGAGAGAGAGACTGGTACAGAATCACAGATATCCCGGGTTAGAGAGAGAGAGAGACTGATACAGAATCACAGATATCCCGGGTTAGAGAGACAGCCTGATACAGAATCACAGATATCCCGCGTTAAAGAGATAAAGACTGATACAGAACCACAGATATCCCGGGTTAGAGAGACTGATACAGAATCAAAGATATCCCGGTTCAAGAGACAGATTGATGCAGAATCAAATATATACCGGGTTAGAGAGTGAGAGACTGATACAGAATCACAGATATCCCGTGTTAGAGAGAGGGAGACTGATACTGAATTGCAGATATCCCGGGTTAGAGAGAGGGAGACTGATACTGAATCACAGATATCCCGGGTTAGAGAGAGAGACTGATACAGAATCATAGATATCCCGGGTTAGAGAGAGAGACTGGTACAGAATCACAGATATCCCGGGTTAGAGAGAGAGAGAGACTGATGCAGAATCACAGATATCCCGGTTTAGAGAGAGAGAGTGAGACTGATACAGAATCACAGATATCCCGGGTTAGAGAGAGAGACTGGTACAGAATCACAGATATCCCGGGTTAGAGAGAGAGAGAGACTGATGCAGAATCACAGATATCCTGGTTTAGAGAGAGAGTGAGACTGATACAGAATCACAGATATCCCAGGTTAGAGAGAGAGCCTGATACAGAATCACAGATATCCCAGGTGAGAGAGAAGAGACTGATACAGAATCACAGATATCCCGGGTTAGAGAGAGAGACTGATACAGAATCACAGACATCCCGGGTTGGAGAGAGAGACTGATACAAAATCACAGATATCCTGGGTTGGAGAGAGAGAGACTGATACAGAATCACAGATATCCTGGGTTAGAGAGACAGACTGATACAGAAACACAGATATCCCAGGTTAGAGAGAGAGAGACTGACACAGAATGACAGTTATCCCGGGTTAGAGAAAGGGACTGATATACAATCACAGATATCCCGGGTTAGAGAAAGGGACTGATACAGAATTACATATATCACTTGTCAGAGACAGAAACTGATACACAATCACAGATAACACAGGTTATAGAAAGAGACTGATACAGAATCACAGATATCCTGGGTTTGCGAGAGATTGATTCAGAATCACAGATACACCGGGTTATAGAGAGACCGATACAGAAACGCACATATCCTGGGTTAGAGAGATACAGAATGATACAGATATCCCCAATTAGAGAGATAGAGAATGATATAGAATCACAGATACACCGGGTGAGAGAGAGAGACTGATACAGAATGACAGATATCTCCGGTTAGAGAGAGAGAGAGAGAGAGAGAGACAAAAACAGAATCACAGATACCTAGGCTTAGACTGAGAGAAACGGATACAGAATCACAGATATCGCAGGTTGGGGAGAGAGGGCCTGGTACAGAATCACAGATATCCTGGGTTAGGGAGAGAGGGCCTGGTACAGAATCACAGATATCCTGGGTTAGGGAGAGAGGGCCTGGTACAGAATCACAGATATCCTGGGTTAGGGAGAGAGGGCCAGGTACAGAATCACAGATATCCCGGGTTAGGGAGAGAGGATCTGGTACAGAATTACGGATAACGCGGGTTAGGGAGAGAGGGCCTGGTACAGCATCACAGATATCCCGGGTTAAGGAGAGAGGCCTGGTACAGAATCACAGATATTCCGGGTAAGGGAGAGAGGGCCTGGTACAGAATCACAGATATCCCGGGTTAGGGAGAAAGGGCCTGGTACATAATCACAGATATCCTGGGTTAGGGAGAGAGGCCTGGTACAGAATCACAGATATTCCGGGTTAGGGAGAGAGGGCCTGGTACAGAATCACAGATATCCCGGGTTAGAGAGAGAGGGCCTGGTACAGAATCACAGATATCCGGGTTACAGAGAAAGGACCTGTTACAGAATCAAAGATATCCTGGGATAGGGAGAGAGGGCCTGGAACAGAATCACAGATATTCCGGGTTAGGGAGAGAGAGACTGATACAGAATCACGGATATCCCGGTTTAGAGAGAGAGAGATACTGATACAGAATCACAGATATCCCTGGTTAACGAGAGAGAGAGAGACTCATACAGAATCACAGAGAAAACCAGGTTAGAGAGAGAGTGAGACTGACACAGAATCACAGATATCCCGGGTTAGAGAGAGAGGCCTGGTACAGAATCACAGATATTCCGGGTTAGAGAGAGAGACTGATACAGAATCGCAGATATCCCAGGTTAGAGAGATAGACACTGATACAGAATCACAGGTAACCCGGGTTAGAGAGAGAGACTGATACAGTATCATAGATATCCCGAGTTAGAGGGAGAGAGAGACTGATACAGAATCAAACATATGCCGGGTTAAAGAGAGAGAGAGAGAGAGAGATGAAGACAGAATCACAGATACCTTGGTTTAGACTGAGAGAAAATGATACAGAATCACAGATATTACGGGTTAGAGAGAGAGAGACTGATACAGAATCACAGATATACTGAGTTAGAGAGAGAGAGACTAAAACAGAATCACATTTACCTCAGGCTCGATAGAGAGAATAATTTAGAATCACAGATATCTCGGGTTAGAGAGAGCGCGTGTGATAAAGAATCACAGATATCACTAGTTAGAGAGAGAGACTGACACAGAATCACAGATATCTGTGTGAGAGAGACAGAGAGAGAGACACTGGTACAGAATCATATAACCGTGTGAGAGAGAGAGAGAGAGACTGGTACAGAATCACAGATATCCGTGTGAGAGAGAGAGAGACACTGGTACAGAAATACAGATAACTCGGGTGAGAGAGTTAGAGACTGATATAGAGGCACAGCTATCCTGGGTTAGATACAGACTGACACAGAGTGACACATTTCCCGGGTTAGAGAGAGAGAGAGACTGATACAGGATGACAGTTATCCCGGGTTAGAGAAAGGGACTGATATACAATCACAGATATCCCGGGTTAGAGAAAGGGACTGATACAGAATTACATATATCACTTGTCAGAGACAGAAACTGATACACAATCACAGATAACACAGGTTATAGAAAGAGACTGATACAGAATCACAGATATCCTGGGTTTGCGAGAGATTGATTCAGAATCACAGATACACCGGGTTATAGAGAGACCGATACAGAAACGCACATATCCTGGGTTAGAGAGATACAGAATGATACAGATATCCCCAATTAGAGAGATAGAGAATGATATAGAATCACAGATACACCGGGTGAGAGAGAGAGACTGATACAGAATGACAGATATCTCCGGTTAGAGAGAGAGAGAGAGAGAGACAAAAACAGAATCACAGATACCTAGGCTTAGACTGAGAGAAACGGATACAGAATCACAGATATCGCAGGTTGGGGAGAGAGGGCCTGGTACAGAATCACAGATATCCTGGGTTAGGGAGAGAGGGCCTGGTACAGAATCACAGATATCCTGGGTTAGGGAGAGAGGGCCTGGTACAGAATCACAGATATCCTGGGTTAGGGAGAGAGGGCCAGGTACAGAATCACAGATATCCTGGGTTAGGGAGAGAGGATCTGGTACAGAATTACGGATAACGCGGGTTAGGGAGAGAGGGCCTGGTACAGCATCACAGATATCCCGGGTTAAGGAGAGAGGCCTGGTACAGAATCACAGATATTCCGGGTTAGGGAGAGAGGGCCTGGTACAGAATCACAGATATCCCGGGTTAGGGAGAGAGGATCTGGTACAGAATTACGGATAACGCGGGTTAGGGAGAGAGGGCCTGGTACAGCATCACAGATATCCCGGGTTAAGGAGAGAGGCCTGGTACAGAATCACAGATATTCCGGGTTAGGGAGAGAGGGCCTGGTACAGAATCACAGATATCCCGGGTTAGGGAGAAAGGGCCTGGTACATCATCACAGATATCCTGGGTTAGGGAGAGAGGCCTGGTACAGAATCACAGATATTCCGGGTTAGGGAGAGAGGGCCTGGTACAGAATCACAGATATCCCGGGTTAGAGAGAGAGGGCCTGGTACAGAATCACAGATATCCGGGTTACAGAGAAAGGACCTGTTACAGAATCAAAGATATCCTGGGATAGGGAGAGAGGGCCTGGAACAGAATCACAGATATTCCGGGTTAGGGAGAGAGAGACTGATACAGAATCACGGATATCCCGGTTTAGAGAGAGAGAGATACTGATACAGAATCACAGATATCCCTGGTTAACGAGAGAGAGAGAGACTCATACAGAATCACAGAGAAAACCAGGTTAGAGAGAGAGTGAGACTGACACAGAATCACAGATATCCCGGGTTAGAGAGAGAGGCCTGGTACAGAATCACAGATATTCCGGGTTAGAGAGAGAGACTGATACAGAATCGCAGATATCCCAGGTTAGAGAGATAGACACTGATACAGAATCACAGGTAACCCGGGTTAGAGAGAGAGACTGATACAGTATCATAGATATCCTGAGTTAGAGGGAGAGAGAGACTGATACAGAATCAAACATATGCCGGGTTAAAGAGAGAGAGAGAGAGAGAGAGATGAAGACAGAATCACAGATACCTTGGTTTAGACTGAGAGAAAATGATACAGAATCACAGATATACTGAGTTAGAGAGAGAGAGACTAAAACAGAATCACATTTACCTCAGGCTCGATAGAGAGAATAATTTAGAATCACAGATATCTCGGGTTAGAGAGAGCGCGTGTGATAAAGAATCACAGATATCACTAGTTAGAGAGAGAGACTGACACAGAATCACAGATATCTGTGTGAGAGAGACAGAGAGAGAGACACTGGTACAGAATCATATAACCGTTGAGAGAGAGAGAGAGAGACTGGTACAGAATCACAGATATCCGTGTGAGAGAGAGAGAGACACTGGTACAGAAATACAGATAACTCGGGTGAGAGAGTTAGAGACTGATATAGAGGCACAGCTATCCTGGGTTAGATACAGACTGACACAGAGTGACACATTTCCCGGGTTAGAGAGAGAGAGACTGATACAGGATGACAGATATCTCCGGTCAGAGAGAGAGAGAGACTGATACAGGATGACAGATATCTCCGGTTCGAGAGAGAGAGAGGCTGACACAGAATGACAGTTATCCCGGGTTAGCGAAATGACTGATACAGAATCACATATATTACTTCCCAGAGACATAAACTGATACACAATCACATATAACACAGGTTAGAGAGACGGACAAGTACAGAATCACAGATATCCCGGGTTAGAGAGATAAAGACAGATACAGATTCACAAATATCCCGGGTTAGAGAGATAAAGACTGATACAGAATCACAGATATCCCGGGTTAGAGAGAGGAGCTGATACAGAATCACAGATATCCCGGGTTAGAGAGAGAGGCTGATGCAGAATCACAGATATCTTGGGTTAGAGAGAGAGACTGATACAGAATCATGGTTATCCCGGGTTAGAGAGAGAGTCTGATACAGAATCACAGATATCCCGGGTTAGGGAGAGAGACTGATACAGAATCACAGATATCCCGGGTTAGAGAGAGAGACTGGTACAGAATCACATATATCCCGGGTTAGAGAGAGAGACACTGATGCAGACTCACAGATATCCCGGGTGAGAGAGAGAGAGGCTGATACAGAATCACAGATATCCTGGGTTAGAGAGAGAGACTGATACAAAATCACACATAACCCGGTTAGACAGAGGGACTGATACAGAATCACAGATATCCTGGGTTTGCGACAGAGATTGATTCAGAATCACAGATACACCGGGTTATCGAGAGAGACCGATACAGAAACGCACATATCCTGGGTTAGAGAGATACAGACTGATACAGATATCCCCAATTAGAGAGATAGAGAATGATACAGAATCACAGATACCCTGGGTGAGAGAGAGAGAGAGACTGATACAGAATCACAGATATCCCTGGTTAACGAGAGAGAGAGAGAGACTCATAAAGAATCACAGATACGCCAGGTTAGAGAGAGAGTGAGACTGATACAGAATCACGGATATCCCGGGTTAGAGAGAGAGCCTGATACAGAATCACAGATATCCCAGGTGAGAGAGAGAGACTGATACAGAATCACAGATATCCCGGGTTAGAGAGAGAGACTGCTACAGAATCACAGATATCCCGGGTTGGAGAGAGAGAGACTGATACAGAATCACAGATATCCTGGGTTAGAGAGACAGACTGATACAGAAACACAGATATCCCGGGTTAGAGAGAGAGAGACTGACACAGAATGACAGTTATCCCGGGTTAGAGAAAGGGTCTGATATACAATCACAGATATCCCGGGTTAGAGAGAGAGACTGATACAGAATCACAGATATCCTGGGTTAGGGAGAGAGGGCCAGGTACAGAATTACAGATATTCCAGGTTAGGGAGAGAGGGCCTGGTACAGAATCACAGATATCCCGGGTTAGAGAGAGAGGGCCTGGTACAGAATCACAGATATCCCGTGTTAGGGAGAGAGGGCCTGGTACAGAATCACAGATATCCCGGGTTAGGGAGAGAGGGCCTTGTACAGAATCACAGATATTCCAGGTTAGGGAGAGAGGGCCTGGTACAAAATCACAGATATCCCGGGTTAGAGAGAGAGGGCCTGGTACAGAATCACAGATATCCCGGGTTAGGGAGAGAGGGCGTGGTACAGAATCATAGGTATCCCGGGTTAGAGAGAGAGGGCTTGGTACAGAATCACAGATATCCCGGGTTAGGGAGAAAGGGCCTGGTACAGAATCACAGATATTCCGGGTTAGGGAGAGAGGGCCTGGTACAGAATCACAGATATCCCGGGTTAGAGAGAAAGGGCCTGGTACAGCATCACAGATATTCCGGGTTAGGGAGAGAGGCCTGGTACAGAATCACACATATCCCGGATTAGAGAGACAGACTGACACAGAATCACAATTATCTCAAGTTAGAAAGAGAGATTAATACATAATCACAGATATCCTGGATTAGAGAGAGACAGAGAGACTCACACAGAGACATAGATATCTCAGGTTAGAGCGATAGAAACTGATATAGATTCACAGATATCCCAGGTGAGAGAGAGAGAGAGAGAGAGAGAGAGAAGCTGACACAGAATCACAGATATTCCAAGTTAGAGAGAGGAGCTGATACAGAATCACAGATATCCCTGGTGAGAGAGAGAGAGACTGATACAGAATCACAGATATCCCGGGTGAGAGAGAGAGAAAGAGACTGATACAGAACCACAGATATCACGGGTTAGAGCGAGAGACTGATACAGAATCGCAGATATCCCGGGTTAGAGAAATAGACACTGATACAGAATCACAGGCCCGCACTCCCTAACCCGGGATATCTGTGATTCTGTGTCAGTCTCTCTCTCTCTCGAACCCAGGATATCTTTCATTCTGTATTAGTCACTCTCTCAAACCCAGGATATATGATTCTGTACCATTCTCTCTCTCTAACCCGGGATATCTGTGATTCTGGATCAGTCTCTCTCTCTAACCCGGGATATCTATGATACTGTATCAGTCTCTCTCTCTAACCCGAGTTACCTGTGATTCTGTATCAGTGTCTATCTCTCTAACCCGGGATATCTGTGATTCTGTGTCAGTCTCTCTCTCTCTAACCCGGGATATCTGTGACTCTGTATCAGTCTCTCTCTCTCTAACCCAGGATATCTATGATACTGTACCAGTCTCTCTCTCAAACCCGGGATATCTGTGATTCTGTGTCAGTCTCTCTCTCTAACTAGTGATATCTGTGATTCTTTATCACACGCGCTCTCTCTAACCCGAGATATCTGTGATTCTAAATTATTCTCTCTATCGAGCCTGAGGTAAATGTGATTCTGTTTTAGTCTCTCTCTCTCTAACTCAGTATATCTGTGATTCTGTATCAGTCTCTCTCTCTCTAACCCGTAATATCTGTGACTCTGTATCATTTTCTCTGTCTAAACCAAGGTGTCTGTGATTCTGTCTTCATCTCTCTCTCTCTTTAACCCGGCATATGTTTGATTCTGTATCAGTCTCTCTCTCCCTCTAACTCGGGATATCTATGATACTGTATCAGTCTCTCTCTCTAACCCGGGTTACCTGTGATTCTGTATCAGTGTCTATCTCTCTAACCCGGGATATCTGTGATTCTGTATCAGTCTCTCCCTCTAACCCGGGATATCTGTGATTCTGTATCAGTGTCTCTCTCTCTAACCCAGGATATCTGTGATTCTGAATCACTCTCTGTCGCAAACTCAGGATATCTGTGATTCTGTATCAGTCAGTCTCTACAACTTGGGATATCTGTGATTCTGTACCAGGCCCGCTCTCCCTAACCCGGGATATCTGTGATTCTGTGTCAGTCTCTCTCTCTCTCTAACCCGGGATATCTTTCATTCTGTATTAGTCACTCTCTCAAACCCAGGATATCTGATTCTGTACCATTCTCTCTCTCTCTCTCTAACCCGGGATATCTGTGATTCTGTATCAGTCTCTCTCTCTAACCCAGGATATCTATGATACTGTATCATTCTCTCTCTCTAACCCGGGTTGCCTGTGATTCTGTATCAGTGTCTATCTCTGTAACCCGGGATATCTGCGATTCTGTATCAGTCTCTCCCTCTAACCCGGGATATATGTGATTCTCTGTCGCAAACTCAGGATATCTGTGATTCTGTATCAGTCTCTCTCTCTAACCCGGGATATCTGTGATTCTGAATCACTCTCTGTCGCAACCTCAGGATATCTGTGATTCTGTATCAGTCAGTCTCTGCAAATTGGGATATCTGTGATTCTGTACCAGGCCCTCTCTCCCTAACCTGGGATATCTGTGATTCTGTGTCAGTCTCTCTCTCTCTCTCTCTAACCCGGGATATCTTTCATTCTGTATTAGTTACTCTCTCAAACCCAGGATATATGATTCTGTACCATTCTCTCTCTCTAACCCGGGATATCTGTGATTCTGTATCAGTCTCTCTCTCTAACCCGGGATATCTGTGATTCTGTATCAGCCTCTCTCTCTAACGCGCGATATCTGTGATTCTGTATCAGTCTCTCTCTCTCTCACCCGGGATATCTGTGATTCTGTATCAGTGTCTCTCTCACCAGGGATATCTGTGATTCTGTATCAGCTCCTCTCTCTAACTTGGAATATCTGTGATTCTGTGTCAGCCTCTCTCTCTCTCTCTCACCTGGGATATCTGTGAATCTATATCAGTCTCTATCGCTGTAACCTGAGATATGTATGTCTCTGTGTGAGTCTCTCTGTCTCTCTAATCCAGGATATCTGTGATTATGTATTAATCTCTCTTTCTAACTTGAGATAATTGTGATTCTGTGTCAGTCTGTCTCTCTAACCCGGGATATGTGTGATTCTGTACCAGGCCCTCTCTCCCTATCCCAGGATATCTGTGATTCTGTAACAGGCCCTTTCTCCCTAACCCGGGATATCTGTGATTCTGTACCAGGCCCTCTCTCTCTAACCCGGGATATCTGTGATTTTGTACCAGGCCCTCTCTCCCTAACCTGGAATATCTGTGATTCTGTACCAGGCTCTTTCTCCCTAACCCGGGATATCTGTGATTCTGTACCAGGCCCTCTCTCCCTAACCCGGGATATCTGTGATTCTGTACCAGGCCCTCTCTCTCTAACCCGGGATATCTGTGATTCTGTACCAGGCCCTCTCTCCCTAACCTGGAATATCTGTAATTCTGTACCTGGCCATCTCTCCCTAACCCGGGATATCTGTGATTCTGTATCAGTCCCTCTGTCTAACCGGATTATCTGTGATTTTGTATCGGTCTCTCTCTCTAACCCAGGATATCTGTGATTCTGTATCAGCCTCTCTCTCTCTCTCTAACCCGGGATATCTGTGATTCTGTATCAGTCTCTCTCTCCAACCCGGGATATCTGTGATTCTGTATCAGTCTCTTTCTATAACCTGTGTTATCTGTGATTGTGTATCAGTTTCTGTCTCTGACAAGTGATATATGTAATTCTGTATCAGTCCCTTTCTCTAACCCGGGATATCTGTGATTGTATATCAGTCCCTTTCTCTAACCCGGGATAACTGTCATTCTGTGTCAGTCTCTCTCTCTCTAACCCGGGATATCTGTGATTCTGTACCAGGCCCTCTCTCCCTAACCCGGGATATCTGTGATTCTGTGTCAGTCTCTCTCTCTCTCTAACCCGGGATATCTTTCATTCTGTATTAGTTACTCTCTCTAACCCAGGATATCTCATTCTGTACCATTCTCTCTCTCTAACGCGGGATATCTGTGATTCTGTATCAGTCTCTCTCTCTAACCCGGGATATCTATGATACTGTATCAGTCTCTCTCTCTATCCCGGGTTACCTGTGATTCTGTATCAGTGTCTATTTCTTTAACCCGGGATATCTTCGATTCTGTATCAGTCTGTCGCTCTAACCCGGGATATCTGTGATTCTGTATCAGTCTCTCTCTCTAACCCGGGATATCTGTGATTCTGTATCAGCCTCTCTCTCTAACCCGCGATATCTGTGGTTCTGTATCAGTCTCTCTCTCTCTCTCACCCGGGATATCTGTGATTCTGTATCAGTCTCTCTCTCTCTCACCAGGGATATCTGTGATTCTGTATCAGCTCCTCTCTCTAACTTGGAATATCTGTGATTCTGTGTCAGTCTCTCTCTCTCTCTCTCTCACCTGGGATATCTGTGAATCTATATCAGTCTCTATCGCTCTAACCTGAGATATCTATGTCTCTGTGTGAGTCTCTCTGTCTCTCTCTAATCCAGGATATCTGTGATTATGTATTAATCTCTCTTTCTAACTTGAGATAATTGTGATTCTGTGTCAGTCTGTCTCTCTAATCCGGGATATCTGTGATTCTGTACCAGGCCCTCTCTCCCTATCCCAGGATATCTGTGATTCTGTAACAGGCCTTTTCTCCCTAACCCGGGATATCTGTGATTATGTGCCAGGCCCTCTCCCTCTAATCCGGGATATCTGTGATTCTGTACCAGGCCCTTTCTCCCTAACCCGGGATATCTGTAATTCTGTACCAGGCCCTCTCCCTCTAACCCGGGATATCTGTGATTCTGTATCAGGCCCTCTCTCCCTAACCCGGAATATCTGTGATTCTGTACCAGGCCTCTCGCCCTAACCCAGGATATCTGTGATGATGTACCAGGCCCTTTCTCCCTAACCCGGGATATCTGTGATTCTGTATCAGGCCCTCTCTCCCTAACCCGGAATATCTGTGATTCTGTACCAGGCCTCTCTCCCTAACCCGGAATATCTGTGATGCTGTACCAGGCCCTTTCTCCCTAACTCGGGATATCTGTGATTCTGTACCAAGCCCTCTCTCTCTAACCCGGGATACCTATGATTCTGTACCAGGCTCTCTCTCCCTAACCCAGAATATCTGTGTTTCTGTGTCAGTCACTCTCTCTCTCTAACCCGGGATATCCTTCATTCTGTATTAGTCACTCTCTCAAACCCAGGATATCTGATTCTGTACCATTCTCTCTCTCTCTCTCCAACCCGGGATATCTGTGACTCTGTATCAGTCTCTCTCTCTAACCCGGGTTACCTGTGATTCTGTATCAGTGTCTATCTCTCTAACCCGGGATATCTGCGATTCTGTATCAGTGTCTCTCTCTCTAACCCGGGATATATGTGATTCTGAATCACTCTCTGTCGCAAACTCAGGATATCTGTGATTCTGTATCAGTCAGTCTCTGCAACTTGGGATATCTGTTAGCGACAGAGAATCACATATATGCGGGTTAGAGGGAGAGACTGATACAGAATCGCAGATATCCCGGGTTACAGAGATAGACACTGATACAGAATCACAGGTAACCCGGGTTAGAGAGAGAGACTGATACAGTATCATAGATATCCCGGGTTAGAGAGAGAGAGACTGATAGAGAATCACAGATATCCCGGGTTAGAGAGAGAGAGAGAGAATGGTACAGAATCAGATATCCTGAGTTTGAGAGAGTGACTAATACAGAATGAAAGATATCCCGGGTTAGAGAGAGAGAGAGACTGACACAGAATCACAGATATCCCGGGTTAGGGAGAGCGGGCCTGGTACAGAATCACAGATATCCCAAGTTGTAGAGACTGACTGATACAGAATCACAGATATCCTGAGTTTGCGACAGAGAGTGATTCAGAATCACAGATATCCTGGGTTAGAGAGAGAGACACTGATACAGAATCACAGATATCCCGGGTTAGAGGGAGAGACTGATACAGTATCATAGATATCCTGGGTTAGAGAGAGAGACTGATACAGAAACACAGATATCCCGGGTTAGAGAGAGAGAGAGAGAATGGTACAGAATCAGATATCCTGGGTTTGAGAGAGTGACTAATACAGAATGAAAGATATCCCGGGTTAGAGAGAGAGAGAGAGACTGACACAGAATCACAGATATCCCGGGTTAGAAAGAGAGAGTGATACAGAATCAGATATCCCGGGTTAGAGAGAGAGACTGATATAGGGTCACAGATATCCCGGGTTAGAGAGAGAGACTGATACAGAGTCACAGATATCCCGGGTTAGAGAGCGAGAGTGATATAGAGTCACAGATATCCCGGGTTAGAGAGAGAGACTGATATAGAGTCACAGATATCCCGGGTTAGAGAGAGAGAGACTGATATAGAGTCACAGATATCCCGGGTTAGAGAGAGAGACTGATATAGAGTCACAGATATCCCGGGTTAGAGAGAGAGACTGATATAGAGTCACAGATATCCCGGGTTAGAGAGAGAGACTGATATAGAGTCACAGATATCCCGGGTTAGAGAGAGAGACTGATATAGAGTCACAGATATCCCGGGTTAGAGAGAGAGACTGATATAGAGTCACAGATATCCCGGGTTAGGGAGAGCGGGCCTGGTACAGAATCACAGATATCCCAAGTTGTAGAGACTGACTGATACAGAATCACAGATATCCTGAGTTTGCGACAGAGAGTGATTCAGAATCACAGATATCCTGGGTTAGAGAGAGAGACACTGATACAGAATCACAGATATCCCGGGTTAGAGGGAGAGACTGATACAGTATCATAGATATCCTGGGTTAGAGAGAGAGACTGATACAGAAACACAGATATCCCGGGTTAGAGAGAGAGAGAGAGAATGGTACAGAATCAGATATCCTGGGTTTGAGAGAGTGACTAATACAGAATGAAAGATATCCCGGGTTAGAGAGAGAGAGAGAGACTGACACAGAATCACAGATATCCCGGGTTAGAAAGAGAGAGTGATACAGAATCAGATATCCCGGGTTAGAGAGAGAGACTGATACAGAATCACAGATATCCCGGGTTAGAGAGAGAGACTGATATAGAGTCACAGATATCCCGGGTTAGAGAGAGAGACTGATACAGAATCACAGATATCCCGGGTAAGAGAGAGAGACTGATATAGAGTCACAGATATCCCGGGTTAGAGAGAGAGTCTGATACAGAGTCACAGATATCCCGGGTTAGAGAGAGAGACTGATATAGAGTCACAGATATCCCGGGTTAGAGAGAGAGACTGATATAGAGTCACAGATATCCCGGGTTAGAGAGAGAGACTGATATAGATTCACAGATATCCCGGGTTAGAGAGAGAGACTGATACAGAGTCACAGATATCCCGGGTTAGAGAGAGAGACTGATATAGAGTCACAGATATCCCGGGTTAGAGAGAGAGACTGATATAGAGTCACAGATATCCCGGGTTAGAGAGAGAGACTGATATAGAGTCACAGATATCCCGGGTTAGAGAGAGAGACTGATATAGAGTCACAGATATCCCGGGTTAGAGAGAGAGACTGATACAGTGTCACAGATATCCCGGGTTAGAGAGAGAGACTGATACAGAGTCACAGATATCCCGGGTTAGAGAGAGAGACTGATACAGAGTCACAGATATCCCGGGTTAGAGAGAGAGACTGATATAGAGTCACAGATATCCCGGGTTAGAGAGAGAGACTGATACAGAGTCACAGATATCCCGGGTTAGAGAGAGAGACTGATACAGAGTCACAGATATCCCGGGTTAGAGAGAGAGACTGATACAGAGTCACAGATATCCCGGGTTAGAGAGAGAGACTGATACAGAGTCACAGATATCCCGGGTTAGAGAGAGAGACTGATATAGAGTCTCAGATATCCCGGGTTAGAGAGAGAGACTGATATAGAGTCACAGATATCCCGGGTTAGAGAGAGAGACTGATACAGAGTCACAGATATCCCGGGTTAGAGAGAGAGACTGATATAGAGTCAGAGATATCCCGGGTTAGAGAGAGAGACTGATATAGAGTCACAGATATCCCGGGTTAGAGAGAGAGACTGATACAGAGTCACAGATATCCCGGGTTAGAGAGAGAGACTGATACAGAGTCACAGATATCCCGGGTTAGAGAGAGAGACTGATATAGAGTCTCAGATATCCCGGGTTAGAGAGAGAGACTGCTATAGAGTCACAGATATCCCGGGTTAGAGAGAGAGACTGATACAGAGTCACAGATATCCCGGGTTAGAGAGAGAGACTGATATAGAGTCAGAGATATCCCGGGTTAGAGAGAGAGACTGATATAGAGTCACAGATATCCCGGGTTAGAGAGAGAGACTGATATAGAGTCACAGATATCCCGGGTTAGAGAGAGAGACTGATACAGAGTCACAGATATCCCGGGTTAGAGAGAGAGACTGATACAGAGTCACAGATATCCCGGGTTAGAGAGAGAGACTGATACAGAGTCACAGATATCCCGGGTTAGAGAGAGAGACTGATATAGAGTCACAGATATCCCGGGTTAGAGAGAGAGACTGAAACAGAGTCACAGATATCCCGGGTTAGAGAGAGAGACTGATATAGAGTCACAGATATCCCGGGTTAGAGAGAGAGACTGATACAGAGTCACAGATATCCCGGGTTAGAGAGAGAGACTGATACAGAGTCACAGATATCCCGGGTTAGAGAGAGAGACTGATACAGAGTCACAGATATCCCGGGTTAGAGAGAGAGACTGATACAGAGTCACAGATATCCCGGGTTAGAGAGAGAGACTGATACAGAGTCACAGATATCCCGGGTTAGAGAGAGAGACTGATATAGAGTCTCAGATATCCCGGGTTAGAGAGAGAGACTGATATAGAGTCACAGATATCCCGGGTTAGAGAGAGAGACTGATACAGAGTCACAGATATTCCGGGTTAGAGAGAGAGACTGATATAGAGTCAGAGATATCCCGGGTTAGAGAGAGAGACTGATATAGAGTCACAGATATCCCGGGTTAGAGAGAGAGACTGATATAGAGTCACAGATATCCCGGGTTAGTGCCAGAGACTGATATCGAGTCACAGATCTCCCGGGTTAGAGAGAGACTGATATAGAGTCACAGATATCCCGGGTTAGAGAGAGAGACTGATATAGAGTCACAGATATCCCGGGTTAGAGAGAGAGACTGATATAGAGTCACAGATATCCCGGGTTAGAGAGAGAGACTGATATAGAGTCACAGATATCCCGGGTTAGAGAGAGAGACTGATATAGAGTCACAGATATCCCGGGTTAGAGAGAGAGACTGATACAGAGTCACAGATATCCCGGGTTAGAGAGAGAGACTGATATAGAGTCACAGATATCCCGGGTTAGAGAGAGAGACTGATACAGAGTCACAGATATCCCGGGTTAGAGAGAGAGACTGATATAGAGTCACAGATATCCCGGGTTAGAGAGAGAGACTGATACAGAGTCACAGATATCCCGGGTTAGAGAGAGAGACTGATATAGAGTCACAGATATCCCTGGTTAGAGAGAGTTACTGATACAGAGTCACAGATATCCCGGGTTAGAGAGAGAGACTGATATAGAGTCACAGATATCCCGGGTTAGAGAGAGAGACTGATATAGAGTCACAGATATCCCGGGTTAGAGAGAGAGACTGATACAGAGTCACAGATATCCCGGGTTAGAGAGAGAGACTGATACAGAGTCACAGATATCCCGGGTTAGAGAGAGAGACTGATACAGAGTCACAGATATCCCGGGTTAGAGAGAGAGACTGATATAGAGTCACAGATATCCCGGGTTAGAGAGAGAGACTGATATAGAGTCACAGATATCCCGGGTTAGAGAGAGAGAGAGACTGATATAGAGTCACAGATATCCCGGGTTAGAGAGAGAGACTGATATAGAGTCACTGATATCCCGGGTTAGAGAGAGAGACTGATATAGAGTCACAGATATCCCGGGTTAGAGAGAGAGACTGATACAGAGTCACAGATATCCCGGGTTAGAGAGAGAGACTGATATAGAGTCACAGATATCCCGGGTTAGAACAAAAAGAACATAGAAAATTTACAGCCCAGGAACAGGCCCTTCGGCCCTCAAGGCATGAGCCGATCCAAATCAATGTCTAAACCTGTCACCCAATTCCTAAGGATCTGTATCCCTCTGTTCCCCACCTACTCATGCATCTCTCCAGATGCATCTTAAATGAATCTACCGTGCCTGCCTCTCCTACCTCTGCTGGCAACGCGTTCCAGGCACCTGCCACCCTCTGTGTGAAGTGCTATCTACGTGTATCCCCTTAAACTCTTCACCTCTCACCTTAAACACGTTACCTCTCGTTATTCAATTCCTCACCCTGGGAAAAAGCTTGTCACTATCTGCCCTGTCTATACCCTTCATGATTTTGTAAACCTCAATCAGGTCCCCCCCTCAATCTCGTTTTTTCTGATGAAAACAATCCTAACCTACTCAACTTCTCCTTATAGCTAGCACCTTCCATACCAGGCAACATCCTCGTAAACCTTCATTGCACCCTCTCCAATGCATCCACGTCATTTTGGTAATGTGGCAACCAGAACTGTACACAGTATTCTAAATGCGGCTGAACCAAAGTCTTGTACAATTTTAACGTGACCTGCCAGCTCTTATACTCAATACCCTGTCCATTGAAGGCAAGCATACCATATTCCTTCTTGACCACTCTATCCACCTGTGCAGCCACCTTCAGGGTACAATGGACCTGAGCTCCCAGATCTCTCTGCTCATCAACTTTTCCCAAGGCTCTTCCCTTTACAGTATAGTTCGCTCTAGAATTAGACTTCCCAAAATGCATCACCTCACATTTGCTTGGATTGAACCCCAGCTGTTACCACACTGTAGGTAATCTAATCTAACCTAATCAGCCACTTCTCTGCCTAACTCTGCAGTCTATCTATATTCTCCTCTATTCCTTGACAGTCTCCTATACTTTCTGCTACTCCACCAATCTTCGTGCCATCTGCAAACTTACTGACCAGACCAACAATTTCCTCTTCCAGATCATTTATCTATATTGTAAACAACAGTGGCCCCAACACTGATCTCTGTGGAACACCACTGGTCACCTTTCTCCATTTCGAGAAACTCCTTTCAACTACTACTCTCTGTCTCCTGTTGCTCAACCAGTTCTTTATCCACCGAGCTAGAACACCCTGCACACCATGTGACTTCACTTTCTCTATTAGACTACCATGGGGAACCTTATCAAACGCCTTACTAAAATCCATGTATATGACATCTACAGCCCTTCCTTCATCTCCCAACTTGGTCACTTCCTCAAAGAACTCTATTAAGTTGGTAAAGCACGATCTCCTTAGCACAAAACCATGTTGCCTATCACTGATAAGCCCATTCTTTTCCAAACATAAATAGATTTTATCCCTCAGTATCTTCTCCAGAAACTTTCCCACCACTGACCTCAAGCTCACTGGTCTGTAGTTATCCAGAATATCCCTACTACCCGTCTTGTACACGAGGACAACATGAGGAACCCTCCAGTCCTCCTGAACTTCACCTGTGTTTAAGGATGTTACAAAGATATCTGTCAGAGGCCCCAGCTGTTTCCTCTCTCGCCTCCCTCAGCAACCTGGGATAGATTCCATCTAGTCCTGGGGATTTGTCCACCTTAATATCCTTGAGCCTACCCATCACATCCTCCCTCCTTATGTCAATGTGATCCAGAGTAAACAAACTTCTATCTCTAATCTCAACCTTCATTATGTCCCTCTCCTCAGTGAACACTGATGCAAAGTAATCATTGAGAATCTCACCCATTTTCTCAGGTTCAATACACAACCTTCCTTCCTTGTCCTTTAGTGGACCAAGCCTTTCTCTAGTTACCCTCTTGCTTCTTATATATGAATAAAAGGCCTTGGGATTCTCCCTAATTCTGCTCGTTATTTTATGACCCCTTTTAGCCCACTTGATTCCTCGTTTAAGATTGGTCCTACTCTCCTGACATACCTCCAGGGCCCGTTCTGTTCTTAGCTGCCTGGACCTTATGTACTCTTCCCTTTCTCTCTTGGCTAGTCGCATGATTTCTCCTGTCGTCCACACTTGACGAATCTTGCTTTTCCTAGCCCTTGTTTACAAAGGGGCATGCCTATCCTGTACTATCTTCAACCTATCTTTGAAAGCCGCCCACATATCAAATGAGGACATCTGTTCAAATAGCTGCTCCCAATCCACATTTCCCAGCTCCTGCCTAGTTTTGATATAATTGGCCTTGGCCCAGTTCAGTACTCTTCCCTTAGGACCACCTCATCTTTGTCTACGAGTATTCCAAAACTTACAGAATTGTGGTCACTATTCCCAAAGAAATCCCCCACCTGGCCTGGCTCATTCCCCAACACGAGTTCCGATATGGCCCCTTCCTATGTCGGACAATAGACATACTCCAGAAAACTCTCCTGGATGCTTCTTACGAATTCTGCCCTATCCAGATCTCTGACTCTAAGTGTATCCCAGTCAACGTTAGGAACGTTGAAATCTCCCATCACCACCACCCTATTGTCTCTATATCTTTCCATAATCTGTTTACCTACCTCACGCTCAGTCGGGAGGCATGTAATACAGCCCATACAATGTAACAGCATCCTTCCTATATCTCAGCTCCACCCATAATGCCTCACTGCTCAAGCCCTCTGTAGTGACCTCGTTTAGTACAACTGTGATATCATCCCTGACCAACAATACAACTCCTCCCCCCCTCCCCAGTTTACTTCACTCCCTGGCCTCTCTAAGGCATCTATATCCTGGAACATTTAGTTGCCAATCATGCCCTTCATTAGAGAGAAAGTTAGAGAGAGAGTGAGACTGATACAGAATCACAGATATCCCGGGTTAGAGAGAGAGAGAGACTGATACAGAATCACAGATATCCTTGGTTAGAGAGAGAGAGAGACATATACAGAATCACAGATATCCCGGGTTAGAGAGATAAAGACTGATACAGAATCACAGATATCTGGGTTAGAGAGAGAGACTGATAGACAATCACAGATATCCCGGGTTAGAGAGAGAGAGACTGATGCAGAATCACAGATATCCCGGGTTAGAGAGAGAGAGACTGATACAGAATCACAGATATCCCGGGTGAGAGAGAGAGACGGATACAGAATCACAGATATCCTGGGTTAGAGAGAGATTGATAACAGAATCACAGATATCCCGGGTTACAGAGATAGACACTGATACAGAATCACAGGTAACCCGGGTTAGAGAGAGAGACTGACACAGTATCACAGATATCCCGGGTTAGAGAGAGAGAGAGAGAATGGTACAGAATCAGATATCCTGAGTTTGAGAGAGTGACTAATACAGAATGAAAGATATCCCGGGTTAGAGAGAGAGAGAGACTGACACAGAATCACAGATATCCCGGGTTAGGGAGAGCGGGCCTGGTACAGAATCACAGATATCCCAAGTTGTAGAGACTGACTGATACAGAATCACAGATATCCTGAGTTTGCGACAGAGAGTGATTCAGAATCACAGATATCCTGGGTTAGAGAGAGAGACACTGATACAGAATCACAGATATCCCGGGTTAGAGGGAGAGACTGATACAGTATCATAGATATCCTGGGTTAGAGAGAGAGACTGATACAGAATCACAGATATCCCGGGTTAGAGAGAGAGAGAGAGAATGGTACAGAATCAGATATCCTGGGTTTGAGAGAGTGACTAATACAGAATGAAAGATATCCCGGGTTAGAGAGAGAGAGAGAGACTGACACAGAATCACAGATATCCCGGGTTAGAAAGAGAGAGTGATACAGAATCAGATATCCCGGGTTAGAGAGAGAGACTGATATAGAGTCACAGATATCCCGGGTTAGAGAGAGAGACTGATATAGAGTCACAGATATCCCGGGTTAGAGAGAGAGACTGATACAGAATCACAGATATCCCGGGTTAGAGGGAGAGACTGATACAGTATCATAGATATCCTGGGTTAGAGAGAGAGACTGATACAGAATCACAGATATCCCGGGTTAGAGAGAGAGAGAGAGAATGGTACAGAATCAGATATCCTGGGTTTGAGAGACTGACTAATACAGAATGAAAGATATCCCGGGTTAGAGAGAGAGAGAGAGACACTGATACAGAATCAGAGATATCCCGGGTTAGAAAGAGAGAGTGATACAGAATCAGATATCCCGGGTTAGAGAGAGAGACTGATATAGAGTCACAGATATCCCGGGTTAGAGAGAGAGACTGATACAGAATCACAGATATCCCGGGTTGGAGAGAGAGACTGATATAGAGTCACAGATATCCCGGGTTAGAGAGAGAGACTGATATAGAGTCACAGATATCCCGGGTTAGAGAGAGAGACTGATACAGAGTCACAGATATCCCGGGTTAGAGAGAGAGACTGATATAGAGTCACAGATATCCCGGCTTAGAGAGAGAGACTGATATAGAGTCACAGATATCCCGGGTTAGAGAGAGAGACTGATATAGAGTCACAGATATCCCGGGTTAGAGAGAGAGACTGATATAGAGTCACAGATATCCCGGGTTAGAGAGAGAGATTGATATAGAGTCACAGATATCCCGGGTTAGAGAGAGAGACTGATACAGAATCACAGATATCCCGGGTTGGAGAGAGAGACTGATATAGTGTCACAGATATCCCGGGTTAGAGAGAGAGACTGATACAGAATCACAGATATCCCGGGTTAGAGAGAGAGACGATATAGAGTCACAGATATCCCGGGTTAGAGAGAGAGACTGATACAGAGTCACAGATATCCTGGGTTAGAGAGAGAGACTGATATAGAGTCACAGATATCCCGGGTTAGAGAGAGAGACTGATATAGAGTCACAGATATCCCGGGTTAGAGAGAGAGACGATATAGAGTCACAGATATCCCGGGTTAGAGAGAGAGACTGATACAGAGTCACAGATATCCCGGGTTAGAGAGAGAGACTGATATAGAGTCACAGATATCCCGGGTTAGAGAGAGAGACTGATATAGAGTCACAGATATCCCGGGTTAGAGAGAGAGACTGATACAGAGTCACAGATATCCCTGGTTAGAGAGAGAGACTGATACAGAGTCACAGATATCCCCGGTTAGAGAGAGAGAGACTGATATAGATTCACAGATATCCCGGGTTAGAGAGAGAGAGACTGATATAGAGTCACAGATATCCCGGGTTAGAGAGAGAGACTGATATAGAGTCACTGATATCCCGGGTTAGAGAGAGAGACTGATATAGAGTCACAGATATCCCGGGTTAGAGAGAGAGACTGATATAGAGTCACAGATATCCCGGGTTAGAGAGAGAGACTGATATAGAGTCACAGATATCCCGGGTTAGAGAGAGAGACTGATATAGAGTCACAGATATCCCGGGTTAGAGAGAGAGACTGATATAGAGTCACAGATATCCCGGGTTAGAGAGAGAGACTGATACAGAGTCACAGATATCCCGGGTTAGAGAGAGAGACTGATACAGAGTCACAGATATCCCGGGTTAGAGAGAGAGACTGATATAGAGTCACAGATATCCCGGGTTAGAACAAAAAGAACATAGAAAATTTACAGCCCAGGAACAGGCCCTTCGGCCCTCAAAGCATGAGCCGATCCAAATCAATGTCTAAACCTGTCACCCAATTCCTAAGGATCTGTATCCCTCTGTTCCCCACCTACTCATGCATCTCTCCAGATGCATCTTAAATGAATCTACCGTGCCTGCCTCTCCTACCTCTGCTGGCAACGCGTTCCAGGCACCTGCCACCCTCTGTGTGAAGTACTATCTGCGTGTATCCCCTTAAACTCTTCACCTCTCACCTTAAACACGTTACCTCTCGTTATTCAATTCCTCACCCTGGGAAAAAGCTTGTCACTATCTGCCCTGTCTATACCCTTCATGATTTTGTAAACCTCAATCAGGTCCCCCCTCAATCTCGTTTTTTCTGATGAAAACAATCCTAACCTACTCAACTTCTCCTTATAGCTAGCACCTTCCATACCAGGCAACATCCTCGTAAACCTTCATTGCACCCTCTCCAATGCATCCACGTCATTTTGGTAATGTGGCAACCAGAACTGTACACAGTATTCTAAATGCGGCTGAACCAAAGTCTTGTACAATTTTAACGTGACCTGCCAGCTCTTATACTCAATACCCTGTCCATTGAAGGCAAGCATACCATATTCCTTCTTGACCACTCTATCCACCTGTGAAGCCACCTTCAGGGTACAATGGACCTGAGCTCCCAGATCTCTCTGCTCATCAACTTTTCCCAAGGCTCTTCCCTTTACAGTATAGTTCGCTCTAGAATTAGACTTCCCAAAATGCATCACCTCACATTTGCTTGGATTGAACCCCAGCTGTTACCACACTGTAGGTAATCTAATCTAACCTAATCAGCTACTTCTCTGCCTAACTCTGCAGTCTATCTATATTCTCCTCTATTCCTTGACAGTCTCCTATACTTTCTGCTACTCCACCAATCTTCGTGCCATCTGCAAACTTACTGACCAGACCAACAATTTCCTCTTCCAGATTATTTATGTATATTGTAAACAACAGTGGCCCCAACACTGACCCCTGTGGAACACCACTGGTCACCTTTCTCCATTTCGAGAAACTCCTTTCAACTACTACTCTCTATCCCCTGTTGCTCAACCAGTTCTTTATCCACCGAGCTAGAACACCCTGCACACCATGTAACTTCACTTTCTCCATTAGACTACCATGGGGAACCTTATCAAACGCCTTACTAAAATCCATGTATATGACATCTACAGCCCTTCCTTCATCTACCAACTTGGTCACTTCCACAAAGAACTCTATTAAGTTGGTAAAGCACGATCTCCTTAGCACAAAACCATGTTGCCTATCACTGATAAGCCCATTCTTTTCCAAACATAAATAGATTTTATCCCTCAGTATCTTCTCCAGAAACTTTCCCACCACTGACCTCAAGCTCACTGGTCTGTAGTTATCCAGAATATCCCTACTACCCGTCTTGTACACGAGGACAACATGAGGAACCCTCCAGTCCTCCTGAACTTCACCTGTGTTTAAGGATGTTACAAAGATATCTGTCAGAGGCCCCAGCTGTTTCCTCTCTCGCCTCCCTCAGCAACCTGGGATAGATTCCATCTAGTCCTGGGGATTTGTCCACCTTAATATCCTTGAGCCTACCCATCACATCCTCCCTCCTTATGTCAATGTGATCCAGAGTAAACAAACTTCTATCTCTAATCTCAACCTTCATTATGTCCCTCTCCTCAGTGAACACTGATGCAAAGTAATCATTGAGAATCTCACCCATTTTCTCAGGTTCAATACACAACCTTCCTTCCTTGTCCTTTAGTGGACCAAGCCTTTCTCTAGTTACCCTCTTGCTTCTTATATATGAATAAAAGGCCTTGGGATTCTCCCTAATTCTGCTCGTTATTTTATGACCCCTTTTAGCCCACTTGATTCCTCGTTTAAGATTGGTCCTACTCTCCTGACATACCTCCAGGGCCCGTTCTGTTCTTAGCTGCCTGGACCTTATGTACTCTTCCCTTTCTCTCTTGGCTAGTCGCATGATTTCTCCTGTCGTCCACACTTGACGAATCTTGCTTTTCCTAGCCCTTGTTTACAAAGGGGCATGCCTATCCTGTACTATCTTCAACCTATCTTTGAAAGCCGCCCACATATCAAATGAGGACATCTGTTCAAATAGCTGCTCCCAATCCACATTTCCCAGCTCCTGCCTAGTTTTGATATAATTGGCCTTGGCCCAGTTCAGTACTCTTCCCTTAGGACCACCTCATCTTTGTCTACGAGTATTCCAAAACTTACAGAATTGTGGTCACTATTCCCAAAGAAATCCCCCACCTGGCCTGGCTCATTCCCCAACACGAGTTCCAATATGGCCCCTTCCTATGTCGGACAATAGACATACTCCAGAAAACTCTCCTGGATGCTTCTTACGAATTCTGCCCTATCCAGATCTCTGACTCTAAGTGTATCCCAGTCAACGTTAGGAACGTTGAAATCTCCCATCACCACCACCCTATTGTCTCTATATCTTTCCATAATCTGTTTACCTACCTCACGCTCAGTCGGGAGGCATGTAATACAGCCCATACAATGTAACAGCATCCTTCCTATATCTCAGCTCCACCCATAATGCCTCACTGCTCAAGCCCTCTGTAGTGACCTCGTTTAGTACAACTGTGATATCATCCCTGACCAACAATACAACTCCTCCCCCCCTCCCCAGTTTACTTCACTCCCTGGCCTCTCTAAGGCATCTATATCCTGGAACATTTAGTTGCCAATCATGCCCTTCATTAGAGAGAAAGTTAGAGAGAGAGTGAGACTGATACAGAATCACAGATATCCCGGGTTAGAGAGAGAGAGAGACTGATACAGAATCACAGATATCCTTGGTTAGAGAGAGAGACATATACAGAATCACAGATATCCCGGGTTAGAGAGATAAAGACTGATACAGAATCACAGATATCTGGGTTAGAGAGAGAGACTGATAGACAATCACAGATATCCCGGGTTAGAGAGAGAGAGACTGATGCAGAATCACAGATATCCCGGGTTAGAGAGAGAGAGACTGATACAGAATCACAGATATCCCGGGTGAGAGAGAGAGACGGATACAGAATCACAGATATCCTGGGTTAGAGAGAGATTGATAACAGAATCACAGATATCCCGGGTTAGAGAGACAGACTGATACAGAATCACAGATATCCTGGGTTAGAGAGAGAGACTGATACAGAATCAGAGATATCCCGGTTTAGAAAGAGAGACTGATACAGAATCACAGATATCCTGGGTGAGAGAGAGAGACTGATATAGAATCACAGATATCCTTGGTTAGAGAAACAGACTGATACAGAATCACAGATATCCCGGGTTAGACAGAGAGACTGATACAGAATCAGAGATATCCTGGGTTAGAGAGAGAGACTGATACAGAATCACAGATATCCTTGGTTAGAGAGAGAGACACTGATACAGAATCAGAGATATCCCGGGTTAGAGAGAGAGACTGATACAGAATCACAGATATCCCGAGTTGGAGAGAGAGCCTGATACAGAATCACAGATATCCCGGGTTAGAGAGAGAGACTGATACAGAATCACAGATATCCCGGGTTAGAGAGAGAGACTGATACAGAATCACAGATATCCCGGGTTAGAGAGAGAGACTGATACAGAATCACAGATATCCCTGGTTAGAGAGAGAGAGACTGATGCAGAATCACAGATATCCCGGGTTAGAGAGAAAGAGATTGGTACAGAACCAAAGATATCCCGGGTTAGCTAGAGAGATTGATATGGACTCACAAATATCCTGAATTAGAACAAAGTGAACAAAGAAAATTCACAGCCCAGGAACAGGCCCTTCGGCCCTCCAAGCCTGAGCTGATACAAACCCACTGTCTAAACCTGTCACCCAGTTCCTAAGCATCTGTATCCCTCTGCTCCCCACCTGTCCAGATGCACCTTAAATGAATCTCCCGTGCTTGCCTCTACCACCTCTGCTGGTAACGCGTTCCAGATGCCCACCACCCTCTGTGTGAAGTACTTGCCGCGTATATCCCCCTTAAACTTTTTTCCTCTCACCTTGAGAGCGAGACCTCTCGTTATTGAACCCTTCACCCTGGGAGGAAAGCTTATCTCTATCCACCCTGTCTATACCCTTCATGATTTTATGGACCTCAATCAGGTCTCCCCCCCCCACCCAGTCTCCTTTTTTCTAATGAAAACAATCCTAACCTACACAACTTCTCTTCATAGCTAGCACCTTCCATACCAGGCAACATCCTCGTAAACCTTCTCTGCACCCTCTCCAAAGCGTCCACATGCTTTTGGTAATGTGGCGCCCAGAACTGTACACAGTATTCTAAATGCGGCTGAACCAAAGTCTTGTCCAATTTTAACATGATCTACCAGCTCTTATACTCAATACCCTGTCCGGTGAAGGCAAGCATACTATATGCCTTCTTGACCACTCTATCCACCTGTGAAGCCACCTTCAGGGTACAATGGATCTGAACTCCCAGATCTCTCTGCTCATCAACTTTTCCCAAAGGCTGTTCTGTTTACAGTATAGTTCACTCTAGAGTTAGACTTCCCAAATATTCACTCTAGAGTTAGACTTCCCAAAATGTGGGTGGCACGGTGGCACAGTGGTCAGCACTGCTGCCTCGCAGCGCCAGAGACCCGGGTTCAATTCCCGCCTCTGGCGACTGTGTGGAGTTTGCACGTTCTCCCCGTGTCTGCGTGGGTTCCCTCCGGGTGCTCCGGTTTCCTCCCACAGTCCAAAGATGTGCAGGTCAGGTGAATTGGCCATGCTAAATTGCTCGTAGTGTTAGGTAAGGGGTAAATGTAGGGGTATGGGTGGGTTGCGCTTTGGCGGGTCGGTGTGGACTTGTTGGGGCGAAGGGCCTGTTTCCACACTGTAATGTAATCTAAAAAAAATGCATCACCTTATGTTTGCCTGGATTGACCTCCATTTGTCACCTCTGTGCCCAACTCTCCAGTCTATCTATATCCTCCTGTATTCCTGGACAGTCTCCTATGCTTTCTGCTACTCCACCAATCTTCGTGTCATTTGCAAACTTACTGACCAGACCACCAATTTCCTCTTCCAGATCATTCATGTATATTACAAACAACAGTGGCCCCAACACTGACCCCTGTGGAACACCACTGGTCACCTTTCTCCATTTCGAGAAACTCCCTTCAACTACTACTCTCTATCTCCTGTTGCTCAACCAGTTCTTTATCCACCGAGCTAGAACACCCTGCACACCATGTGACTTCACTTTCTCTATTAGTTTACCATGGGGAACTTTCTCAAACGCCTTACTCAAGTCCATATATATGACATCAACAGCCCTTCCTTCATCTACCAACTTGGTCACTTCCTCAAAGAACTTTATTAAGTTGGTGAGGCATGATCTCCCCCGCACAAAACCATGTTGCCTATCACTGATAAGCCCATTCTTTTCCAAACATAAATGGATTTTATCCCTCAGTACCTTCTCCAGCAACTTTCCTACCACTGACGTCAGGCTCACTGGTCGTAGTTACCCGGAATATCCCTACTACCCTTCTTAAACAGGGGGACAACATGAGCAACCCTCCAGTCCTCCGGCACCTCACCTGTGTTTAAGGATGCTACAACGATATCTGTCAGGGGCTATTTCCTCTCTCACCTCCCTCAGCAACCTGGGATAGATCCCATCTGGTCCTGGGAATTGTCCACCTTAATATTCTTGAGTGTACCCGACACATTCTCCCTCCTTATGTCAATGTGATCCAGAGTAAACAAACTTCTATCTCTAATCTCAACCTTCATCACGTCCCTCTCCTCAGTGAACACTGATACAAAGAAATCATTGAGAATCTCACCCATTTTCTCAGGTTCGACACACAACCTTCCTTCCTTATCCTTTAGTGGACCAAGCCTTTCTCTAGTTGCCCTCTTGCTTCTTATAAATGAATAAAAGGCCTTGGGATTCTCCCTAATTCTGCTCGCTATAGTTATTTTATGACCCCTTTTAGCCCGCTTGATTCCTCGTTTAAGATTGGTCCTACTCTCCTGACATACCTCCAAGGCCCGTTCTGTTCTTAGCTGCCTAGACCTTATGTACTCTTCCCTTTCTCTCTTGGCTAGTCGCATGATTTCTGATCCACGGTTCACGAATCTTGCCTTTTCTAGCCCTTGTTTACAAAGGTACATGCCTATCCTGAACTATCTTCAACCTATCTTTGAACCTCCCACATATGAAAAGTGGACATCTATTCAAATAGCTGCTCCCAATCCACATTTCCCAGCTCCTGCCTAGTTTTGATATAATTGGCGTTGGCCCAGTTCAGTACTCTTCCCTTAGGACCACTCTCATCTTTGTCTACGAGTATTCCAAAACTTACAGAATTGTGGTCACTTTCCCAAAGAAATCCCCCACCACAACTTCTATCACCTGGCCTGGCTCATTCCCCAACACCAGGTCCAATATGTCCCCTTCCCTCGTCAGACTAGAGACATGCTGAGCTAGAAAACTTTCCTGAATGCTCCTTACAAATTCTGCCCTATCCAGACCTCTGATAGTAAGTGTATCCCAGTTAATGTTCGGAAAGCTGATACCTCCCATCACCACCACCCTGTTGCCTCTACATCTTTCCATAATCTGTTTACCTGTTTGTTCTTCTACCTCACGCTCACTGTCGGGAGGCCTGTAGTACAGCCCCAACAATACAGCTGCATCCTTCCTATATCTCAGCTCCACCCATAATGCCCCACTGCTCAAGCCCTCCATAGTGACCTCCTTTAGTACAACTGTGATATCATCCCTGACCAACAATACAACTCCTCCCCCCCTCCCCATTTTACTTCGCTCCCTGGCCTCTCTAAAGCATCTATATCCTGGAACACTAAGTTGCCAATCATGCCCTTCATGAGAAAGAAAGTTAGAGAGCGAGAGAGAGAGAGAGTGAGACTGATACAGAATCACAGATATTCTGGGTTAGAAAGAGAGAGAGACTGATACAGGATCACAGGTATCCCAGGTTAGAGAGAGAGACTGATATAGGATCACAGATATCCCGGATTAGGGAGAGAGAGACTGATACAGAATCACAGATATCCCAGGTTAGAGAGAGAGAGAGAAAGACTGATACAGGATCACAGATATCCCGGGTTAGAGAGAAAGAGACAGGTACAGAATCACAGATATCCCAGGTTAGAGAGAGAGAGACTGATACAGAATCACAGATATCCCGGGTTAGGGAGAGAGAGAGACTGATACAGAATGACAGATATCCCGGGTTAGGGAGAGAGACTGATACAGAATCACAGATATCCCAGGTTAGAGAGAGAGAGACTGATACAGAATCACAGATATCCTGGGTTAGAGAGAGAGACTGATACAGAATCACAGATATCCCGGGTTAGAGAGAAAGAGACAGGTACAGAATCACAGATATCCCGGATTAGAGAGAGAGAGAGACTGATACAGAATCACAGATATCCTGGGTTAGAGGGGAGAGAGAGAGAGAGACTGATATAGAAACTCTGATATCCCGGGTTGGAACTTTGGAAGCAGGTTTTCCAGGAATGTACCTGGTGTGTTTGCTGCCCATTTTCAGGAAGTGGTCCCTTTGTTCAAGCTGGATGTTTCTGGGCTCCTGGGCCATAGTTGGGTTCCAACTCCCTGGGCACCAGCTGGTAACCAGCTCTCCAGAACTGCGTGTTAACCTCCGCAGTCAGGTCCCCTCTCTCGGGCCTCCAGCCCAACACCCCCCAAAGCACCAGTTCCTTGACAACTTTCAAATCAAATTCCAGTTTAAAAGATCATTTTGTTGAAAACTGCGATGCAATAAATTGCTGTGTTGTACCAGTCAGACACTGAGCACGCAGCCAAGTGCTTTGACTTCAATGGGAGTTACATGTTAATCCTTATTATGTTGCTGTGTTATGGTTAACACAACCTTCAAGTAGCCAAATCCAAAACCACAGCCTCTCCCAATGTGCCCCCTCTCGCTGGTGTTCACCCTGCTTTGAAGCTTTGTAGCTCAAATCCACACTAGTCCCTCCCTCTCAGATCACAGCGCTCCCCAGCACTAAAGGGAACATTTAGGCTGCTGTTTTGATTCCTGGTCAGTGAACAAAGCTGATTACTTCTCATGCTTTGCATGATCCAAGAGGGGTGACAGAACATGTGCATGTGCTCGAGAGAGAGAGAGAGAGAGACGGAATTCATTCACCATGTGTGTGTGAGAGAGGATTTCAGTGTCAGTGTGTGAGGAGAGTTTTGTGTCTCTGTGCGTGAGACAGGAAATTTGCAGAACAGTGTGTTTGGAAAGAATTTCAGAGAGTAAGCGTGCCTGTGTGAGAAGAGGCAGGGGGAGTTGTGCCTCTGTGTGTGAGTACAGGTATTGTGTCAGAGTGTGTGTGTCAGAGCGTATGAGTGGGTATGTGTCAGTGTGTGTGTCGGTCGGTATATGTGTGTCAGACTGTGTCTGGGTGTGTAAAAAGATGTGTCAGAGTATGTGCTTGTGTGTCACAATGTGTGTGTGTGTCAGTGTGTGTTCAGACAGCCTCAGTGCATTAGACTGTGAGAGCGGGTGTGCGTATGTCAGAGTGTGTGTCAGAGTGTGAGTGGGTAACTGTGTCAGAGTAGGGTACCCATAGGGTATGGCCCCAACCGGGACTTTGGGATTATGTCACATTACAGGTGACCACCATTGCACTATACACACACACAGACACTCCTACACACACACACTCTCACACACAGGCACTCCTATACACACATACACATTGACACACATATACACAGACGCACACAGACACTCACACACCCTTACAGACACACACACTCCCACACCCACACAGGCATCCTCTCAGAGACTTAGACCATGCTACACTCATGCACACACATATACACTCTCTCTCACAGACACTCACAACTCCCCACCACAGACACACACACACAGACAGACAAAGACCCACATGCACACATATATTTTGTGGGGTGAATTTGTACTTGCAGGGTTACATTGTACTTTGCTCAAAAACTGCATGAATTCATGTAAAACTCTGTTTCCTCACTTTTTAGATTAGAATCAATCTAAACATCATGGTATAGACAGAGAACACAGGGGGCATATTGTTTAGCTAATGCCTATTGTTACAGCTAACCTGAGAATGCAACTTTTAAAAAAAGGTTTGTGATTTACACATGAAAGAAGTGAAACTATCACGGTATTCGAACAGATGAAAGACTCAACAGACAATCAAGGTATTTTTTTAATGTATAATTTCAGTTACATCACACTGTAAACTTTAGCTATAAATTCTGTGTTAGGATTGAGCCCTCCACTATCACCTGATGAAGGAGCATCGCTCCGAAAGCTAGTGTGTTCCAATTAAACCTGTTGGACTATAACCTGGTGTTGTGTGATTTTTAACTTTGTACACCCCAGTCCAACACTGGCATCTCCAAATCATGTCAGAGTAGATGTGTGCCAATGCATGTGTGACTGGGTGTGTCAGAGGATGTGTGTGTGTGTCAGTGTGTGCGTGTCTCAGATTGTGTACAGACAGCTTCGTGTATCAGAGTGTGAGGGTGGATGTGAGTCTGTGTGTGTGTCAGTGTGTGTGTGTGTCAGTGGGTGTGTGTCAGTGGGTGTGTTTGTGAATGGGTGTGTCGGTGTGTCTGCAGTCAGTTTCAGTGTATCAGGATGTGAGGGCGGGTGTGTATCTGAGTGTGTGTGCAGACAGTTTCAGTGTATCAGAGTGCAAGGGTGAGGGTGTATGTGTTAGTGTGTATGTGTGTGTGTGCAGACAGTTTCAATATATTAGAGTGAGGGTAGGTGTGTGTGTGTGTCAGTGTGTGTGTGAGGGTGTGTCAGTGCGTGTGTGAATGAGTGTGTCAATGTGTGTGTGGGTGTGTCAGTGCATGCGTGAATGAGTGTGTCAATGTGTGTGTGTGAGTGGGTGTGTCAGTGCGTGTGTGAATGAGTGTGTCAATGTGTGTGACTGGATGTGTGTGGGGGGTGTCAGTGCATGTGTGAATGAGTGTGTCAGTGTGTGTGAGTGGGTGTGTGTGGGGGTGTGTTAGTTCATGTATGAATGAGTGTGTCAGTGTGCGTGTGAGTGGGTGTGGCAGTGCATGCATGAATGAGTGTGTCAATATGTATGAGTGCATGTGTGAATGTGTGTCAGTGTGTTTGCTACTGCAACACAGCTGCATTTAAACTAAGTAGCGGGGGGAGGGGACAAACTGGATGTGTAAGAAGGAAATTGGAGGGAAAGTTAGAACAAGGGAAGTCAAGAAAGACAACTGTATCAACGAGGCAGAAAACTCAAAAAGGGATCATGCTGTAGGGTTGAGTGAAATAGGAGTTAATGGGAAGGGTGAGGCAGTAACAAATTAAAAATACTATACATGAACGCACGAAGCATTAGAAATAAGATGGATGAGCTTGAGGCTCTTTTGGAAATTGGCAGATACAATATTGTGGGGATAACTGAGACGTGGCTTCAAGTTGACAGGGCCTGGGAAATGAATATTCAAGGCTACACGTGCTATCATCAGGACAGACTGATGGGCAGAGGGGGTGGGGTGGCAGAGGGGGTTGATAAGACATGATATTCAGTCCCTTGCGCGGGGGGACCTAGAATCAGGGGATGTAGAGTCAATATGGATAGAGCTGAGAAATACTAAGGGTAAAAAGACCCTCTTGGGAGTTATCTACAGGCCCCCAAACAGTAGTCTGGATGTCGGATGTAAGTTGAATCAGGAGCTGAAATTGGCCTGTCACAAAGATGTTACTACAGTTGTTATGGGGGATTTTAACATGCAGTAGACTGGGAGAATCAGGATGGTATTAGACCTCAAGAAAGAGACATTGTGGAGTGCCTCCGAGATGGATTCTCAGAACAGCTGGTGCTGGAGCCAACCAGGGAGAAGGCAATTCTGGATCTGGAGTTGTGCAACGAACCAGAAATGATCAGGGACCTCGAAGTGAAGGAGCCATTGGGAAGTAGTGACCATAATACAATAAGCTTCAATCTGCAATTTGAGAGGGAGAGGGTACAATTGGAAGTGACAATATTTCTGTTGAATAAAGGGAACTATGGAGCTATGAGGGAGGAGCTGGCCAAAGTTTAATGGTGCAATACCTTAGCAGGGATGACAGTGGAGGAACAATGGCGGATATTTCTGTGTATAATGCAGAAGATGCAGGATCAGTTCATTCCAAAAAGGAAGAAAGATCCTAGGAGGAGGCATGGGTGGCCGTGGCTGACGAGGGAAGTTAAGAAACATGTAAAGTTAAAAGAGAAAAAGTATAACCTAGCAAAGATAAGTGGGAAAACGGAGGAGTGGGAAGCTTTTAAAGAACAACAGAGGATTACTAAGAAGGAAATACGCAGAGGAAAAATGAGGTACGAAGGTAAACTGGCCAAAAATATAAAGGAGGATAGTAAAAGCTTTTTTAGGTATGTAAAAGGCAAAAAAATGATTAAGACTAAAATTGGTCCCTTGAAGACAGAAACAGGGGAATATATTACAGGGAACAAAGAAATGGCAGAAGAATTGAATTGGTACTTCAGATGTGTGTTCACTGGGGAAGACACAAGCAATCTCCCTGAGGTAACAGTGGCTGAAGGACCTGAACTGAAGGGAATTTATATTTGCCAGGAATTGGTGTTGGAGAGACTGTTAGGTCTGAAGGTTGATAAGTCCCCGGGTCCTGATGGTCTACATCCCAGGGTACTGAAGGAGATGGCTCGAGAAATCATGGATGCGTTGGTGATTATTTTCCAGAGTTCGATAGATTCGGGATCAGTTCCTGCGGATTGGAGGGTGGCTAATGTTGTACCACTTTTTAAGAAAGGTGGGAGAGAGAAAGCAGGAAATTATAGACCAGTTAGTCTGACCTCAGTGGTGGGAAAGATGCTGGAGTGTATTATAAGGGATGAAATTACGACACATCTGGATAGCAGTAACAGGATAGGTCAGAGTCATCATGGATTTATGAAGGGGAAATCATGCTTGACTAATCTTCTGGAATTTTTTGAGGATGTAACTCTGAAGATGGACGAGGGAGATCCAGTAGATGTAGTGTACCTGGACTTTCAGAAAGCTTTTGATAAAGTCCCACATAGGAGGTTAGTGAGCAAAATTAGGGCTCATGGTATTGGGGGCAAAGTACTAACTTGGATTGAAAGTTGATTGGCTGACAGGAAACAAAGAGTAGTGATAAACGGCTCCATTTCGGAATCGCAGGCTGTGACCAGTGGGATACCGCAGGGATCAGCGCTGGGACCGCAGCTTTTTACAATATATGTTAATGATATAGAAGATGGTATTAGCAATAACATTAGCAAATTTGCTGATGATACAAAGCTGGGTGGCAGGGTGAAATGTGAGGAGGATGTTAGGAGATTACAGGGTGACCTGGACAGGTTAGGTGAGTGGTCAGATGCATGGCAGATGCAGTTTAATGTGGATAAATGTATGGTTATCCACTTTGGTGGCAAGAACAGGAAGGCAGATTACTACCTAAATGGAATCAATTTAGGTAAAGGGGCAGTACAAAGCAATCTGGGTGTTCTTGTACACCAGTCAATGAAGGTAAGCATGCAGGTACAGCAGGTAGTGAAGAAGGCTAATAGCATGCTGGCCTTCATAACAAGAGGAATTGAGTATAGAAGCAAAGGGGTGCTTCTGCAGCTGTACAGGGCCCTGGTGAGACCACACCTGGAGTACTGTGTGCAATTCTGGTCTCCAAATTTGAGGAAAGACATTCTGGCTATTGAGGGAGTGCAGCGTAGGTTCATGAGGTCAATTCCAGGAATGGCAGGACTACCTTACGCTGAAAGACTGGAGCGACGAGGCTTGTATACCCTTGAGTTTAGAAGACTGAGAGGAGATCTGATTGAGACATATAAGATTATTAAAGGATTGGACACTCTGGCAGCAGGAAACATGTTTCCGCTGATGGGTGATTGCTGAACCAGAGGACACAGCTTAAAAATACAGGGTAGACCATTTAGGACAGAGATGAGGAAAAACTTCTTCACCCAGAAAGTGGTGGCTGTGTGGAATGCTCTGCCCCAGAGGGCAGTGGAGGCCCACTCTCTGGATTCATTTAAGAAAGAGTTGGATAGAGCTCTCAAAGATAGTGGAATCAAGGGTTATGGGGATAAGGCAGGAACAGGATACTGATTAAGGATGATCAGCCATGATCATATTGAATGGTGGTGCAGGCTCGAAGGGCAGAATGGCCTACTCCTGCACCTATTGTCTATTGTCTATTGTGTGTGTGAGTGCATGTGTGAATGAGTGTGTCAGTGTGTGTGAGTGGGTGTGTCTATGTATGTGTGATTGGGGGTGTGTGTGTTTGGGTGTGTCAGTGCATGTGTGAATGAGTGTGTGTGTGTGTGAGCGGGTGTGTCTGTGTATGTGTGATTGGGGGGGTGTGTGAGTGGAGGTGTGTTTGGGTGTGTCAGTGCATGTGTGAATGAGTGTGTCAGTGTATGTGTGTGTGTCAGTGTGGGTGTGTTTGTGAGTGGGTGTGTCAGTGTATGTGTGATTGGGGGTGTGTGTGAGTGGAGGTGTGTTTGGGTGTGTCAGTGCATGTGTGAATGAGTGTGTCAGTGTATGTGTGTGTGTCAGTGTGGGTGTGTGTGTGAGTGGGTGTGTCAGTGTATGTGTGATTGGGGGTGTGTGTGAGTGGAGGTGTGTTTGGGTGTGTCAGTGCATGTGTGAATGAGTGTGTGTGAGAGTGCATGTGTGAATGAGTGTGTCAGTGTGTGTGTCAGTGTGGGTGTGTGTGTGAGTGGGTGTGTCAGTGTATGTGTGATTGGGGGTGTGTGTGAGTGGAGGTGTGTTTGGGTGTGTCAGTGCATGTGTGAATGAGTGTGTGTGAGAGTGCATGTGTGAATGAGTGTGTCAGTGTATGTGTGTGTGTCAGTGTGGGTGTGTGTGTGAGTGGGTGTGTCAGTGTATGTGTGATTGTGTCTGTGTGTGTGGTTTGTGTCAGTGTGTGGGCGGACAGTTTCAGTGTATCAGGGTGGGAGCGGGTGTGTGTGTGTGTAACGAGAGTGGAGGCGATTATTTCAGGCGATCCAATATGTGCATTCACCTATTTCATAATGTTCTATGACCAACACAGTATTAACCCGACAAAAACCGGTAATTCAGAGTGTACAAATAACCTATCACCCAGCAAACGGGGAAGGCTGGGAACAGCAGCTGAATCTATGTGCCGCCAAGATAATGAACATTTCTCATAGTTAGAAGCACATTGCCAAACAATACTGACATCGCTTGCGGGAATAATCCTGCGTTCAGCTGCAGGTGAGGAATTTACAATAAGGTTTGCGGCGTTTTTGAGGTGACTAAAAGAATTGCTCAGCAGATTTAAAAGTAAGTCGTTTCAGATTTTCTCTTTTATCAATATTAAACATTGGGGAGGGGTCTAATGTTATCCTTTGTGCAATCATTAATAAACATTATTAAACATGTATGCAGAATAAAAGAGAGCTATAATGCATCACTTACCAAACACCACGAGTGCATCCCGCTTTGAGAGCGCATTGGTTTAGCAGAGGTTGGACTGTTCGCACTAATGTGCTGTCTCTCTCTCTCTCTCTCTCTCGGTTACACGGGGGTTTGTGGGACTTGACGTTCCCTGGATGCGGGAGCGTTTATTTATTTTGGGAAAGGACTTTATTTCAAATTAACGGCGGGCTGGGGAGGGTAAGGGGGGGGGAGTCTATATTGCAGCCTCTCACTGACTCTCTCTCTCTCTCTTCATTTTAAACGGCGGACCTCAACAGAAAGGTTTTGTTCTGCTGCTCCACCAAAACCTGAGGCTAATGCCTTCCTAAACTTAGTCGCGTCTTCCTGCTCATGTTTGCCAATGTTTTTTTATTTTGTTTTAATATTTTAAATGGATGTTCCTCTTTCTTAGGAACTGTGACGCCAGACCTTGTCCAGTGACTGGAGAGCAATGCTGTTCAAAACAAGGCGAGTGTGAAATTGTCAGGATCTTAAAGGGTTTGAGGTGCTCGGGAGATAAGGTTCACACAAAATCCTGACGCCTTCATCGCGAGGTGCCCATGACTTTAATCCTCTCCAGTTTGATTTTTCTGTGGGTCTGGGGAGTCACTGGCTGGGTGCAGCATTCTGTAACCCATTCCTAATTGTTCCCCTAGAGAAGGTACTTTCTTGAACCGCTGCACTCAGAAATGTCCAGAAACAAAAAAACACACACACACACACACAGAAATTGCTGGAAAAGCTCCGTAGGACTGTGGAGAGAAATCAGGGAGAAAGTTTAGGGTCGAGTGACCCATCCTCAGAACAGTGCGTTGATATAGATGTACAGCACAGAAACAGACCCTTTTGGTCCAACTCTCACCAGATATCCTAACCTAATCTCGTCCCATTTGCCAGCACCCGGTCCATATCCCTCCAAACCCTTCCTATTCATATACCCATCCAGATGCCTTTTAAATATTGCAATTGTACCAGCCTCCACCACTTCCTCTGGCAGCTCATTCCATACCCGTACCACCCTCTGCGTGAAAAGGTTACCCCTTAGGTCCCTTTTAAATCTTTTCCCCCTCACTCTAAAACTCTAGCTTTGAACTTCCCTATCCTGGGAAAAAAATAATTTGCCTATTTACCCTATCCATGCCCCTCATGATTTTATAAACCTCTATAAGGTCACGCCTCCAACACTCCAGGGAAAACAGCCCCAGCCTATTCAGCCTCTCCCTATAGCTCAAACCCTCCAACCCTGGCAACATCAAAATCTTTTCTGAACCCTTTCAAGTTTCACAACATTTTTCCTAGAGCAAGGAAGACCAGAATGGAACACGGTATTCCGACCCAAAACACAAAAGGCCTTGGAAACTCTAAATAGGCAGATTACATGTTGTTTGGGTGTCACATCCTGTCACTAGTTACTTTTTTGTATAAGTAAAACTGAACTTTAAATGACTTTTCCTCTCCTTTGTTTACCCTCCTGCTTGGGGAGGGAGGGAAGGAGTGAGGCAGGACTTTGAGTGTATTCTCTGTGCGTTGTTCGCAAAAGAAATACTGGCGGGGTAATTCTGTTGGTTGTGAAATTTCACCACAAGCCCTCTCAAATTTGGAACAAAAAAACCAATTATTACCCACTGACAGGGGCGCGCTGAACTGGAGGATAAGGCAGTTAGGGGGCTGATGTGTTTTCTGTTTACTCTTGTCTCCTGAACATTGTTGTATATGCAACACCCTTGTAAACACCCTTGCAGTCTCTTAGGGATACTCCCTAAGTCTGTCTGTTGACTAAAAGCAATACGCTCACATCTCACACCACTCCTCCTCCTATCTCCCAGGTTTGCTCCAGTTCTTACCATCATGAAGAATTCTTTCAAAGATTTCAAATGAATAACGATCAAAATGGGTCGGAGCTGTGACTAGCGAGGAACCGACCCTGGTTTATTTAACGCTTACTCTCTACTGATGTGGGGACATTAATTTCAGGGGGAGAGGAATCGCTTTATATCATTTATTTTGGGAGGGGATTATGGGAAGGAGTTTCTGTTTTATATATTATTTTGGGAGAGGGTTCTAATTATGGGAGGAAATTCTGTTTTATGTATTATTTGGGGGGGGGGGAATTCTAATGGGAGGGAGTTTTGTTTTATATATTATTTTGGGAAAGGGGTTCTGAATATGGGAAGGGATTTCTGTTTTATATATTATTTTGGGAGAGGGTTCTGATTACAAAAAGGGATTCTGTTTTATGTCATATTATTTTGGGAGGGTTTTCTGTTTTATATATCATTTCGGGAGGTCATAGAGTTATATTTTACATACAATCTTGTAATGGGAGGGGGTTCTGTTTTACATATTATCATGGATGGGGTTATGTTTTATACAAGATCTATATTGGTGCTTTGAAACAGCTATGAGTTCCACAAGAGAAAAAGTATTTTCAGAAAACGCCTGCCCTTAGTTTGTTTTTAAATCGTTAACTCCACAATTTCGAGTTCACAATGAGTTTGTTTTGCTGATTTGTTGGGTGTTTGTGTGTGTGTGTGTGTGAGAGAGAGATACATTTGCCGACTGTATATCTGCATTCTGTTTTGAAACTTAAGGGCTTTTTTTTTCTCAAATGTCTGCGTTGGGGAAGCCGCTTTAAGTCCAGGCTCTGTCTCAGGAACCGGTGTCAGGTTGAGGTCACTGGCCCCCTCCACCCTCCCGTTGAGCCTCTGAGGGTACAGCCTGGGGAAGGTGATGATGGATGGTCTCTGCTCGACGGTCAAAACTCAGCATCGCCAATGAAAAAAACAGACTGAAAGGACAAAGGGAGTGACCCCAACCTCTCTCCTTCCACCTTCTCTCCAGAGCATTGGCCCCCTTTGGCAATGGAGGACGGGATTGGGGAAGGGGGTGGGGTGGGGTGCCAAATTGGATGAATACTCCCTGGAATCCAGGTCCTTGTCTCCTGAACGTGCCGTCAAACTAACTGCTCCTCTTGTAAGAGCATAGAGTTGGGGAAGGGGCGGTGTGTCTGGAATAGCACTGTGATGGAAATCTCATCCTGGGAACTGCAAGCAAATTAAACATTACCCAATGCACCCCCTTCAATGACGTATGAGGGGGCATTGAAAGGTTTTTTTTTGGGTAGAAACGATGTGCAAAGGTTTAAACGGCGCGTGGGCATCGAACAGTAGCAGCATAGGAGGTGGGCCGAAGGGTCTCCTGCTGCGCCCTGATTGTGTGACCTGTGACTTTTTTTTAACTTCCAGAAGCCTTTTGGGGGGGGGGGGGGGGGGTGGAGTGGTTAATGAGATCAGACTGGGTCAAAGTACAAGCAATTCAGGACCTGGAACAACAACAAAAAGCACAGAAATTGCTGGAGAAACTCAGCAGGTCTTGGCAGCATCTGTGGGGAGAAAGCTGAGTGAGCATTTCCAGTCCAGTGACCCCTTCCTCGGAAAGCGAACCTTCCAGCTCATCGAGCGAACTTGTTATTCTCCAAGCAATTTGCTAGTTATTCGCTGAGATATTTAGCAATGCTGGCTACTAGGTATTCGCTAAGATATTTACCAGTTACTAGTTACTCGCGAAGATATTTAGCAATGCTAGATATTCTGCAAAAAATCTCAAGCTGAGCTACAAATCTCCAAACTCGCTAAACCCAGCTTCCTGGGCTGCACAAGACGCTAGTTTTATATATTATTTTGGGAGGGGGTTCTGATTATGGGAAGGGATTCCAAAGTTCAAATTCCTTCCAGTATCTTTGAACGAGGCTCCTATTAAATTGGAAGAGAAGGGCTTTGAGGGTTTTAAACAACAGTTTCCCCACCTTTCAGAAATCCGGTGAATTAATTCATTGCACACGCGCCCGAATGGCGATATGACAGTGTCTAGTGAGCATGAGGAAGGGGGTGACCGGAGGCAACTCATTCTGAGACAGACAGAGGAACTGCAGCTGCCACCCCATCGCAAGGCAGTGCTTAGCTCCAGCGAAAACAGCGCTTTTGCACGGGAATAAATCCAGTAAAATAAAGAGGGGATTGAGAGTAGGACGGACGGGCGAGTGAGCTGCCTGAACTCCGCTTGGTACAAAGGAGAGCCATTATAAACGTGGCTGCGATTTTGTTTTTAAAACTCCCTATTTAATACCACACACACACACAAAAAAACCCCAATTTGGGCAAAAACGAAAGTTAAAAAGCAGGCAAAGCAGCAAGTTGGAGTTACTATTAGTAACTAGTAAATATCTTAACGAGTAACAAGTAATTAATATTGCTAAAACAAATGACGAGTAATATCTTAGCGAGAAACTAGTAATCAGCATTGCTAAATATCAGCAAAGTTTGTAAATTTCTCAGCAAGTAGCTAATAACTAGTCCTCCTAAATATCTTAGCGAATACCTAGTAACTGGTAAATATCTTAGCGAATACTTATTAACCAGCATTGCTAAATATCTTAGTAAATAACTAGTAACTGGCAAATATCTTAGCTAATATCTACTAACCAGTATTGCTAAGTATCTCAGCAAATAATTACTAAATTCCTTGGAGAATAACTAATAACTAGTATTGTTAAAAAATCTCAGTAAATAACAGGTAAATTTCTGAGCGAATAACGAGCAATTAGTATTGCTCACAATCTTAGTGAATAGCTAGTAAGTTTCTTGGTGAACACCTAGTAACTAGTGTTGCTAAATATCTCAGCAAATAACTAGCAAATTGTTTAGCGAATAATTAATAACTAGCATTGTTAAATATCTTAGCGAATAATTAATAAATTTCTTGGTAAATACCTAATAACTGGTGTTGCTAAATATCTCAGAAAATAACTAGCAAATTGCTTAGCGAATAACTAGCAACTAGCATTGCTAAATATCTCGGCGAATAATTAGTAAATTTCTTGCAGAATATCTAGCATTGCTAAATATCTTCGTGAGTAACTAGTAACTGGTAAATATCTTAGCGAATACCTAGTAGCCAGCATTGCTAAATATCTCAGCGAATAACTAAATATCTCAGAGAATAACAAGTAACCAGTATTGCTAAAAAATCTCAATAAATAACAGGTAAATTTATGAGCGAATAACTAGCAACTAGTATTGCTAAATATCTTAGTGAATAACCAGCAAATTGCTTAGCGAATAGCTAGTAACTAATATTGCTAAATATCTTATGCGCGTAAAAGTGTTCCACTTGTCAATTTTTAAGATATGTTTAACTGTTCTCCGGTTGAATAAGATTAACCTTTGCAAACTTTGCTCCATTTGTCGCCAGTTTATTTTCGTTTTTTTTTCTGAAAGGTGCGATTTAAAAAAAAATGAATTTCAAGGCTAACTCTTTTTCTGGTGTGTGATTTCTCCCCTCACCTCCTCCCCGCCCCACCGCCCTTCTCACTGCAGGGTCCGTGCTATCTTGTCCGCCCGTCGCTCAGATGAGACTGAATCTTCCCTGGAAGTGTTCCGAGTCCAGCTCATAACGAGTTAATGCTTCAATCTCCCCCTAAACGCCCAGTCAGCGGCGACCAAGCTGAAACCACACAATAGAGGTTAACATTCAAAACATGTCACCTTCATTTTGAGAAGGAGGGGGGGGGGGGGGGGTAAAAGTGTTTGTGTTTGTGGATGGTGGGGGGGTTGGGTTTAAGAATTCCTGAGATTTTAAAACAGGGGGAGATAGAATTGTTTGAGGGGACTGGGACAATGAGGTGGAGTTGTACACAGATACTGTGCTCAGAAAGACTCACAGCGCGCATCTATATGTCTTGAAATCCCTCCTTGTCTCTGTCTCCATTTCTTATTTGGGAAGTTAACGCTTTGGGGAAGGATTTTGCTTTTATTCTGCTGTAAGGGAGAAGGAGAAAGTGTATTATTTCAATAACTTGAGCGGGTCAGAGAGAATCTGAAATGAAGCGACCAGGAAGGTGCTGTGATGGAAATCTGATTTAAGGCGAGCCAAACAGTGAAAGCCAAAGACATTTTAAATTCACCTTTTATAAATAAAAGCAAGGTTGGGAAATTAATAATGTTCCAGAGCAGCAAACTGCGTGAGCAGTGGGGTTTAGCTCTTTATTCCTTTATCCGCTCTGTTTATTTGGAAATACATTTAGTGTCACATTCCGTTTACAAACACAAAGTGGACTGAAGATAGATGAGGCGTCATTAAGCCTTTTCTGTACAGATACTAGAATAAATAAAAGCAAGTGGGCGGACGAGGCAAGTTGTGATGTTTCTGTGGCACTTTGTTACAATTTGAGCTGGAATGGGGCGGGGGTGGGGTGGGGGGTGGTGGTGGGGATTGGTTTCAAGTATTTCCAAGTGTCACCGCGGTTAGGAGCACTCCCCAACATCGCCCCCGACAACCTGGGGCAACCCTTTCGCCTTCTCAGGCTGGGCTGTCTGGACGGGGTTAGGAGGGGGAGAGAGGGGGAATCGACGGCATTTCTTTTAAAATACAACATTGGGCCAAACCACAGCCCCAAACGCAGGAGACTTCACCTAGAACCGTGCGAACGCCAGAGTTGGATTTTCAGGAGTGTTCAAACTCCTACCTCACCTTATTGGCTGGAAATTATTATACTTGCAGACCTTGTTTCGTGTATGAAGGAAGAAAGGAGGAAATATGGATGGAAAGATAGATAGATGGATAGATAGATAGATAGATGGATAGATAGATAGATAGATAGATAGATAGATAGATAGATAGATAGATAGATAGATAGATAGATAGATAGATAGATAGATAGATAGATAGATAAAAGCAGAAATAGATTGATACAAGAACTGAAATTGCTGGAAAAACTTAACAGGTGTGGCAGCATCTATGCAGAGGAAGCAGAATTAACATTTTGGAGACAGTGACCCTTCAGAACATGATAGAGAAACTGATAAATAGAAAGGTAGAGAGATAAATAGATAGCCAGATACCTAGATACACACATAGTTTGACAGATAGATGTATAGAGGGATAAATAGAGAGTTAAATAAACAGACACATAAGCAGGCAGATAGGTAGTCATGTGGCTGACAGTAGATATGGAGGTAGGCACAGAGGCAGGCAGGCAGACATGGAAGAAACGATCCAAATATATGAAAGCCTCCGCCAACTCTCCCGCTTTCCGTGTTGTGGAGGGACTAGCGCCCGATATTGCTGGCTGCCTTTAGGGATCTGCCGCCAGTCTCTGGGACAGTGTGTGTTACAAAAACAGCAATTGCTCATAAACTCAGCAGGTCTGTGGAGAGAAAGCAGAATGAGCGTTCCAGCTTCAGTGACCTTTCCTCACAAACTTTGTGTGATCCCTGGCCCGCGGTCACTCAGGATCAACAACTGCGCTTTTTATTTGAGAGTTTTATGTCTGAGTTTTCATTCCTGTCTTTATTGTTGACTCTTTCTCTCTTCAGTCTACATCCTTTTCTCTGCCTCTTGTTCCTGCTCTGGGTCATTTATTCTCCCTGACGCCTCTCTCTGTCTCACTGCCTTTTTGTTAACTGTTCATTACTTTCCTGTCGTTACTCTCACTCTTGCCCCGATCTACTGCCTCACTCACTCTCTCTCTCTCGCTCCACTAATTATCCCCTGACCCTTCCTTTACCCCTCCCACTGCCTGTCACAACTCTGTGTCTTTCTGACTCATTCTCACATTTCTCTTACCGTCTCCCTCACTGTCTCTCCCCACTTGTCTCTTTGCCACTGACTCCCACACTGTCTCACTGGTACCTCTCTCCGCCTGTCTAACTCACTCATGACCCCTTTCACTCTCTCTCACCACCTTTCTCTCTCGCTCTCTTTCCCTCACAGACTCAGTCTCTCCCCCTCTCCCAGTCATTCCCCTTTTCCCCTCACTGTCTTACAAACACCCTGCTATTGTCTCACTCCCCTCTTACAATTTCTCTCCTTCATTGCCTCTCTCACTGTCTCTCGCACTGTCTCTCTCACTCCTATTGTTCTCTCCCTCCGTTATCTTTCTTTCACTCTTCCTCTTTCACTGTCTCTCTCTCACACACATTCTCTCCCTCCTTTGTGTCTCCTTCACTCTCTCCCTCTTTCACTGTCTCTTACACACACATATTGTCTCCTCTTATCTCTCTTTAATTCTCGCTCTTTCACTCTCTCACACACATTGTCTCTCCCTCTCTTATCTCTCTTTCATTCTCTCCCTCTTTCACTGTCTCTCTCTCACATTCTCTCCCTCTCTTATCTCTCTTTCACTCCCTCCCTCTTTCTCTCACACTCTCACCCTCTTTCACCATTTTCTCTTTCACTGTCTCCCTATAACTCTCTCTCTCAAACACACACTCTCACTGTCTCTCCCTCTCTTAGCTCTCTCTCACTCTCTCCCTCTTTCTCTCTCTCACTGTCTCACACTCTCACCCTCTCACCGTTTTCGCTTTCACTGTCTCCCTATAACTCTCTCTCAAACACACACACAGACACTTACTATCTCTCCCTCTCTTAAAATCTCTTTCACTCTTTCTTTCACTCTCTCACTCTAATTGTCTCTCCCTCTCTTACTACCACTCTTTCATTGTCCCTCCCTTTTTCACCGTCTCTCCCACACTTTTACTGTCCCCCTCTCTCTCTCTCTGCCATTGTCCTACTCACCGACCATCTCTCCCATCTGTCTCCCCCCTTCTCCAGCTCTCTCTCTCTCTGGTTTGACGCCGACCTCCTTCTATATTTGTCGAGAGTGCTCGTTTCCAATGGCTCCGAAACCCGCGCTGATTTAACGGGGTTAAAGTAACCTGGAGACTCGGCTTGTATTTAAATCCCAGTTTACCAGAGTGCACAAACAGAACCAGCATTCAGCCTCATAATGACCTGAAAATAACTGGGGGGGAAAATAGCCACTTTGAAAACTTCTCCCATTGATAATGGTATCATTATGAAGTTCTTTAAACACACATGGGGAACACTTCATAGCTCATTATTAGTATCACAAAACCGAGTAATTCTAAATTAGAGAAAACATTTCACCGGTTAAAAGAGTTCTACTGTAACATTTGATCTGAGTGGATCGTTGGGATGATTTTTGCAACGGTGTAGAATTTGCTGTTTGACTTAAACGCTGCTGATCACGGTTAATTGAGGTTTCCTTTCATTTTACAGGAGCTCTGTTGACTGCTTGAACTTTGCATGACCTCCGGGGTTTAACCGGTCCACGACCATTAAACCGTCAAACCGGTTTGAGGTCGGGGCCTATCTTAAAGCCCTCCCTCACCCTTCTTCCCCCTCCCCGGGCTGGCTTGGGCATGTCAGCCGGGCTGCAGAAGCGCCCTCCCGGCCTCATACAGTGATCACACAGCGCTGTCTAGTGGGGAATGGATGGAGAGAGGGCTGACAGTTAAACTTGGGTAGCAGAAAGCCTGATTGAAACCATCCGCAGGGCAATGACACATTCCACGGACGCGTGTGTGCACTTACATCTTTAAGAGTGCATGGACTTTTACAGAAAAAAAAAATTAAATGCACAAAAAGTAGACCTTAATTTAGGAGTAGCCCATTCAATGAGTCACACAGCACGGAAATAAGTCCAGCTCATCCACACCAACCACCCATCCTAATCTGACCCAATCCCATTTGCCAGCACTTTAAATTAGATTCCCTACTGTATGGAAACAGGCCATTTGGCCAAACCAACCCTCTGAAGGATAACTCACCCAGACCCATTTTCCTCTGACTAATGCACCCAACACTATGGGCAATTTAGCATGGCCAATTCACTCCTGCCCTGCACATCTTTGGACTGTGGGAGGAAACCGGAGCAAACCCACACAGATACGGGGAGAATGTGCAAACTCCACACAGACAGTTGCCCGAGGCTGGAATTGAACCTGGGACCCTGGTGCTGTGAGGCAGCAGTGCTAAACACCGAGCCACCAATACCACCCGGCCCATATCCCTCCAAACCCTTCCTATTCATATACCATCCAGATGCCTTTTAAATGCTGTAATTGTACCAGCCTCCACCACTTCCTCTGGCAGCTCATTCCATACACATACCCCCCTCTGTGTGAAAAACGTGCCCCTTGGGTCTCTTTTAAATTTTTCCCTCAATACAGAAAAACAGATACCATTCAGATAAACTCATGCACAATCATAGGTATCCGAGAAACAGTGCAGAAAGACCAATACAAAATCACAGGGATCCCAGTGACTGTACTGATAAATAGAATCCCTACAGTGTGGAAACAGACCCTTCGGCCCAACAAGTCCGCACCGACCCTCTGCATGAAAAAGTAATCCCTCTGGTTCTTTCTAAATCTCTACCATCTCACCTTAAATCTCTGGTTTTCGACTCCCCCACTCTAGGGGAAAATAAGACCTTGGCTATTTGCCCTATCATGCCCCTCATGATTTTATAAACCTTTAAAAGGTTAACCCTCAGCCTTTGACACTCCAGTCTCTCCCCTGTAACTCAAACCCTCGTATCCTGGAAATGTCCTTATAAGCAGAAATGACTGGAAAAGCTCAACAGGTCTGGCAGCATCTGTGGAGAGAAATCACAGTTAACATTTCGGGTCCGGTGACCCCTCCTCAGAGTTCTGATGTCTCTCCACAGCTGCTGTCAGACCTGTTGAGCTTTTCCAGCAAGTTCTGTTTTTGTTTCTGATTTCCAGCATCCACAGATTGTTTTATCGGTTTTAACATCCTTGTAAATCTTTTCTGCACCCTCTGAAGTTTAACACATCCTTCCGATAAAAGGATGCTGTATACCGTATACTTTACACCTTTGCTTAACAAACATTAGTTGTTTTCAGATGTAAAACTAACAACTGATCAGCTGCCATTTGTGGAAGTTCCAAACGTCTACCATTCTTTGTCTGGATGTGGAGGAGCCGGTGTTGGACTGGGGTGGACAAAGTTAAAAATCACACAACACCAGGTTATAGTCCGACAGGTTTGTTTGGAAGCACTAGCTTTCGGAGCACTGTTTCTTCATCAGGTGGTTGTGTGGGAGCAGCGCTCCGAAAGCTGGTGCTTCCAAATAAACCTGTTGGACTATAACCTGGTGTGTGATTTTTAACATAATTTTTGTTTGTGTGTTAGAAGTACTTCCTAACATCTCTCCTGAACAGTCTGGCTCTAAGTTTTAGACTGTTGCCAAATGCTGAATATCATCATGGTCAGATACGTTACTCTGCGGATAAAATCTATACTTTGTCTATTTATAACACACATGTTTTTAGTACAAATATTCATAATTTATCCTCAAAATGTTGAATCTCTATTGAAACACATGCACACATAGAAAACACTATCTACAATTTAGGTGTATCTGAGTCATGCTGACGTATTATGAAAGGCAAAATATATCATGTCGGTGAGTCATATGGAAACAATGTTGTTATTTAGCATATTTCTTCCTAGCTGAAAACTCATATGTCAAAGCTAAAGGAGAGAACCCAAATGCATAATTTGGGGTGGGACATGAGTTGTGTTCCCTTGTACGCCTGCAAAATAGAATACAGGTTTGCAAAAGTCTCCTCTTTGGAATTTACCTCTGTTCCAACACCAGTCCCACACTTGAAAACCTTTACTAGCTCCCTGCTCAACTTCTCATCCACATTGTTAAAATTCCTCCTTGACATTGCTTCTTCCCTGTCTCTGGAATTTCCCACAGATCTGCAGGATGTCTGCACTGCTCCCAGTCCTGGCTCCAGGCATATTCCCCAATTTCACTCGGTGTTGTCAGCTGCTTAGGAACTGGAGCTGCAGAATTCCCTCGCTCCACTCCCTGGCCTCTCACTCCTCCTGCAAGATGCTGATAAATCCTATCTCTTCCGCTTGGCTTTTGATCATTGACCTTGATACCCGGTCACATGCTTGCCTGTCCAATATTAGAGTCATAGAGATGGACAGCATGGAAACAGACCTTTCAGTCCAACCCGTCCATGCTGACCAGATATCCCAACCTAATCTAGTCCCACTTACCAGCACCCGGCCCATATCCCTCCAAACCCTTCCTATTCATATACCCATCCAGATGCCTTTTAAATGTTGTAATTGTACCAGCCTCCACCACTTCCCCTGGCACCTCATTCCACACATGTACGACCCTCTGCATGAAAAAGTTGCCCCTTAGGTCTCTTTTATATTTTTCCCTCTCACCCTAGTCCACTAGTTCTGGACTCCACCACCCCAGGGAAAAGGCTTTGTCTATTCACCCTATCCATGCCCCTCATGATTTTATAAACCTCCATAAGGTCACCCCTCAGCCTCTGACTGTTCTTTGATGCACCCTCTGTGGAGCAGTTCAGGATGCTTGGCTGCATTAATGGCGCTATACAAATGCAAGTTAATGCTTCTTTCGAAAAAAGGGTGACAAAACATGCAGAAAATAGGATTACAAAAGGGACAGAGAAAGGGGAGAGCCTGTCTCAGGTACAAATTTTACCCACGCCTGAATTTATTTTGTTCTTTCTGGGGACACATGTGTCATTGGCAAGCCCAGCATTTGACCCTTGAACTGAGAAAGGCCATCTCAGGAGGTAGTTAAGAACCGACCACATTGCTGTGGGTCTGGAGTCATATGAGGGCCAGACCAGGTAAAAACATGGAACAATACAGCACGGATGCAGGCCCTTCAGCCCACCATGACTGTACCCACCACGATGCCATTCTAAACTAATCCTGTCTGCCTGCCTGTATCCCTCTATTTCCCCGCCTGTCTAAATGCTTCATAAACCTTGCTATGGTATCTGCTTCCACCGTCTCACCAGGCAGCGTGTTCCAGGCACCTACCACCCTCTTGCAGAAAAAAAAAGTCTCCTTTAAACTTTCCCATTCTCACCTGAAACCAATGCCCCCCAAGTATTTGATATTTCCACCTTGGAAGAAAGACTGACTATCCATGCCTCTGGTATATATGTCTGTCAGGTTGCCCCTCAGCCTCCAACACTCTCACGAAAACAATCCAAGTTTGTCCAACCTTTCCTTTAGCTAACACATTCCAATCTAGGCAACATTCTGGGAAATCTCTTTTGCACTCTCTCCTCAAATTCTTCCTATACCCTGGTGTACCAGACATGCACACAATGTGGCCTTACTAAAGTTGTATACAAGATGACAGATCACCATCTCTCTGAAGGGCATTACAGACCCAGATTGATTTTAATGACAATGGGCAATAGCTTCACTATTCAAGACTGGTTTTTCAGTATGAGAACTGTTATTTTTCTTTAAATGACTGAATTCAGATTCCTATGGTGAGGCTTGAACCCACAGACCACAATTAGCCTGAGCTTTGTAGTTAGCAATCATCAATGTTACCACTGTGCCACATCAAACCAGTGACACACAGGGTAGTCCAGGTAGGAAGGTGATTGCACAGCCTTAAAATTAGAATTAGGTTTATTGTCACATGTACCCAAGTGTGAAGTACAGGAGCACAGTGAAATGTGCACAATGCTGCCTCACAATGTTAAAAATCACATAACACTAGGTTATAGTCCAATAGGTTTAATTGGAAGCACTAGCTTCAGAGCGCTGCACCTTCATCTGGTTATAGTGGACTATAACCTGGTGTCATGTGATTTTTAACTTTGTACATGACAGTCCAACACCGGCATCTCCAAATCATGGCCACACAAGGTGCTATCTTCAGGTCATAGAAACATTAAAATATAGGAGCAGGCCATTCGGCCCTTCGAGCCTGCACTACTATTCAGTATGATCACGGCTGATCATGCATTCTCAGTCCCCCTTTCCTGCTCTCTCTCTCTCAGTATCCCATGATCCCTTAAGCTGCAAGGGCCATGTCCAGCTCCCTCTTGAATTTATCTAATGACAGCTTATACCTAATGGCCCCAACAGCTTCCTGTGGGAGACAATTCCACAGGTTCTCAGCTCTCTGAGGGAAGAAATTCTTCCTCATCTCCATCCTGAGTGGCTTACCCCTTACGCTTCGACAGTGCTTCAGTACAAATCTTAGGCACTAAAGTAGATTAGGTATTAAAATATAGAAATACAGAGCAAAGCTAGATGTTCTACATTACCCACACTTCGCTTGTCCAAACTATTTCTTCCAGCAGTCAGCTAAGAGCGTATTTTATATTGCAAATCTTGGGCCTTGTTTCAAATTTTCCATTTCTGTTTTTAACTTCTCATATTTTCACAACATCATATTTGTTTCCTCTGAATGCTCTGAAAGAGTACACGCTCTGACTTGGTAAGGGAAATTGACAGGCAGCAGGCAGGGCCGGGGAAGATGAAGAGTCTGGTGCAGGGAAATAAAATGTTGACAGCGACAGGCTGCAATTAAGAGGACGAGAAAGGAAGAGGCTCAGGCATGAAGATGAAGTGTTAACATAGAATAACAGAAATTATGAAGAACCGACACTGCGACCATAAACCAAGACTCCTTAAGCAAAGTGTCAACTCTGATCCTCATCATAATTATGAGTCAGACCCAGAACATGGCATTGCCAATGGATCAGGGATAAGTGAATATTGTGGTGCAAATTGCAACCACATTTAGTGTGATGCACAATCGCTAACGTGTGATTGCCACCCAGGAGTCAGCTGCTGAATGTCCTTGTCGTGGGTAAAGCAGCAAAATCCAAACACTTTGCAAACACAAGCAAAAATCAGAAATTGCACATGCAGGGTGACCAAGGAATCTCCTTACTGTGGCTAAAGATGAAAGACTTGTGGTGTGGACTGTTATGAAATGTTTAATGTTTCCTCAACTAGTAGGCGTGATGTTTGAAATTAGCGGGTGATACAACAGATTGCGCCTTTGAGATGGGTGGTGAATTATTGAGGAGAAGGATGACGAGGACGATTTCAACTCTGAGGGTTTTGAGAGCGACGCTGAGTTCTTGGGGGATGATTGACAGAAATCATGCAGCAAAAATTGTAAATAGGGCCAAACTGGGTAAAGCCGATGAAAATAAATTAATGGTAAAGACATATTCCTTGCCAAACAACGCTTTCTCATCTAATTTATTTTGGGTGAATTTCGAAAAGAGCCACGGTCTTTTCCCTAGGGTCGTGGAGTTCAAAATTAGAGAGCATAGGTTTAGGGGGAGACGGGAAAGATTTAAAAGAGACCTAAGGGACAATGTTTTCACGCAGAGGGTGGTACGTGTATGGAATGAGCTGCCAGAGGATGTGGTGGAGGCTGGTACAATTGCAACATTTAAAAGGCATTTGGATGGGTATATGAATAGGAAGGGTTTGGAGGGATATGGGCCGGGTGCTGGCAAATGGGACTAGATTAATTTAGGATATCTAGTCAGCATGGCTAAATTGGACTGAAGGGTACCACCCTCTGTGTGAAAAATTTGCCCCTTAGGTCTCATTTATACCTTTCCCCTCTCACCCTAAACCTATGCCCTCTAGTTCTGGACTCCCACCACCCCAGGGAAAAGACTTTGCCTATTTAACCTATCCATGCCCCTCCTGATTTTGTAAACCTCTATAAGGTCACCCTTCAGCCTCTGACGCTTGAGGGAAAACAGCCCCAGTCTGTTCAGCCTCTCCCTATATCTCAAACCCTCCAACCCTGGCAACACCCTTGTAAATCTTTTCTGAACCCTTTCAAGTTTCACAACATCTTTCTGACAGGAAGGAGACCAGAATTGCACGCAATATTCCAACAGTGGCCTAACCAATGTCCTGTACAGCCACAACATGACCTCCCAACTCCTATACTCAATACTCTGACCTATAAAGGAAAGCATAGCAATGCGCGCGCACGTACATACACACATAATATTTGAAGTTTTGCTGAAAAAAGACATTTTGGTGAAGTTTTTTTTTAATCTTTCAGTCATCAGACAATTTTGTGAGAATACCAAATCAGTATTTCTTGCAAATTATCCTGATGAATGCAAGATCAAAAACTTTAACAATGTGTGCATTTCTTCAGCTAATGTATGCTTAATGTATAAATATTACACAGTAAATCCTTGCCTGCAACCAGAGAGATACTTCCTTGTTCCTGAAATGTGTTAAAACCTACCAAAGGTCTATTTGACAGAGTCAGAGGTTTATGGGTAAAGAGATAATTTCTCTCTGGATAAGGAGAGATCCCATTACCGCAAGTTTCATTATTGTCACTGAGTGCCCATTGTGGTCAGAAATGCAGCAGTGGTTTTACATTTAATGTTCGATTTGGAGATAAATGAGAGGGAAGCCTAGTTGTTTGTAACGGGGCGTTTAACAGTAGGAGGCACTCTGTACCAGCATCAATCAGACCCAGGAGATCAATAAAAAGCTCCCATCCACTTCCTCTGATGCCCAAAGCAACCATCTTGCAGGCTGTCCACACCGAGATTTCAATTTAAAGGGACTTGTGTTAAAATGAGAGGATAATTCACACGGATGCAGGCTGGGGATTTACCTGTAATCTTCAACAGTCTTTCCATTTGTGAGCCGCTGAGCCAACAGGCAGTATCCTATCAAAGCAACAGAAGAAAGTGTTGCGTTTATATAGTGCCTTTCACACCCTCAGAGTTTACCAAGCACTTTACAGCCAAGTGTGATCACTCATGTAGGAAACTGGGAGCCCATTGATGCACAGCAAGCTCCCATAATCAGCCATGACCAGTGGATAAGTCCATAACTAATGGGCCGGGCAGGAGGTTTAGAGGGGATTTGATGAAAATGTTCACACAGAGGATAGTAGGAATCTGGAATGTACTGCCTGGGAGAGTAATAGAGGCAGAAAACCTCACAATGTTCAAAACATACATGAAAGAGTGATTGAAGTGGATTAACATTCCCGCCATTGCATTTGGGTGACACGGTGGCTCAGTGGTTAGCACTGTTACCTCACAGAGCCAGGGACCCAGGTTCAATTCTCACCTCAGGTGACTGTCTGTGTGGAGCTTGCACATTCTCTCTGTGTCTGCGTGGGTTTCCTCCCACAATCCAAAGACGCTCAGGTTAAGGCGCATTGGCCATGCTAAATTGCCCACATTGTCCAGAGAGCTAAATTGCCCGTAGTGTTAGGTGAAGGGGTAAATGTAGGGGAATGGGTCTGGGCGGGTTGCGCTTCAGCAGGTCGGTGTGGACTTGTTGGGCTGAAGGGCCTGTTTCCACACTGTAAGTAATCTAATCTAATCTAATATGCAGGCTATGTGGATTAGCCATGGAAAATGCAGGGATAGGGTAAGGGAATAGTTGTAGGTGGGATGTTCTTCAGAGGGTTGGTAGAGAATCGATGGGCTGAAAAGTCTGCTTCCACACTGTAGGGATTCAAGGGACTGGAAAGTGAAATTAATGTAGATAGCACAGACCCAATGTGCCAAAGAGCCCAAATGACCCGAGGCACTGTTTGAAACTAAGAAATTGTCTTTTTAGGAGAGCAATGAGGAGAATTTTATTTTTCTCTCAGTGGGTTGGACATAATTGGAACTCAGTGCCTCGGAAGGAGCTGGAGACCGGGTTGGGGGGAGGGGGTCATGGAATATTTTTAAGGTGGTGGTGTTAGACAGGTTCCTGTTAGACAAGAAGAATCAAAAGTCCTTGAGGTTTGCTGGGAATGTGGAATGTGGAACGTAAACAAATTAGCATCGAGTTTATTGAAGGGCGGAGCTGACTTGAGGGGCTGAATGGCCTTTTTCTACCTAATGTCTGTATACTCATACGACTACATTACCAGTTTTAGGCGCCGTCATTATTGAAGGACAAATATTAGGAGAAAGTGAGGACCTCAGACGCTGGAGATCAGAGTCAAAAAGTGTGGTGCTGGAAAAGCGCAGCAGTCAGGCAGCGTCTGAGGAACAGGAGAGTCGATGTTTCGGGCAAAAGCATCAGGATGAAAAGCTTTTGCTTGAAACGTTGACTCTCCTGCTCCTCGGATGCTGCCTGACCACTGTGCTTTTCCAGCACGGTCATCTACCTTTAGCCACGTTGATAAGCTGACATTTCGCTTCAACAGGATCTCATATATTTACAAGAGAAAAAGAAAATATAGAGTCAAATCTAACCCTTAAACTGAAAATAAAATGGTAATGTAGTGTCTTTCATTTCGACAGAAAATTGTTGTCTTCAATCTGAAGATGAGTCACTGGACCTGAAACGTTAACTCTGTTTCTCTCTCCACAGATGCTGCCAGACCTGCTGAGTTTCTCCAGCCTTCTCTGCTTTAGTCCCAACATGTGTTCCCCAGCCCATTCATTGAGCCACTATCTGAAAATGTTCTGATATAGGCGAGAATAACGACAGGTTAGGATGTGATGCCTTTTGCAGTCGAATAGCCCAAGATGCTCACGCAGTGAGAAATGGTTTAGGTTCCAGTGCACAGTCCAACGTGGTCATGAACTAACTCTGATCTCAAGAGTAGCCAAAGTTGCTTTGGGTCCCATGATCCTTCACATTCAGGGCTAACAATGGCTCATTCTGACACTGCCGGGGCAATATTTATTTTTAATTTTGCTCTTCGTGTGAGGTGGCCATGACTGGAGTTTATTGTCCATTGCAAGAGATGGTGGGGGGTGAGCTACCTTCTTGAACTGCTGCAGTCCATGTGCTGTGGGTATGACCCACAATGCCCTGAGGGAGGTAATTCCAGGATTTTGACCCAGGGACACTGAATGAACAGTGATCAATAATGCTGAGTTCCAGCTTGCGTTGATGTTAGATGTTCATTTGTTTCAGACTTTGTAGTGGTTAGGTGCAACTGACTGGCTTGCTCAGTCATTTCAGGGTGGGGGCGCAGATATGATTCAATTACACTCCTGTAGGTCTGGATTCACATGTAGACCGGACCAGGTAAGCATGGCACTTTTCCCTCCCTGAGGAACCCAGTGGGGTGACCCAGGTGGGTTTTATAACAATGGTTGCACCATCACCATCGCTGAGTTTAAATCCCAAGTTTATGAATGGAATTGAAATGATGCCAGCCGTGCATGCTGGGATTTGAACCCAGGATTGCTAGACCGGTCGCAACATCGCCATGTAACTGCACCTCCACCCCACCTCCAGTTTGATTTTGCTCTGTGTTCTTTAACCAACTCTTTGCTCAACCAATCTTTCCAACTGAAAGTATTTAGACCAGAAGACCATTAGACAGAGGAGCAGAAATTAGGGCCATTCAGCCCATCGAGTCTACTCCACCATTCAATCATGGCTGGCAAGTTTCTCAACCCCATTCTCCCGCTTTCTCCCTGTAACCCTTGACCCCCTCTACAATCAAGAACCTATCGATCTCCGTTTTAAATATACTCAATGACTTGGCCTCCACACTATCCTCCAGCTGAAGAAGTTTCGCCTTATCTCCAGTCTTCCCTTTACTCTAAGGCTGTGCCCTTGGGCCCTAGTCTCTCCCACCAATGGAAACATCTTCCCAACATCTACTCTGTCCAGTCCATTAAGTATTCCATATGTTTCAATTGTATCGTCCTTCTACAGAGACAAGCCAACATTGCAATGTAAATCAAAGAAAGACTTTACACCAGTTTCTTAAATATCTCAAAGCATTCCGCAGGCCTCAAACTACTTGTGAAATGCTGCCAATGTTGTAGAGCAGAGAAATATGACAGGCAATTTGCACAGAATAATCTCCGAGGGAACAGTGGTGTGGAACTGCCTTAGCATGGTGAGAGGGCAGCAGGGTGGCTCAGTGGTTAGCTCTTCTGCCTCACAGCACCAGGGACTTGGGTTCGATTCCCAGCCTCAGGCGACTGTCTGTGTGGAGATTGCATGTTCTACCTCTATCTGCGTGGGGTTTCCTCCGGGTGCTCTGGTTTCCTCCCACAGTCCAAAGATGTGCAGGTCAGGGTGGATTGGCCATGCTATAGTGCCCAGGGATGTGTAGGTTAGGGAGGGATAAATCTACAGTAGTGGAGAATGGGTTCGGGTGCGATACTCTTTGAAGGGTCAGTATGGACTTGTTGGGCCGAAGGGCCTGTTCCCATTCTGTAGGGCTTCTATTCTATGATTCTGTATCTGTGATGTTGGCTGTGGGACACCAGGCTGAACTCCTCGTTAATGGTACTTTGGGATCCAGAAAGTCCAATGCAGAGGGGAGTGTCACCTTAGATTCACGTGTTGAAGATTCCGGAGTGGGATTCGTAAAGTGGGAAGTGAAACAAAGATGCTGAGATCCGAAAAGAAAACCAAAATTGCTGGAGAAGCTCAGCAGGTCTGGGCAGCATCGGAGGGAGAGAAAGCCGAGTTCACGTTTCGGGTCTGGTAACTCAGCCGAACTCAATGCGTCACTTTCTCACTGGGAGGCAGGAGCACTACCACCACGTCAAAGTCAACATCCTCCCGACAATTCTGACGGAATAGACGTACCGAAGCTTGTCATGCTGAGGTGGGAGTGAAAGAGCATTTAATGCCGTTTGCTCTCAGCAAGAGACTCACGAGTCCAGCCTGTGTTATGGTTTTGCATTACCAAGAGAACCATTATCAAAGTGTGTTATATCAGGGAATATTATAGGGGCAAGTTATAGGCAATGTTTTATATGGGATTCCTATTAGCTGGAGAATCATAAACAGAGGGGCCTTGGGTATTTTCAACAGGCAATGATGGTTCAGGAGATTTACCACCTGATGGAGATTGGGAGTTGGGGTTGTAAATTATCTTCGAGTGGAATTACAGCCTGCTCACTTTTGTACTGCAGGTTAATTGTCGGCACTAAAATACATTAGTTTCAATTAAAGTCAATATTTAAGGGTCAGGACAGACTGTAAACTGCCCTGTTAAATATCATTCATCACAACTTTGTGTGCTATCCTTTGGGTGATATTTGAGCTGGGGAGTTTAATGCATCGGAGAAAGTCTTGCCTCTCAAACTGTTCGTTCAGGCCCAGCTTTGGAAATGGAGCTGCTTTCCGTTATATATGCCAGGAGGTTGCGAGAGCATGCTTCAGACAATGGGTTCATTTCAAACCCTTCTCCTGGCTCATTGCACCTCATCTGGGAAATTCCCTCATCAATCCTACCCAACATGGAAAGTCATCGAAAGGGTTCACTTGTCCAAACGTTTGCGATCAGGTGAGTTTGAAAAGACTGTGGATTGTAGTAAAGGGATATTCTGGGAAATAACAAGCTACAATAAAGTATAGAGTCATCAACATGGAAACAGACCCATCGGTCCATGCCAATCAGATATCCTAACTTAATCTCGTCCCCTTTGCCAGCATTTGGCCCATATCCCTCTAAACCCTTCGTATTCATATACCCATCCAGGTGCCTTTTAAATTGTACCAGCCTCCACCACATCCTCTGGCAGCTCATTCCATACACGTACCACCCTCTGCGTGAAAAAGGTCCCTTTGAAATCTTTCCCTTCTCACCTTAATCCTATGCCTGCTAGTTTTGGACTCCCCTGCTCTGAGCAGAAGACCTTGTCTATTTACCCTATCCATGCCCCTCTTGGTTTTATAAACCTCGATAAGGTCACCCCTCAGCCTCCGATGCTCCAGGGAAAACAGCCCCAGCCTATTCAGCCTCTCCCTATAGCTCAAACCCTCCAACCCTGGCAACATCTTTGTAAATCTTTTCTGAAACTTGTCAATTTAACAATATCTTGTTGTGGTTCTGTTCGCCGAGCTGGAAGTTTTTGTTGCAAACGTTTCGTCCCCTGGCTAGGCGACATCATCAGTGCTTGGGAGCCTCCTGCGAAGCGCTTCTTTGATGTTTCCTCCGGTGTTTATAGTGGTCTGTCCCTGCTGCTTCCGGTTGTCAGTTTCAGCTGTCCGCTGTAGTGGTTGGTATATTGGGTCCAGGTCGATGTGTTTGTTGATGGAGTTTGTGGATGAATGCCATGCCTCTAGGAATTCCCTGGCTGTTCTCTGTCTGGTTTGCCCTATGATAGGAGTGTTGTCCCAGTCGAATTCATGTTGCTTGTTGTCTGTGTGTGTGGCTACTAAGGATAGCTGGTCGTGTCGTTTCATGGCTAGTTGATGTTCATGTATGCGGATTGTTAGCTGTCTTCCTGTTTGTCCTATATAGTGTTTTGTGCAGTCCTTGCATGGTATTTTGTACACTACATTAGTTTTGCTCATGCTGGGTATCGGGTCCTTCGTTCTGGTGAGTTGTTGTCTGAGCGTGGCTGTTGGTTTGTGTGCCGTTATGAGTCCTAGAGGTCGCAGTAGTCTGGCTGTCAGTTCCGAGATGCTCCTGATGTATGGTAGTGTGGCTAGTCCTTTTGGTTGTGGTATGTCCTCGTTCCGTGGTCTTTCTCTTAGGCATCTGTTGATGAAGTTGGGCGGGTATCCGTTTTTGACGAATACCTTGTCTGGGTGTTCCTCTTCTTCTTTTTGCAGTTCTGGTGTACTGCAATGTGTTGTGGCCCTTTTGAATAGTGTCCTGATGCAGCTTCGTTTGTGTGTGTTGGGGTGGTTACTTTCATAGTTTAGGACTTGGTCTGTGTGTGTGGTTTTCCTGTATACCCTTGTAGTGAATTCTCCGTTCGGTGTTCTCTGTACCATCACGTCGAGGAATGGGAGTTGGCTATCCTTTTCTTCTTCTCTCGTGAATCGGATTCCTGTGAGTGTGGCGTTGATGATCCGGAGTGATTTTTCTATTTCCGTGTTTTTAATGATTACAAACGTGTCATCGACATATCTGACCCAGAGTTTGGGTTGAATTTGTGGTAGGACTGTTTGTTCTAACCTTTGCATAACTGCCTCTGCTATGAGTCCCGAGATTGGTGATCCCATGGGTGTTCCGTTGATTTGTTCGTATATCTGGTTGTTGAATGTGAAGTGTGTTGTGAGGCACAAGTCCAGTAGTTTAAGTATGCCGTCTTTGTTGATAGGTTCAGCGTCCTGTTTTCTGTTCTGTATGTCCAGTAGGTTGGCTATTGTTTCTCTGGCTAGGGTTTTGTCAATCGAAGTGAACAGTGCCGTCACGTCGAATGATATCATGGTTTCTTCTTTGTCTATGTGTATATTTCTGATGATGTCCAAGAATTCCTGTGTTGATTGTATAGAGTGTTTGGATCCGCTGACCAGGTGTTTCAGTTTCTGTTGTAGTTCTTTGGCCAGTTTGTGTGATGGTGTCCCTGGTAGTGATACTATGGGTCTGAGTGGGATGTCTGGTTTGTGTACTTTAGGTAACCCATAGAATCTGGGGGTGTTGTTGCTTTCCGGTTTCATTCGTTGTAGGTCAGCTCTGGTTATCTGTCCGTTTTTTTGTAGATTCCTCAGTGTGTTATTTATCCTATTGGTGAGCTGTGGGGTGGGGTCAAATTCCTTCATTTGGTAGGTGTTGATATCTACAAGTAGTTGTTGTGCTTTTTGGATGTAATCAGATTTATCTAGGATGACCGTCATTCTGCCTTTATCTGCTGGTAGTATGATTATGTTCTTATCGTTTCTTAGTGCTTTTAGTGCTTCCCTCTCCTTGGTGTTGAGGTTATGTGTTTGTCTTTTCCTTATTATCATAGGTACGACCGTTTGTCTCACTGTTTGTTGTGTCTCTTCTGTCAGTCCATTGTTCCTTAGTAGCCACACACGCAGACAACAAGCAACATGAATTCGACTGGGACAACACTACTATCATAGGGCAAGCCAGACAGAGAACAGCCAGGGAATTCCTAGAGGCATGGCATTCATCCACAAACTCCATCAACAAACACATCGACCTGGACCCAATATACCAACCACTACAGCGGACAGCTGAAACTGACAACCGGAAACGGCAGGGACAGACCACTATAAACACCGGAGGAAACATCAAAGAAGCGCTTCGCAGGAGGCTCCCAAGCACTGATGATGTCGCCTAGCCAGGGGACGAAACGTTTGCAACAAAAACTTCCAGCTCGGCGAACAGAACCACAACAACGAGCACCCGAGCTACAAATCTTCGCACAAACTTAACAATATCTTTCCTATAGCAGGGAGACCAGAATTGCTCACAATATTCCAAAAGTGTTCTAATCAATGTCCTGTACAGCCACAACATGACCTATTAACCCCTATACTCAATGCACTGACCAATAAAGGCAAACACCTTCTTCATCACTCTATCTACCTGCAACTCCCCTTTTAAGGAACTATGAACCTGCACTCCAAGGTCTCTTTGTTCCGGAACAGTCCCCAGGGCCTTACCATTAAGTGTACAAGTCCTGCCCTGATTTGCCTTTGCAAAATATAGCACCTCACATTTATCTAAATTAAAAGAGGTGTGAGCAAAACACTGAACTATCAACTCAGAGATGAGGTGAGATGGGCTGAATGGCTTTCTCCATTTTGGCAAGTTCCTTCAACACTGTGTGGTTCGGAAGAGATTTTTCCCCGAAATATTCCTTTGAACCGAACGGCTTTCCCAGCTTTTGGACTTTTTTGTAAAGTCACTTTGCAAAAGGAGAAAGGGAACTGCGCTGTGTTTGTAGGGAGCATAAACAACTCAACTATGTCTGTGTCTTATGATCTTATAGTTGAGTTGTTTATGCTCCCTACAAACACAGCGCAGTTCCCTTTCTCCTTTTGCAAAGTGACTTTACAAAAAAGTCCAAAAGCTGGGAAAGCCGTTCGGTTCAAAGGAATATTTCGGGGAAAAATCTCTTCCGAACCACACAGTGTTGAAGGAACTTGCCAAAGTGTAAAGGTGACCTGAGGGACAGACAAAAAACAAATTTCATGGCAAGTTGCTTGAAACTGGGATGTAGAGCCTGAGGGGGTGGTGGGCGAGGTTGAATTGTAGTTTTCAAAAGGGAATATGGTGCAGACTTGAAAAGGAATTTTACAATCCACTCGCAACCTTAGTGGGACCTGAATTGTCAACATCATTCCTCTGTTCACCAGAACAGGCCGTGTTATGATGGAACCATGTGGTGCTGAATTGATCTTTTCCCCATAACATTATTTCCCACCGACTGTACCCATAATCCCTCAGAGTTCCGCTCACTTCCATGCTACTGGTTTCCCAACTGATGTTAATCCAATGTTAATGAGGAAGGAGGCAAAGACCTGTATAGGATCGGGAAGTTGCACCTCATTTATTTATCCTTTTCAGAAAGCAGCCTCAAATCATTTAAGACAATGTCTCATTATACATCACTTGCAAACTTAAACCTTTCTCATTGGAGAAAGGGGAGCTGAACCCCCTCTGGAGATCGAGGGCTAATTTGCATTATGATCAGATCAGTTATCCAATTGGATCTCAATTCAGGGGATGTTGGGAAAAGGGACACACTGTCATAGCTTGCAATCATCAGGATCGAATTGCAAGAATGCCAAATTTCAAAGGAGAAACAATGTACACTGCCTGAGAAAAAGGGTCTGATTGGTCGGCAAGTTGGCTCTGGTTCGCTTATGATACATTGCTATGGAGAATGCACCAGGATTGCTCCCCAGTCTTTTGCTGAATTCAAAAATGGCACAGTGCCTGGACACGTTCCTTTTGCCTACAGAGGACAGGTCTCAGCGATTCAGGAATTAAAACTGCGGGAATTGCCTGACAAGTTAGTTTCTTGGTGCTGTGAGATTCCATTTGCTCTTGGCTGAATCCTGAAATAATCCAGTCGCACATTTTCTGGAATCATTAGTCAAGCCTGTTTTGTGACTGGAATCAAAGAAGATGGCAATGGAAAATTCTTCCCCCTCAGTTCTGTTCCTTTCACATCTTTTGAACAGATTGCTTGGCATCACCATCATCGGGGGTCCCTCACAGTCGAGGATGACTCTCTCCCACTCTCAGGGTGAGTCTGCAGGTGGCTGTACAGACCGATGGGCCTACCGCAGGCTCTGTTACACTGGGGGCAGGAGGTGGTCATGGGAAGGGGGTGGGTGGGGCGTTGGTGAGGCAGCGTGTTCCTTTCGCCCGGCTTCCGCTTCTTCCCGACGGCGAGTCTCCAGGTGCTCCACGCCTTCCCGGATGCCCCTCCTCCACTGTGGACGGTCTCGGCCCAGTGATTCCCAGGTGTCTGTGGGAAGGCCGCACTCGGCCCAGTGAGGCCTTGAGGGTATCCCTGAGGCGCTCCCTCTGTCCCACCTGGGGCTGGCCTGTCGTTTGGGAGCTGGGAGTAGAGCACCTGCTGGGGGAGTCCCGTGTCGGTCATGGGGACGGCGTGCCCAGCCCATCGCAGCCGATTGGGGAGGGGGAGGGGGTCAGTGTCTCAATGCCAGGGATGTTGGCCTGGTCATGGAGGATGGTGCTGGTGTGTCTGTCTTCCCAGCGAATTTGCACAGGTAGTGTTAGTTAAGCAACTCTTGGATAGACACATGGAAGTCAGCCCAATGCAGGGTATGCAGGTTAGTTTGATCTTAGTGCAGCCTAAAAGGCCAGCACAGCATCGAGGGCTGAAGGGCCTGTACTGTGCTGTAATGTTCTATGTTCTATGCTCCAGCATCTTAAAAGTATCCACTGTAGGCTCCGTCAATCACCTTCATCGACTGTCCACATGAAAACTAAACATTTAAAACCTTGACAGCCAGAGACATGAACAACTATAAACCCACATGTGCCAGGACTCTGCTACAGGGGGACAAAGAGCATCCACATCATGAGCCTGGTCTAATGTCTGTGAGAAGACTGCAGATGAAAAACACAGAACAAAAGCTCTGAGGAGCCCCGGAGAGAAGCACCTTTTACCGAAAGCCTTGCTCTCCTGGGCCGAGGTCGAATCTTCGCTCGTTGTCACAGATTGTCTGGGATTGTCCGACTTTAACCTGGCACGCGTTCTGCTCTGTTTGAAACGCACCGGGTCAGAAACCGTTTCTAACACCGTCCCCAAACGCACTGCCCTCGGGACGGGGACCCGCCGCACCCGGCTTCCGCGAATCATTTGCAGGCCTTGGAGGAGGCGGTTTTTTTTGGACTTTAGCCCAATTTAAAAACTGGCAATAGCCATGTGTAAGCAGTGAGGGATTCTGGGAAACTGCTCCATTTCGGACATCTGAAAGTCAAGTGGGGTCATTACAAAATCCCTTTGCGGTTAAACGCACTCTCAGCTGGTTTAGTGGGGCATTTCCAAGGTTCCTGCTTTCCAGTGTAGAAAGGAATGCATCTTTAACTTGAAGAGAATTGCCCTCTTTCATGGCAGATTTTGCAAATAAGTTGCAGCTCAGAGAGGGAGAAGTAAACACATTTTTCAAGACCGAATGCAGTTTGCACCCAGATTACTAATAGTACCCAAAATCGGAAAATCCACCCTCGGTGCTGGGTGCAAGATAGATATTTGCACTCGGCCAGGTGTGAGTGTTCAGGCGCAACAGAGAAAGCAATATACAGGACAGCCTTCTAATGTAGGTGGGTAGTTGAGAGAGGCTGAGGATTTTATAATGAATAAACCAACCGATTCGAAGCAAGTGCTTCACATTGGAAGTGTTTAACAGAAGGCTTCATAAGGCTCTGGTCAGACCACATTTAGAGTACTGTGAGCAATTTTGGGTCTTATACCTCAGGAAGGTTATATTAGCCCTGGAACGGGTCCAGGGAAGGTTCACGAGAATGATCGCAGGAACGCAAGGCTTAACATATGAGGAACGTTTGAGGACTCTGGGACTATACTCAATGGAGGTTAGAAGGATGAAGGGGGGTTCTGATTGAAACTTACAGAATACTGAGCGGCCCGGACAGAGTGAACGTTGGAATTCATTGCCACAGAAGGCTGTGGAGGCCAGATCATTGAGTACATTTAAAACAGAGATGGATAGGTTTTTTATTGCCAAGGGGATCAAGGGTTACAGGGAGATAGCGGGGTTGAAAGACTTGTCAGTCATGATTCACTTGTCAGACTCGATGGGACGAACGGCCTAATTTCTGCTCCTATGGTCTTTTTAGATTTTATTGCTTACAGTGTGGAAACAGGCCCTTCAGCCCAACAAGTCCACACCGACCCTCTGAAGAGCAACCCACCCAGACCCATTCCCCTACACCTAACAGTTTAGCATGGCCAAATCACCTAACCTGCACATTTTTGGACTGTGGGAGGAAACCGGAGCAAACCCACGCAGACACGGAGGGGGGGATGTGCAAACTCCACACAGACAGTTGCCCGAGGTGGGAATTGAACCTGGGTCTCTGGCGCTGTGAGGCAGCAGTGCTAACCACCGTGCCATCTTGTGGAAGGATTGAATGCATTTCCCAGCATTCCGAAAGCATTTTTCCAGGTATGCTTTCTGTGGCAATGTGGGCAAGTTGGGAGCAAGTTTGAGCACAGGACGATCCCATAATCAGTGCCCTGCTCATTGTGTGAGTCAGCTGCGTTAATGCTGCTGATTGAGGGGTAAATATCGGGTTTAGGTTTAGCTTTATTGTCAGGTGTACTCAAGTACAAGAGTATCATGAAAAGCCTACAATGTCGCCACGCACATCTGAGGTACAAAACCTTAATTCCAGAAATAGGAAAATAACGAATTAAGTTAAAGAAGTTCAGCACTACAGTTTTCCTCGCACAAAAATGGAGAAATTGGCCAGGCTTTTGTATTGCAGAGGCGAGCTCCTTACCTCTGAGCTCAGAGGCCTGGGTTCAAGTCCAGCCTTGCTCCCCTGGGGTGGAATAAGATCTCGATTAGAAAATCCCACCCCTGTTCTCCTTGGCAATAACATCAGGGTGTCTGTGACTACGGCCCGAGCAGGCCCTGATTTCACGTCTTAGCTTAAAGCCGGGACAGAACTCCCTCAGAATGCCCCTTCGGCAATACCCAGGTTCCGGATTTGAACCCACAGCGTCACAGGACAGTGCTAATGGTGTAACAAGCTAGGACATGACAAACACCAGGACTCAAGAGCGAACGTGTGAAATTGTCGCATCGTACAGCATGAAAACAGACCCTTCGATCCAACCAATCCATGCCAAACATAATCCCAAAGCAAACCAGTCACACCTGCCTCCAGATCCCTCCAAACCTTTCCCTATTCATGTCCTTATCCAAACATCTTTTAAACGTTGTGACTGTACACGTATCCTCCACTTCCTCAGGGAGTTCATTCCACACACGAACCACCCCCTGTGGAAACATTTTGCCCCTCCTGTCTTTTTTAAATTTCCCTCCTCTCATCATAAAAATGTGCCCCCTTTAGTTTTGAAATCCCCCTATCCCATGGAAAAGACAACTGCTGTTAATTCTGTCTATACCCCTCATTATTTCATAAACTTCTGTCAGGTCACCTCTCAACCTCCAACGCTCCTGTGAAAGAAGTCCCAACCTATCCAGCTCTTCTGTATAACTTAGACCTTTGATACCTGGCAACATCCTGGTAAATCTCTCCTAAACCCTCTCCAATTTAATTGTTAAATGGTTGGCGACCATCTCTTGGCCAAGTGTTACCTGTGCGACCTTTTGTTCAGTGACAGAGGACATAAACTCGAAGCTTCTCCAGACCGACGTATTGTTCACCCGAGCGGATTTTGTGTAATATTTGTCTGAGATCATTGCTTCTCGAGGAATCTGTGCCTTTGCTTTTGAGTTTGCCTGATCTCCCAGCATTCCAAGCCCACAATAGCGGCCCCCTTGCTGAGAGTTGACCCACGATTGGTCTGTGGAGATTGTAATGGGGCCCATTCACTCATCTCCACAGGAAACCAAAGGCATTGTACAAGGGAAACAGTAGAATTAGAAAGGATTCATATAAATATTGAGAGTGGTGAAGAATTAACCTCAAAAACACACCAAGGTAGTCGGCACAGTGGGACTACAGGGGCTTGGGTTCACATGACAGGACTGCCTTTAGCTCTCTCGTTTATAACAATGGACAATGATCTAAATGGAGCTGAGTCTGAATGAAAGGCCCCCAAATGGCAGGAGCTAAAATGGGACAGAAATGGGACATAGTTTCTCTGTGAAAGGATGCAGCCTCTAATTGATAATGGCTATTGTTCCCCCCCCCCCTCCCCATATTGAGTGTGTTCACTGAAGGATATTTAATACTGTTGCCTCGAGGGTTTTGGGGGGAGACATTTACAGAATGATGCAGCTGAGGAGCAAAGGGGCCCAGACTTTTACAACAGAGCCTCTCTATCACACACATCAGGTAATGGGTGACAGTAGGTCGAACATGGGGCCATTAATCCCAGCATGGAACAACAAGTTTGCTAAAAAATCTCAAAGCTCAGTCACCTCACCGTAAAGCTAACGATTAATCACTTGGAGCAAGAGCTCAACGCTGAATGACGTAATACCTTGAAGGCAGGCAAAATGGAAGATTTTATAAATGCACTAGTTGTCTCGTCTGTGTTCAATGATGTTGCAAAGACGTCCTTAATGTTGCTAAAATTCCTTCAGTGGGAGGTGTGGTGTCAAGCAAATTTAGTATTTATTGCTCGACATGAGAGACAGAGGTGCTATCCAACTGCAATAACAGAGTTGCATTTAAATAGTACCTTTAATGTCCACTGCATGTCACCAAGTGTTTTACAGTTGCTCACCGTTCTGAAGGGTATACAGTCACTGCTGCAGTATGGGAACTGTGGCCACCAACTGATGTCCGACAGGCTTCCCAAGACAGCACAATATGTTGGTGATTCAGGGTTAAGTATAGGTCAGGTCACAAGGTACAATCCTCCTGCGATGTAAATCTTTTCTGAAGACTTTCAAGTTTCACTGCCACCTTCCTATAGCAGGGAAACCAGAATTGAATGCGGTATTCCAAATGTGGTCTCACCAATGTCCTGTACAGCCACAAGACAGCATCCCAATCCCTCTCCCATTGCCCCCGACCTCCCTCCTCATCCCATCCCCGATCCCCCTCTATTCCAATTCCATTCCCACCTCCATTACCCTCTCATTCCCCCCTCTATCCCAATCTCATTCCCAATTCCATACAGCACCCATACCCATCTCTATCCCTCTCCCATTCCCACATCTCTCCCACTCCAAATCCCCCCCCCTCTATCCCACTCCCAATCCCAATCCCCCCACTTTTGGCATATGGCATTCAATTCTGGTCTCTCTGCTATAGGAAAGATGTTTTTATACCTGAAAGGGTCAGAAAGGTTTTTCAAGGATATTGCCAGGGTTGGGGGGTTTGAGCTGTAGGGAGAGGCTGAATAGGCTGGGGTTGTTTTCCCTGGAGCGTTGGAGGCTGAGGGGTGACCTTACAGAGGTTTATAAAGTCGTGAAGGGGCATGGATAGGATAAATAGACAAAGTCTTTTTCTCAGAATAGGGGAGCCCAAAACTAGAGGGTATAGGTTTAAGATGAGAAAGGAAAGATTTAAAAGGGACCTAAGGGGCATCTTTTTTATGCAGAGGGTGGTGTGTATAGGGAATGAGCTGCCAGAGGAAGTGGTGGAGCATTTAAAAAGCATGTAGATGGGTACATTAACAGGAAGGGTTTGGAGGGATATGGGCAAGTGCTGGCAAATGAGACTAGGTTAATTTAGGATATCTGGTCAGCATGGGCGTGTTGGACCAACGGGGCTATTTCTGTGCTACAGCTCTATGTCTCTATGCTCTCTATCCTTGTGCTGCAAAAGCCCCTGATAATTATGCATTTTTTCAAATCTAACCCATCGGAATGGTCAGCGATACTTTACGAAATGTATGAAGGGGAGAGAAAGAGGAAGGAATTCCAGAGCCTTTTCCAAAAAAAAATTATTTGTGGGATGTGAGTGTGTTTATAACATCAATTATTGCCCATCTCAACTTGCTCAGAGAGTAGTTAAGAATCAACCATGTTGCTGTGAGTCAGGAGTCACATGTAGGTCAGACCGGGTAGAGATGGCAGATTTCCTTCTCTGAAGGGCATTAGGCAACAAGATGGGTTTAAGGTCCTGGCATCATGCACCATGACAACCAAGGGCTCAGTAATAAAAATAAAGACACAAAAAAAATCATTTCTCTAACGTGGCGCAGCGTCAAATTGCGTTTGCTCATGTTTCTGTGTAGCAACCTGGGACATTACACCTTCAAGGAGTTATACAAACACAAGCTGCTGAAATATGGCGCAGGTTACTGAACATTTGTGAACAAAAAAATATATGATTTAATGTTTCACAGGTAACTACTGCCAGAACAGCACTGGAGGAGGATTGAACCACAGCTCAATAACAGGAAGGACTATGAGCCTCAGACAAAGTCCCGAAGCAATTATTCATCTCTTATTAAAACTCAAAACCTTCCAGCATTTAAGAATACCATCAGGAGTGGGTGATGTAAAGACTCAGTTTGATTACAATAAAAATTTTGACACTGGCTATCCAGTTGGATGATTGTTGAGAGGAATTGGGTGACTGAAGGTCTAACTCACGAGTTGTAGATTCATAGAACCATACAGAAAATAAGGTTATGTGGCCCACTTCCTCATGCTAACTCTTTGAAAGAACTATCCAATTAGGCCCATCCCCAATATTCCAATTAGGCCCATCTCCAATATTCCAATTAGGCCCATCTCCTTATTGCTCCACAGTCTAACACCTTTTGCTACACAAATGAAATGTCTTTGTCCAGGTCATTAGGAAGGCAGAGATTTGTCTAATGGAACCCATTGACCTCGAGGTAGTAGATGCAGAAAAGGTGGTCTTGTGGTGTGATGGGTAGTCACCCTACCTCAAAGCACTAATGTACACCGAACCCTCTAAACCCTGATATACATCACACGCTGTAAACATGATATACACCACACCCTCTAAACACTGATATACATCACACGCTGTAAACATGATATACACCACACCCTCTAAACACTGATATACATCACATGCTGTAAACACTGATATACACCGCACCCCCTCAAAGCACTGATGTACACCGAACCCTCTAAACACCGATATACAATACACCCTCGAAACATGAGTATACACCGCAGCCTCTAAACACCAATGTACACCGCACCCCCTTGAAACACCGATATACATTGCACCCCCCCAAAGCACCGATATACACCACACCCTCTAAACACTAATATACACCGCATCCTCTAAACACCGATAAACACCGCATCCTTTAAACCTTGATATACACCACACCCTCTAAACACCGATATACACCACACCCTCTAAACACCGATATACACCACACCCTCTAAACACCGATATACACCACACCCTCTAAACACCGATATACACCACACCCTCTAAACACCGATATACACCACACTCTCTAAACACCGATATACACCACACCCTCTAAACACCGATATACACCACACCCTCTAAACACCGATATACACCACACCCTCTAAACACCGATATACACCACACCCTCTAAACACCGATATACACCACACCCTCTAAACACCGATATACACCACACCCTCTAAACACCGATATACACCACACCCTCTAAACATTGATATACACCACACCCTCTAAACACCGATATACACCACACCCTCTAAACATTGATATACACCACACCCTCTAAACACCGATATACACCACACCCTCTAAACATTGATATACACCACACCCTCTAAACCTTGATATACACCACACCCTCTAAACATTGATATACACCACACCCTCTAAACATTGATATACACCACACCCTCTAAACCTTGATATACACCACACCCTCTAAACATTGATATACACCACACCCTCTAAACACCGATATACACCACACCCTCTAAACACCGATATACACCACACCCTCTAAACATTGATATACACCACACCCTCTAAACACCGATATACACCACACCCTCTAAACATTGATATACACCACACCCTCTAAACACCGATATACACCACACCCTCTAAAGAACATTCCCATTTCTGTTTGTTCAGTTTCTTTTCAATGATTTGGAAAGGGTAATCAAGGCAGGACTTATACACTTAATGGTAGTATCCTGGGGAGTGGTGCTGAACAATGGGACCTTGGAGTGCAGGTTCATAGCTCCTTGAAAGTGGAGTCACAGGCAGATAGGATAGTGAAGAAGGCGTTTGATATGCTTTCCTTTAATGGTCAAAGCATTGAGTACAGGAGTTGAGAGGTCATGTTGTGGCTGTACAGGACATTGGTTAGGCCATTTTTGGAATACTGTGTGCAGTTCTGATCTCCCTGCTGTGGGAAGGATGATGTGAAACTTGAGAGTTCAGAAAAGATTTACAAAGATGTTGCCAGGGTTGGAGGATTTGAGCTACAGGGAGAGGCTGAATAGGGTGGGGCTATTTTCCCTGGAGCATCGGAGGCTGAGGGGTGACCTTACAGATGTTTATGAAATCATGAGGGGCATGGTTAGAGTGAATAGACAAAGTCTTTTTCCTGGAGTCCAAAATTAGATGACATAGGTTTAGGGTGATAGGGGAAAGATTTAAAAGAGACCTAAGGGGCAACGTTTTCACGCAGAGGGTGGTACATGTATGGAATGGGCTGCCAGAGGAAGTGGTGGAGGCTGGTACAATTAAAATGTATCTGGATGGATATATGAATAGGAATGGTTTGGAGGGATATGGGCCAAGTGCTGGCAAATGGGACTAGATTAGGTTGGGATATCTACTTGGCACGGACGAGTTGGACCGAAGGGTCTTTTTCGGTGCTGTACATCCCTATGACTCTTTGATCTGATTTTAGTTACAGCAACTGTTCAACTGTTCAATCTGATTAATTTGTAGCAGGCTTTTAGAAAATGGAATACCAATTAACTCCCCAGTTGACAGCATTTCCTGTAAATTACCACCTGAAGGTCCCACCTGCAGTTATATCTGGGAGATATGTCTGACAGTGTAGCTATAAGCTGCATTTGGGTTTGTGCTATTTTTTCAATGAAATGACAGGTTCACAAATTATAACTGGCTTAACAGCACGAAGTTAGCACAAATCTATTAAGTCACACGTTCTCCATTTAATTTGAAAAGTTGAGTTTTCTGGAATCAGTCAGTGGAAAAGCTGTTGTATATTTCTGTGCCTTTCCTCTTTACCACTTTCCTGTTGTAAAATGTTATCACGCTGCGGATGCTGGAAACCCGAAACAAAGGCAGAAAACTGCTGGAGAAGCTCAACAGGTCTGGCAGCCACTGCGGGGGGGGGGGGGGGGGGGGGGGGGGGAGGGGGGAGAGGGAGAGAGAGAGAGAAAGAAAGAGAGAGAGAGAGAAAGAGAGGGAAACAGGGTTAATGTGTTGAGTCTGCTATTACCCTTCTTCTCTCCTTGGATCGGTGAATAATATAGCTTGAGTTTACTCTCGAATCGTAAATTAGTTGCCTTAACAAACTAATATCTTACAGGAGAAAGTGAGGACTGCAGATGCTGGAGATCCGAGCTGAAAATGTGTTGCTGGAAAAGCGCAGCAGGTCAGGCAGCATCCAAGGAGCAGGGGAATCGACGTTTCGGGCATGAACCCTTCTTCAGGAATGAGGAAAGTGTGTCAAGCAGGCTAAGATAAAAGGTAGGGAGGAGGGACTTGGGGGAGGGGCGTTGGAAATGCGATAGGTGGAAAGAGGTCAAGGTGAGGGTGATAGGCCGGAGTGGGGGCAGGGGGCGGAGAGATCCTAACCTGCAATCTCCTTCCTGACCTCTCCGTCCCCAACCCCTCTCCGGCCTATCACCCTCACCTTGACCTCCTTCCACCTATCGCATTCCCAACGCCCCTCCCCCAAGTCCCTCCTCCCTACCTTTTATCTTAGCCTGCTTGGCACACCCTCCTCATTCCTGAAGAAGGGCTCATGCCCGAAACGTCGACTCTCCTGTTCCTTGGATGCTGCCTGACCTGCTGCCCTTTTCCAGCAACACATTTTCAGCTAATATCTTACAGGCAGAGAACAACTGTACCTGACGCTGGCTTGATTTTCTATTGTTGTTGGCCATGTTGAGTCATGTTTGTACTTGACCCAGTGACATTCTCCACTCTTAGTCTTAACAGCAGGAGGACGTTCAGCCTCTCCAGCCCGTTCCGCCATCCAATGGGATCATGGCTGTTCTGTGGCCTAGCTCGATCTAGAACATAGAACAATACAGCGCAGAACAGGCCCTTTGGCCCTCGATGTTGCACCGACCTGTGATTGCTTTTCAAATAAGAAAATGTTTGGGTCCAGGCCACTTTCCTCAAATAGTTTTTGGAGGGGGTCTGATCTGGTTCAGAACAATCGCCTGTCCACCGCTGACAAGGTGCAAGTCAGGAGTGAGATGGGTATCTGTGAGTTCCAACGGCACTTAACAACTCCATGCAATTTGGGTCCTTCAATATCCACTCAGTAGCAGCAGTGTGTACCATCGACAAGATGCACTGCAGCAACTCTCCAAAGCCATCTTCAACAGCACCTTCCAAATCCATGCTCTCTAATATCTATAAGGGCAAGGGCAGCCAATACGTGGGAACACCCTGCAAGGTCACCTCCGAGCCACTCACCATCCCGACTTGAAAATAGAAACCCAGTCCTTCAGTGTCATTCGGTCGGAATCCTGGAATTCCCTCCAGAACAGCACTGTGGATGTTTCCATGCCTGAAACTACAGTGTTACTGCTGCCCACAAACCCCACCGTTACAAGAGAAACTGTGGTGTAGTGGTAATGTCACTGGACTAGTCGTCCAAAGTGCTAATCTAATAACCTGGGCTCGAACCTCATGGCGGATGGTGAAACTTGAATTCAACTTTTAAAAATCTGGAGTCAAAAACTAGTCCTAATGGTGGCTATGTAACACCATCAATTAGGAAAGAACCATCTGGGTCACTAATGTCCTTTAGGGAAGGAAATCTGTCATCTTACCCAGTCTGGCCTACATGTAACTCCAGACCCACAGTGATGTGGTTGACTCTGAACTGCTCTCTAGGATGGGGTGTTAAATACTGGGGCTAGCCAGCCATCTCCTCATCCTACGAACAATTTTTTTTTTCAATTGGCAATGACGACAAACGTTGGCTTTGACATCCCTTGTATTTTAAATAAACTTCAAATTCTGCTCACGAGATAAATAAATAACAATGCCCTTTGTTCAAATCCTTCTTGCTGCAGCTTGAATTCATGACCATTTCGCCTCAATGGCAGTAAATATATTCATGACCCGACCCTTCATGCTCTCCTCACTATTTATTTGAAATCAATACTCTTACGAAGAAAAACCTTTATTCAGAGAATTGTTCAAAGTTGCATGTCAGGGCTGTTCAAAGCTGACACGGTAGAGATTTGAAAACCACGGCAGTTTCTTCCAATGTTGTACGTCACTCACAACGTTTACTGGTGTGTGATTACTGAAGCCTCAATCCTGATGAAGGGCTTGTGCCTGAAACGTCGATTCTCCTGCTCCTTAGATGCCGCCTGACCTGCTGTGCTTTTCCAGCACCACACGTTTTGCATCTGCAGTCCTCACTTTCTTGATTCTAACCTCACTGCGAAGCCTCTTCCAAGGATGTCTACCTTGAAGAAGTTCTCCTCCCCCCTCAGCCTCATTCCTAATGAAGAGCTGATGTCAAAACGTCAACTCTCCTGCTCCTCAGATGCTGCCTGACCGGCTGTGTTTTACCAGCACCACAGTCTTCAACATTGACCATTAATACTTATCATTGACTGGGGTTTCTTCCAGTGTCCTAGTTGCAGTATGCCTGAGGGGTCTGGAATACTGCGTGCAATTCTGGTCTCCTTCCTATCGGAAGGATGTTGTGAAACTTGAAAGGATTCAGAAAAGATTTACAAGGATGTTGCCAGGGTTGGAGGATTTGAGCTACAGGGAGAGGCTGAATACGCTGGGGCTGTTTTCCCTGGAGCGTCGGAGGCTGAGGGGTGACCTTATAGAGGTTTATAAAATCATGAGGGGCATGGGTAGGATAAATAGACAAAGTATTTTCCCTGAGGTGGGGAGTCCAGAACTTGAGGGCATAGTTTTAGGGTGAGAGGGGAAAGATATAAAAGAGACCTAAGGGGCAACTTTTTCACGCAGAGGGTGGTACGTGTATGGAATGAGTTGCAGAGGATGTGGTGGAGGCTGGTACAATCGCAACATTTAAGAGGCATTTGGATGGGTATATGAATAGGAAGGGTTTGGAGGGATATGGGCCGGGTGCTGGCAGGTGGGACTAGATTGGGTTGGGATATCTGGTCGGCATGGACGAGTTGGACCGAAGGGTCTGTTTCCATGCTGTACATCTCTATGACTCTAAGACTCTGCCTGAGTGCGCCCCAGGGCTTTGGAATACACCAGTGTGCAGCACACCCAGACTCCCTACGGTGTGGAAGTAATCCGTTTGGCCCATCAAATCCACACCAAGCAATCCCACCCAGATCCACGCCCCTACCCTATAACCCTGCATTTTCTACGGTTGACCTCTTTGGATTGTGAGAGGAAACCCAAGGGGAGAATGTGGAAACTTCCACACAGACAGTCACTCGAGGATGGAATCGAACCCAGGTCTCTGGCGCTGTGAGGCCGTAGTGCTAACCACTGAGCCCCCGTGCCATCCAATGGATCGAGGACAACTCCTTGCACTGGAGGACCAACAAGTATTCAGGCAGAACAAAGAGCACCTTTCACTGAGTTGCTGGTCCTCAGAGTGTGTCCCTGGGAATAACCCAAGGCAAGATGCTAAATGAGATGAGAATAGATAAGTGATTGAGGGCTGGTATGGACATTATGGGCCAACGAGCTTCTTTCCATGCTGTAATACTCTAACACTCTATAAGCCCGTGGTGCGCAGAGTCCTGCATCACATGAACAAACACAGAGAAACTCAGCAGGTCTGGCAATATCTGTGGAGAGAGAAACAGAGCTAATGTTCGACTCCGATATGAGAGGAAGGGACTGCTGTTTCTCCCTTCAGAAACCTCTGCCTTTCCCTCTCTGATGGGAGTTCCGCGTTCTGATTATTTCCTCAAACCTTTTCCAGTTCAGCCCCATTCTTTCAACACGCACACGCGGTTTTCAAAGTTGTACACAGCTTTCCCAGTAATGGCTTCACCAGTTTAATATAGAGGCAGGGATTGCTTCCATAGTCTGTGCTCAACAATAATAACTCTTTGCAGCTCCGGTCACCCTATTGTACACAGCAAATTATTAAACTAGAAAGAAGGCAGAAAAGAGTTACTAGGATGCTACTTTGCCTGGGAGACGTGAGTTGCAAGGAAAGGTTGGATAGGCTTGGACTTTTTTCCCTGGAGTTTAGGAGGCTGAGGGGTGACCTTATTGAGGTTTTATAAAATCATGAGGGGCATAGGTAGGATAAATAGACAAGCGCTTTTCCCCAGGGTGGGGGAGTCTAAAACTAGAGGGCGTGGGTTTCGGTGAAAGGGGAGAGACACAAAAGGGTGCGGAGGGGGCAATTCTTTCACCATGAGGGTGCTGAGTGTCAGGAACAGGCTTCCAGAGGCAGTGGTGGAGGTGAGTACAATTTAAGAAACATTTGGGCAGGTACATGGTTGGGATAGGTATGGAGGGATAGAGCTGAAAATGTGTTGCTGGAAAAGCGCAGCAGGACAGGCAGCATCCAGGGAACAGGAGAATCGACATTTCGGGCATAAGCCCTTCTTCAGGAATGAGGAAAGTGTGACCAGCAGGCTAAGATAAAAGGTAGGGAGGAGGGACTTGGGGGAGGGGGGGGGGGCGTCGGAAATGTGATAGGTGGAAAGAGGTCAAGGTGAGGGTGATAAGTCAGACTGGGGTGGGGGCGGAGAGGTCAGGAAGAAGATTGCAGGTTAGGAAGGCGGTGCTGAATTCGATGGATTTGACTGAGACAAGGTGGGGGGAGGGGAAATGAGGAAACTGGTGAAATCCGAGTTCATCCCTTGTGGTTGGAGGGTTCCTAGGCGGAAGATGAGGCGCTCTTCCTCCAACCGTCGTGTTGTTGTGGTCTGGCGATGGAGGACTCCAAAGACCTGCATATCCTTGGTGGAGTGGGAGGGGGAGTTGAAGTGTTGAGCCACGGGGTGGTTGGGTTGGTTGGCCCGGGTGTCCCAGAGGTGTTCTCTGAAACGCTTCGCAAGTAGGCGGCCTGTCTCCCCAATATAGAGGAGGCCACATCAGGTGCAGAGGATGCAATAGATGATGTGTATGGAGGTGCAGGTGAATCTGTGGCGGATATGGAAGTTTCCTTTGGAGCCTTGGAGGGAGGTGAGGGGGGAGGTGTGGGCGCAAGTTTTGCACCTCCTGCGGTTGCAGGGGAAGGTGCCGGGAGTGGAGGTTGGGTTGGTGGAGGGTGTGGATCTGACGAGGGAGTCACGGAGGGAGTGGTCTTTACGGAATGCTGATAGGGGAGGGGAGGGAAATATATCCTTGGTGATGGGGTCCATTTGGAGGTGGCGGAAATGACGGCGGATGATGCGCTGTACATGGAGATTGGTGGGGTGGTAGGTGAGGACCAGTGGGGTTCTGTCCTGGTGGCGGTTGGAGGGGCGGGGCTCAAGGGCAGAGGAGCAAGAAGTGGAAAAGTTGCAGTGGAGGGCATCGTTGACCACGTCGTGTGGGAAATTGCGGTCCTTGAAGAAGGAGGCCATCTGGGTTGTACGTTTTTGGAACTGGTCCTCCTGGGAGCAGATGCGGCGGAGATGAAGGAATTGGGAGAATGGGATGGCGTTTTTACAGGGGGCAGGGTGGGAGGAGGTGTAGTCCAGGTAGCTGTGGGAGTCGGTTGGTTTGTAGTAAATGTCCTGAGATAGAAATAGAAAAGTCGAGGAAGGGGAGGGAGGAGTCTGAGACGGTCCAGGTGAATTTGAGGTCGGGGTGGAAGGTGTTGGTAAAGTGGATGAACTGTTCAACCTTCTCGTGGGAGCACGAGGCAGCGCCGATACAGTCATCGATGTAGCGGAGGAAAAGGTGGGGGGTGGGGCCAGTGTAGCTGCGGAAGATGGACTGTTCCACATATCCTACGAAGAGGCAGGTATAGCTGGGGCCCATGCGGGTGCCCATGGCTACTCCTTTGGTTTGGAGAAAGTGGGAGGATTGGAAAGAGAAGTTGTTCAGAGTGAGGACCAGTTCAGTCAGTCGAAGGAGGGTGTCAGTGGAAGGGTACTGGTTGGTACGGCGGGAAAGGAAGAAGCGGAGGGCTTTGAGTCCTTCGTGATGGGAGATGGAGGTGTACAGGGACTGGATGTCCATGGTGAAGATAAGGCGTTGGGGACCGGGGAAACGAAAATCATGGAGGAGGTGGAGGGCGTGGGTGGTGTCCCGAACGTAGGTGGGGAGTTCTTGGACTAAGGGGGACAGCACCGTGTCAAGGTATGCAGAGATGAGTTCGGTTGGGCAGGAGCAGGCGGAGACAATGGGTCGGCCGGGGCAGTCAGGTTTGTGGATTTTGGGCAGGAGGTAGAAGCGGGCGGTGCGGGGTTGTGGGACTATGAGGTTGGAGGCGGTAGATGGGAGGTCCCCTGAGGTGATGAGGTTATGGATGGTCTGGGAGATGATGGTTTGGTGGTGGGGGGTGGGGTCATGGTCAAGGGGGCAGTAGGAGGGATATAGGTCAAGAGTGTGGTGCTGGAAAAGCACAGCAGGTCAGGCAGCATCCGAGGAGCAGGAGAATCGACGTTTTGGGCATTAGCCCTTCATCAGAAATGAGGCTGAGGGAGGAGGAGAACTTCTTCAAGGTACGTCGATCCTCCTGCTCCTCGGATGCTGCCTGACCTGCTGTGCTTTTCCAGCACCACACTCTCGACTCTGATCTCCAGGATGTGAAGTCCTCATTTTCGCACATGGATATGGACCAAACGCAGGCGGATGCGGCTAGTTTAATTGTGAAAACTGGGCAGCATGGTCACGTTGGGCTGAAGGGCCTGTTTCCACACTGTAACCTATACGACTCTACTTGCATCCAGTTAATGTAAAACTCCAGTGGTTAAGCTACACAAGGAGGTATTAACACCAAACGCTTTGTCAAAAACCAAGTTGCAAAACAACTGAAAGGAGAAAGAGAATGATGTCGAGGGTTGGGGCAGAAAGCCGGAGACTTTGGGGCAAGGCAGCTGAAGGCGCAGTGCCCTAAGGGAACTTGGGAATGATCAGTAGACCAACAGGAGAATGAGTTCAAAGTTCACATCGTCACCGCTTGTTCATCGAAGGAATAGAGGCCGGAGGGGTACAAAGTGTTGTAGCAGCTTTCCTGATCTGCTTCAGCACTCACTGTGATTTCAGGGATCTACGAGGCCAAAAGATCATTCAAAGTAGGAGCAGACGTAGACCATTCAGCCCATCGGGTCTGCTCCCCTGTTCAGTGAGATCACAGCTGCTCTGATCATCCTCAACCTCACTTTCCCATCTTTTCCCTCCATTTCCTTTCCTGATTAAAGATCTCTCCATCTCAACCTTGAGTAGCCCTCTGCACTAAAGAATTCCACAGATTCACTCCCTTCTGAGAGCAAGAAATTCCTCCTCATTTCTGTTTCAGTGGGTGACTCCTTGTTGGGAGATAATACCCTCTGGCCCGTGACTCTACCACAAAATGGGGGGGGGGGGGGTGCTGCAATCTCTCCACGTCTCCCCTGTCCAGTCAATTCAGAACCTGGCATTTTTCAATCAGGTCGCCTCTCAACAAGTCCAGGCCCAACATATCAACCTCTCCCCAGGCGATAGTCCCTCAAACCTGGTATCAGATGAGTGAACCTTCTCTGGACTGTCTCTTCAGAAATCTCTTTCCCGAAAAGACAGTGGAAGTGAAGCATTTGAATAATTTGAAGGAAGCAGTGATGATGCTCCCAGTAAGATTAGATTACATTACATTACAGTATGGAAACAGGCCCTTCGGCCCAACAAGTCCACACCGACCCGCCGAAGCGCAACCCACCCATACCCCTACATTTACCCCTATATCTAACACTACGGGCAATTTAGCATGGCCAATTCACCTGACCTGCACATCTTTGGACTGTGGGAGGAAACCGGAGCACCCGGAGGAAACCCACGCAGACACGGGGAGAACGTGCAAACTCCACACTGTCAGTCGCCTGAGGCGGGAATTGAACCCGGGTCTCTGGCGCTGTGAGGCAACAGTGCTAACCACTGTGCCATCGTGACGCCCTAAAGCGCGTGGGCGATTGGTTATTGGGGAATAATCAATGTGACTCCAGGCCCACAGCAATGTGGTTGACTCTTGCATGCCCTCTGGGCAATTAGGGAAGGGCACGAAATGCTGGCCTAGCCGGAGACACCCTCATCCCCGTGAATAAATGCAAAACAAAATCCAGCCACCATCTTGTCGATTGATGTAGCAGGTTCGAGGGACTGAATGGCCTCCTCCTGATTGCTTGCAAGTTATTATTCTAGTGGGCTCCTTCCAGGGCATTATCCAACCTCGTGCCTTTGGCTAACAAGAAGGGCTGGTGTGCAGGAGCACCACGAGCGACAGGTTAGTCTTCCAGTTGCCAGCCATCCATGATATGATCATAGAATCCCGACAGGCCCTTCAGCCCAACAAGTCCACACCGACCCTCTGAAGAGTAACCCACCCAGACCCATTCCCCTATCCCACATTTACCCCTGACTAATGCACCTAACCTACACATTCCTGAACACTATGGGACAATTTAGCATGGCCAATCCACCCTAACCTGCACAGCTTTGGATTGTGGGAGGAAACCGGAGCACCCGGAGGAAACCCACGCAGACACGGGGAGAATGTGCAAACTCCACACAGTCAGTCGCCTGAGGCAGGAATTGAACCCGGGTCCCTGGCGCTGTGAGGCAGCAGCGCTAACCACTGAGCCACCGTGCTGCCCATAGGCATGGGTTCAGGTAAACCCACATCCGACAAGCACCACACGGCTTGCAGCGACTTAAAAAACGACTTAGCCACAGCCCGCGGCAGGCTTTGTGCAAAATAACGGTCCGACGCCCATATCCTCAGCATCTACTCAGGCGTGCCCCTTACAGATGGTACTAACTGCAGCCACAGCTAGCGTTGATGAAGGTGATGGATCTTGTTCTAATGTGGCCCCCACTCTGGTGGAAACCAAACATCGAGGAATGCCCGTTTAATGGTTCACCTCTTTCCAAAGTCCCTTCTCCCTGCAATGGGGGGAGCCCGCACTTTATCTGATTGTTTCACCATTTCTCTCTCCTGCAGGTCAAGGACCTTTTGTTATTCGCTTTCATTCCCTTCAAGAAATATTTAAATGCATGAGCTCGCTTTGTTCTTTTAACAGCCCTTTATATTCTTGTGTGAGCGGTGACCTTATAGATGCTTAGAAAATCATTAGGGGCACAGATAGGGCAAATAGTCAGGATAGGGGAGTCCAAAACTAGAGGGTATAGGGATTTAGGGCGAGAGGGGCAAGATTTAAAAGGGACCTCAGGGGCAACCTTTTCACGCAGAGGGTGGTACGTGTATGGAACGAGCTGCCAGAGGAAGTGGTGGAGGCTGGTACAATTGCAACATTTAAAAGGCATCTGGATGGGGATATGAATAGGAAGGATTTGCAGGGATATGGACCAAATGCTGGCAAATGGGACTAAATTAATTTAGGATATCTGGTCAGCATGGACGAGTTGGACCGAAGGGGCTGTACAACTCTATCTCCTCTAACCTTACTGCCCCTTCCCTTAAATCTATGCCCCTTGTCCACTGATCCCTCCATCAAGGGGATGTGTTTCTTCCTATCTAGGCCACTTCATATTTGGATACATCTCAGATATGTCCCCTTTCAATCCCCTCAGCTCTGAGGAAAACAACCTCAGTCTGTCCGATCCCTCTACATCACTGAAACCCTCCAGACCAGGCTGCATCCTGGTAAGTCTCCCTCTGCACCCTCTCCAGGGCTCTCACTACTCTCCAATAGTGTGCACTCTAGAGCTCCACACTGTGGTCTGACCAACAGTTCCAGCATAACCTCCCTGCTCCTACACTCTAAGCCTCAGTTAGTAAAGGCATGGGCTTTTTAACCACTTTATTCACCTGCCTACTACCTCAAGGGTCCAGGGAACATGGTCCCTCTGATGCTCAATGCTTCCCAGGGTTCTATGAGTAGCCATGTGCAGGAGAGGCAGAGAGAAATTTGGAAATACATTGAAAAGAAGGTAGAGGGAACGTGGTGGTAACGTTGCCGAGTTTGTAGCGTGGAGCTCAGATCAGATTCTTCTGTTCACATCCTACTGGAACAGGGGAGTTTCATTCAATCGATTCATCTGAGCTAAAGCATTTGCTCCAGTCATGATGATCACGATGAGGTTTGAAGAGAGGCGATGTTTCGTTCTTACCCAGGTCTGGCCTGCATGTGACTCCAGAGCCCCCAGCGATGGTAGCTAACCCTTCACCGCTCTCTGGAAACTGCCACCCAGCTACAGCAAACTGTGTCAGGTAGTCAAATAGAGGCAGGTCGCTGGATACAGAAATGGCTGGAAAAGCTCAGCAGGTTTGGCAGCATCTGTGGAGAGAAATCAGAGTTAACGTTTCGGGTCTGGTGACCCTTCCTCAGAACTGATGGTAGCTAGGAAGGAAAGGGTTGGTATGTATGCTGAAGGGGGGTCTGGGGAGTACACAGTTGAGTGGAAATGGAGCCCAGAGCGAGAGAAAGACAGTTAAACACACAAAAGGGATGGATAGTGATAAAGAATCCCTACAGTGTGGAAACAGACCCTTCAGCCCCACAAGCCCACACCGACCCAGCCCCACTCCTATATTTACCCCTGACTAATGCATCTAATCTACACATCCCTGAACACTACGGGCAATTTACCTAACCTGCACATCTTTGGACTGTTGGAGGAATCCAGAGCACACCCACACAGACACAGGGAGAACACACAAGCTCCACATAGACTGTCACCTGAGGCAGGAATTGAACCCAGGCCCCTGGGGCTATGAAGCAGCAGTGCTAACCACTGAGCCGCCGTGCCACCCTAGACATTGACAGTACGGACCGTGAGTAGGTGAAAAAGGGTTAGCTATGCTGAAAGTAACCCATCGGATGCCAAAGCCTGTGGGGATGGATAGCTGGGCTGGTTCCAAAGTTGTTGAGCTCGATATTGAGTCCTGGAGGTTGCAGGGTCCCCACGCGGAAAATGAGCTGCTGTTCTTCCAGCTTGTGCTGAGCTTCAATGGAGCACTACAGCAAGACTCCAAGTCAGAGATGTTAGCCAAGGATCAGGATGGTGTGTCTAAGTTTGAAATCAACTGGGAGCCAGTGAGGTCTGCAGATGCTGGAGATCAGAGTTGAGAGTGAGTTGCTGGAAAAGCGCAGCAGGTCAGGCAGCAGGAGGACCAACGTTTCGGGCTGAAACCCTTCATCAGGACCTGCTGTGCTTTTCCAGCAACAAACTCTCGACTCTGGCGTGTTGAAGTGGCAGGCATCTGGAAGCTAAGGGTCTCTTTTGTGGACAGAACGTAGATGTTCTGCAAAGCAGCCACACAGTCTACACTTCGCCTCCCCAGCGTGGAGGGGACCGCATTGTGAGCAGCGTGTCATGTCGGTGAGGAAATGGAAGCAATGTACTGCTCTCTCTCTCTCAGGAAAACACTCTCCCGCCTGCTGAGACTTCAGTCTCTGACCAGAACCAGCTGGAGAGTAGGGGCCCACTCTCTCTCTCCCTCGAGCTGTCTGTACTGACAATGGGACACATGCGCAAACTGTGAAAACAAGAGTAACCTTTAAAAACTGAAAGGACCGCTGACGATGTAAATCAGAAACAAAAACGAGAAATTGCTGGAGGAAGGTCTGGCAGCGTCTGGGGAAGGAAGATCAACGTTTCGGGCATAGGCCCTGATGAAGGCCTCGGATGCTGCCTGACCTGCTGTGCTTTTCCAGCACCACACTCTTGACTCTAATCTGCAGCCAACTGCCATCCTGACTTTCGCCTCACGTCTGGGAAGGCTTACTTGACCAGATTTCTCTCCACAGATGCTGCCAGACCTGCTGAGACTTTCCAGCAATTTCTGTCACCTTTGGCAGATGTAAGAACCAGTGTGGGATTGAAGTGGGGAAATGAGTGCCAAGGTGAAGCTCTGTTGTGCGATGTTCCTGTCCATCCTGATCCGTGTGTATGAGACTCATACGGTGGCTCAGTGGTTAGCACTGCTGCTTCACAGCGCCAGAGACCCCTGGGTTCGATTCCTGCCCTTGGCAACTGACTGTGTGGAGTTTGCACATTCTCCCCGTGTCTGCGTGGGTTTCCTCCGGGTGCTCCAGTTTCCCCCCCACCTTCCAAAGATGTGCAGGTTAGGGTGAATTGGCCGTGCCAAATTGCCCGCAGTGTTAGGTGGATTAGTCAGGAGTAAATATAGGGGTATGGGTCTCACTTCGGAGGGTCGGTGTGGACTTGTTGGGCCGAAGGGCCTGTTTCCACACTGTAGGTAATCTAATCGTTTAAAAAAAAAGTCAGCCAACTGAGCAGCCTTCTCAAGCTTCTGGACAAAGCGCCAGACATTGAGGTACTGGTCTGAGCTGGCCTACTGTACTGGGCCAATCATTGCTCAGGGGGCCAAGTGGGCTGTACCAAAGCCGGAATGTCTGACACTCTCGACTCAATGTGTCAACGTAAGGCTTGGGTCTGTGATGGACCCATTACAAAGGGAACACCCCAAAGGCCTGAGGAGGTGTGGTATTGATTTCGAATCTTTGGAGATGCAACTAATTAACAAAAACAACAGCATGGGGGAGGTGAGGGAGAGCAAAAACCATGTACAGAAATAAGAAGAGAGAAAACACACAGTGAGGAAAGTCCAAATCCAGAACACGACCAAATCTTAATCATTACGGGCAACATGGTGGCTCAGCGGTTAGCACTGATGCCTCACAGCACCAGGGTCCCAGGTTCGATTCCAGCCTCGGGCAACTGTCTGTGTGGAGTTTGCACGTTCTCCCCGTGTCTGCGTGGGTGTGCTCCGGTTCCCTCCCACAGTCCAAAGATGTGCGGGTCAGGGTGGATTGGCCGTGCTAGATTGTCCGTAGTGTTAGGGGAATGGTGGGTTGCTCGTCGGTGTGGACTTGTTGGGCCAAGGGGCCTGTTTCCACACTGTTGGGAATCTTAGAAAAAATAAATCTTGGCCCACTCGCTGTAGAACCTTCTAGGTACAGCAGTCACCTGCGCGCTCACCGCAACAAGACCGAACAGCCCAGATGGCGTCAGGGCCGAATGGACTACTCCTGCTCCTGTTTTTGCCTCAAAAGGACAGGAGGGGTTAGGTGAGGAGCCGCAGGGGACAGTGATCCTGTGCGGTTGGACACTTTGTGGTAGATGGAAAAGCACAGCGGGTCAGGCAGCATCCGAGGAGCAGGAAAATCGGCCTGACCTGCTGCACATTTCCAGCTCCACGCTCTCGACTCTGATCGCCAGCATCTGCAGCCCTCACTCAATGTAGGAAACCACAAGAAGGCAAGCCGAGGGTGAGGGGGGAGCGAAAGGGAGTGTCGCTTTAAGGCTGCTCGTGCGTATTCAGATGGTGTCTCTGCGTTGCAGCATGAAAGAGCCTCATCAGCAAATCAGACGGTGGCTGGCAGTGACTGATGGCCGATGTGAGCCCGCCATATGCTGATAGTCATCTTGCTCAAGGCTCAGTGTTTCCACTGTGAGAGCACGTTTAACCCATTTCCCTGGCGCACAATGTTCCTCGTCTGCCCATCAAAGCCGTGGGGAAGGCTTTAAAGCTGGGGTGGGGCCAATGGGAGCCCCCTTTTTGGGGAGAGGCAAATTGGAGGCTCCTACGGGGTGAGGAGCATTTGGGCGCTCCCTGTGGGCTGGCAAATGGGAGGCTCCTTTTGGGGGGAGGGGCAAATGGGAGGCTCCTGTGGGGGGAGGGGCAAATGGGAGGCTCCTGTGGGGGGTAGGGGCAAATGGGAGGCTCCTATGTTGGGTAGGGCAAATGGGAGGCTCCTGTGGGGGGAGGGGGCAAATGGGAGGCTCCTGTGGGGGGTAGGGGCAAATGGGAAGCTCCTGTGGGGGGAGGGGCAAATGGGAGGCTCTTGTGGGGGGTAGGGGCAAATGGGAGGCTCCTGTGGGGGGAGGGGCAAATGGGAGGCTCCTGTGGGGGGTAGGGGCAAATGGGAGGCTCCTATGTTGGGTAGGGCAAATGGGAGGCTCCTGTGGGGGGAGGGGGCAAATGGGAGGCTCCTGTGGGTGGTAGGGGCAAATGGGAAGCTCCTGTGGGGGGAGGGGCAAATGGGAGGCTCCTGTGGGGGAAGGGGGCAAATGGGAGGCTCCTGTGTTGCATAGGGGCAAATGGGAGGCTCCTGTGGGGGGAGGGGGCAAATGGGAGGCTCCTGTGTTGCATAGGGGCAAATGGGAGGCTCCTGTGGGGGTTAGGGGCAAATGGGTGGCTCCTGTGGGGGGAGGGGCAAATGGGAGGCTCTTGTGGGGGTTAGGGGCAAATGGGAGGCTCCTGTGTGGGGGAGGGGCAAATGGGAGTCTCCTATGGGGGGGGGGAGCAAATGGGAGCCTCCAGCAGGGGAAGATAGGGGCTATTTCTCTCTGAATAATGAATTGACATAAAATTCCTTCTGCCCTTGGGTGGCTTTGGGCTTGTATTTCTGTATCACCCTTCCCAGTCTTGCCCCTCACCCACTCCCCCTTCCATCCAAAGTATTTCACTGCCCCTCGAGTACTTTTTGCGAAGTGAGGTTGCCGTTGGAAACACAGCCACCAAGTTCAAGATGGCGGCGGGGGCAGGGTGGGAAGTGTTCGGGCCCTGTGCCTGTACGCTCCCTTTCACCCAGCCAACCGCGTTCTCCATTGTCCATTGTCCGTTTTTGGCTTCGTTTCCTCTTTTCTCGTTTGCCCCAAAGGTCTCCTTTCGCGCGGCCGGGCCTGGTGGAAAGTGGTGCGAGGGCCGACTGCAGCAGTGGGTGTGGTGCCCGTTCCTCGTTGCCATGGCGGCCGTGGCTTTATCGTGGGTGGGTCTGGTCCGTCCGTCCGTCCCACCAGGCGGTGGCGGCTTCAGCCGGGGGCTATAGCGGAGGAGGCATGGTGATTCCGGTCCATTCCTGGTTGCTATGGCAGCAATGTGGTAGCTTTGGACAGTAACGTCTTGAGTGACGGTGACTGGGTGCTGGCCCTGGTCTGTCCCTCCCGGCAATGACGGTGACGCAGCAGCTTCAGTTTCGGTTTTGGCGGGGGCAGTATTCCAGGTTCACTCCGGAAATCCTTGCTTTGGTCGCCTCAGGGGGAGCTTCGGCAACAACGTTCCACAAACTAAACAACTTCGTCCAAACGTCAGCTCAATTGTTTCTTTTCAGATTGCGGTGACTTTTACACATTTCACTGCATTTTCAAAAATACAGGTGACAATAAATTGCTGCAGGTAACCCCCACTTTTCGAAGGTTTGCCACTTCATTTTAACGAAAGACCTACATTTGCAACTGTTCTCGCTAACTGAAAGAAGTCCAAAGAGGATTTTCGCTTTTATGGAATAAATTAATGCCTGTTCATTTTACGCCATTTCGGCTTACGAAAGGTTTCAGAGGAATGTTCTACTTTCAGATAGCAGAGGGAGGGATACCTGTATTTTATTCTTGTAAGTTCAATGACCAGGGAGTTTGGAACCGGGGCCTCACTGTCTGAGGATATGGCTAGGTCATTGTTTTTTAACTCATGTGGGCATCACTAGCTAGGTTAGCATTTATTATCCAGGAGGCCATTAAGTCTCAACTATGTCGATCTGTGTAGGCCAGACTAGGTAAGGATGGCAGATTCTTTCCTTCCAGGACATTGCTGAACCAACTGACCTTTTTCCTGACAATCGACACCGGTTTCATAGAAGTCCTAATTCCAGATATTTAATTGAATTCAATTCCCACCATCTACCAGGCAGGTTTTGAAACCCAGGTCTCCAGGATGTCACCAGGGTCTCTGTATTGGTGGCCCAGCGATTATGCCACTAGGCCGTCACCTCTTTAGGATTGAGCTGAGGAGAAACTCTTCACCCAGAGAGTGGGGAGCCTGTGGGATTGAGGCCAAAACATTGAATGTTTTCAAGTTAGATACAGTCCTGAGAGCGAAAGGGATCAAAGGGTATGGGGAGAAAGTGAGAGCAGGGGATGAGTTTGATGGTTATCCATGATCATGGAGGAGAAAGTGAGGTCTGCAGATGCTGGAGATCAAAGTTGAAACTTTATTGCTGGAACAGCACAGCAGGTCAGGCAGCATCCAGGGAACAGGAGACTCGACGTTTCGGGCACAGGCCCTTCTTCAGGAATGAGCAGAGAGTGTTCAGCAGGAGAAGATAAAAGGTAGGGAGGAGGGACTTGGAGGAGGGGCGTTGGAAATGTGATAGGTGGAAAGAGGTCAAGGTGAGGGTGATAGGTCGGAGTAGGATGGAGGCGGAGAGGTCAAGAAGAAGACTGCAGGTCAGGAAGGCGGTGCCGGGCTGGAGGGATTCGGCTGAGACAAGGTGGGGGGAGGGGGGATGAAGAAACTGGTGAAGTCCAAGTTCATCCCCTGCGGTTGGAGGGTTCCCAGTCGGAAGATAAGACACTCCTCCTGAGCACCTCTGGGCCACCCGGACGAACCAACCCAACCACCCTGTATCACAGCATTTCAACTCCCCCTCCCACTCCACCGAGGATATGCAGGTCATTGGACTCATCCACCGCCAAACCACAACAACGCGACGGTCGGAGGAGGAGCGTCTTATCTTCCGACTGGGAACCCTCCAACCACAGGGGATGAACTTGGACTTCACCAGTTTCTTCATCCCCCCTCCCCCCACCTTGTCTCAGCCGAATCCCTCCAGCCCGGCACCGCCTTCCTGACCTGCAGTCTTCTTCTTGACCTCTCCGCCTCCATCCTACTCCGACCTATCACCCTCACCTTGACCTCTTTCCACCTATCACATTTCCAACGCCCCTCCTCCAAGTCCCTCCTCCCTACCTTTTATCTTCTCCTGCTGAACACTCTCTGCTCATTCCTGAAGAAGGGCCTGTGCCCAAAACGTCGAGTCTCCTGTTCCCTGGATGCTGCCTGACCTGCTGTGCTGTTCCAGCAATAAAGTTTCAACTTATCCATGATCATGGCAGAGCAAACTCGAAGGGCCGAATGGCCTATTCCTGCTCCTATTATCTATGTTTTCCTCACAGGGACAGGAAGGATGGATTGCTTTGCGATTTGGTTGAGAGATAAACTCTGGCTCTGACTCTGAGGAGAGCTCTTTCTCAAGGTACTGTCACGTAATCTTTTCCAAACCCACCCCTCCCCCACCAGTGGTGACACAGCCTGGGTGGTAGTGCCTCATGTGAAACTACACTCATGCTGGACCAGGTGCACCGGCCTCAACTGTGGGGTCCCTAAGTCTATCTGATGTGGGACCTGAGCTTTGAATCCGCTGGTGGGGGGAGCAGGTGTGGGGATGGGGGTTGCCATGATCTCCCAGAATTAGACTACTCCAGTCATACCGCACAGAAGCAGACCCTTCGGTCCAACCCGTCTGTGCCGACCAGATATCCCAAATCGATCTAGCCCCATTTACCAGCATTTGGCACAAATCCCACCAAACCCTTGCTATTGAGTGTGGGAGGGGACATCAGCAATTAGGAAACAAACCATTGCCCATTGAACAATCACAGTTCAGCCCCTTGAGAGAATCCAACTCAGTTAGTGAGGTGGAAGCCTCCTGGGGGTAGTTTATTGACTTCCCCATCTCTCCTGTCACAGGTATGCCTTATTTGTAAGTGCTTATGGATAATATCTATTATCTAGCTGTTTGTCTTAGCTGTGACAATGCCATTAATAAACTTTACCAATATTATTGATTAAACATTAACTCAGCCCCATTTTGGACACATTTTGTGGAAAGGCACAACTCCAGTTCCCTTAGAGCCACAGGGTCATATTGCATGGAAACAGACCCTTCGCTCCAACCAGTCCATGCCAACCATAATCACAAACTAAACTAGTCCCACCTGCCTGCCCCGGCCCATATCCTTCCAAACCTTTCCTATTTGAGTGTCTTTTAAATGTTGTAACTGTGGCCAAACCCACCACGTCCTCAGGAAGTTGATTCCACACACGAACCACCCTGTGTGGAAAAAGATTGTCCCTCATGTCTTTTGTAAGTAGAATCATAGAAACATAGAATCCCCACAGTGTGGAAACAGGCCATTTGGCCCAACAAATCCACACCGGCCCTCTGAAGAGTATCCCACCCAGACCCATTCCCTTACCCTGTGACTCTACATTTCCCCCTGACTAATGTACCTAACCTACACACCCCTGAACACTATGGGCAATTTAGCACCGCCCAGTCACCCATCTCTCTCCTCTTCCCTTAAAAATGTCTCTTCGTCTTGAAAGCCCCCATCCTTGGGAAAAGACAACTGCCATAACTCTATCTATACCCCTCATGATTTTATAAACCTCCATAAAGTCACCTCTCAACCTCCTATGCTCCAGTGAAGAAAATCCCAGCCTTTCCTTATAACTCAAACCTTCCAGACCCGGCAACATCCTGCTAAATCTCATCCGAACTCTTTCCCGCTGATTAGCATCCTTTTTAGACCGGAATAGGACACAGTATTCCAGGAGAGAACCCAGAGACTCAGAGGACGTGAGCCAACTGAGTCGCGGGTGACATGAAAATGCAGCGCCTTGGGAGTCTGGGTCTGTGTGCGCCATTGCACCGATCTCCAGGCCGGGTCCTCCAGTGACCAAGGTCAAGTTTCCTGTGGAGCGAGCTTTCCACCCAGGGTCTCCAGTCACCTCATGGAGATCCTGGAAGGTTGACGGAGTGCTTGACTTGGTAGGAGTGACCCAAACAGGGGGCCCAATGGTATGGGACGCAGTGAGTTTCGCTTTTATATTTATTCAAGTGTGAGGCGTTGCTAGCTGGGAGAAAGTGGGGACTCCTGGAAATCAGAGTCGAGAGTGTGTTGCTGGAAAAGCACAGCAGTTCAGGTAGCATCCGAGGAGCAGGAGAATCGACGTTTCGGGCACTGGTCCTTCTTCAGTTGCTGGCTCGGGACAGCATTTATTATCGTCCCTAGTTGCCCCTTGAGAAGGTGAGGTTGAGCTGCCTTCTTGAACTGCTGCAGTCCTCCTGCTGTGGGTTGACCCACAAAGCCATTAGGGAGGGAATTCCAGGATTTGGACCCAGAGACAATGAGGGAACTCCGATATATTTCCAAGTCGGGATGGTGAGTGGTTTGGAGGGGAACTTGCAGGGGGTGGTGTTCCCCTGTATCTAATGCCCTTGTCATAGAGTCAGAGAGTCATACAGCACAGAAACAGACCCTTCAGCCCAACCAGTCCATGCCGACCATAATCCCAAACTAAACTAGTCCCACCTGCCTGCTCCTGGCCCATATCCCTCCAATCCTTTCCTATTCATGTTCTTATCCAAATGTCTTTGTAACTGTCCCCACATCCACCACTTCCTCAGGAAGTTCATTCCACACTCTGTGTAAAAAAGTGGCCCCTCATGTCTTTTTAAAATCTTTGTCCCCCTCACCTTAAAAATGTGGGCCCTAGTCTTGTCATCCCACATCCTAGGGACCAAAACCGCACAGATATTCCAGGTGTGGCCTCACTAATGTGCTGTACAGTTGAAACAAGACATCTGATTTCGAAAGCCCTCTGGCGATTAAAGGCCAATAAAATAAGAGACCCACTTTTCATTTACCACCTTCAACGTTTCCCCCTCCCTCACCGTCGCATTTCTAGGAGATGAAGGAGAAAAGTCTGTATTTGTGTAGCTCCTTTTGCAACCTTGGGAAACTCCAAAGGACTTTGCACTAGGTACGTACGTTCAGAGTGTGGCCATCTTTGTGATGTTGACCTGCCATGAACTCTATCTGTACCCATCTTTGTTATTCCTTTGTTTGGAAAGTTCTGTCTAAGGTTTGTAATGGCGCTAGGCTTGTACCACAGAATAGCTCTCTGGGAGTTTATTCGGGATGGGTTTGTCCTGATTGAGTGGCGAAGTGGACTCAATGGGCCGAATTGCCTTACTTCCACTCCTATGTCTATGGTTTTATGCTGAGATAATGCAATATTCTAATTTCTATCATGGGATGTTGGGCATCATTGGCACTTATTGTCCATCCATCATTGGCAATGAACTGAGTGGCTTGTTTGGACCACTTCAGGGGGCAGTTAAGAGTCATTCACATCGCTGTGGGTCTGGAGTCACGTGTAGGCTGGGTAAGGATGGCAGATTCCCTTCTTCAAAGGGGGAGCAGATGGTTTTTTTCACACCAGCCAGCGATAGCTGTCATGGGTCACCATGACTAAGTCTAGCTTTTATAATTCTGGATTTTTAAATTGAACTTAAATTTCACCACCGCACTAGCCTGGAACTTCAGATTACCCAATGACACCGCCCCGCGTTTGCTGGTCCTATTCTCTGAGTGTTAGTATTTGCCAACTGTTAATTCCAGGAAGGTCAAGGAAGGGGGGATTGATTTGTAGAATGGGTCAAGGACTTTCCAAACGCTTTCCACTTCCCAAGGAAATGTCCGACTGAGTTTCCAAATGTTCTCCAAGGGTCCTCTCTGGAACTCCTCGGCCAAGTCAGGAACCATTGCATTTCTCCTGGTCTTTCTTTTCCTTTGTGAACGGCAGCTATCGTCCAACCAGACATTCCCCCAGCTCTTTTGTGAAGACATTACCCCACATTCAGCATCGGGCACAGGAACTGGAAGTCCATTCCGTTTCTTTTGAGAGGAAAATATGTTAATCTCTCCTGTTCTTTCTTTCCTTCCTTACGACTCTCACTCCTTCCTTCTCTGTCCTTCCATATTGATCCATTAGGCCGAAGAACTCTCAAGACCCATTGCTGCCAAAGTCAAAGGGAAGCCGAGGTAGGACAAGAAGTGAGTGGTGCCAAGCCTGGACCTAGTTATTCAATTGTCCCAACAGACATAAGACAGAGGAGTAGGAGGAGGCCATTCAGCCCCTCAAGCCTGCTTCCCCATTCAGCACGATCGTGGCTGATCTGACCCGGGACCAAAACTGCACAAATATTCCAGTTGTGGCCTCACCAATGTTCTGTACAGTCGAAACAACACACCAGAACTCAAAGGCCCCCTGGCGATTAACGGGCAATAAAAAAGGAGACACACCTTCCATTTTCACCTCTCCCCGCTCCCTCCCTGTCTCATTCCTAGGAGATGAAGATGAAGGGTCCGCATTTGTGTCATGCCTTTCACGACCACGGGAATCTCCGAAGGACTTTGCACTAAATAAGTACGTTCCGAGTGCGGCCACCTTTGTGATGCCGACCGCACAGGACCCAATGTGTGCTCAGTGACACTGATGGAGGGGTGGCCTTTGGTCAGGGGCAAACTCCCATGCTCACTTTCAAAACATTTGTAGCCACCAGAGAGGGCAGACGGCCTGAGAGAAGGTACCTCTGACAGAGCAGCACTCCCTCAGCATGGAGCAGGTAGTAAGGTGGAGTGAGGTGGTATTCACCACCTTGTGATTGGCAGCACTCTCTTTGTGAGCTCTGCATTAGCTTCAGGAACACACCACACCTTTAGGAGAAAGTGAGAAAGTGGTGGAGAGTCGGAGCTGGAAAAGCGCATTAGGTTAGACAGCATCCGAGGAGCAGGAGAGTGGACGTTTCGAGCATAAGCCCTTCATCAGAAATGTGGTAGGGGGAAGGGCGCTGAGAGATAAATAGGAGGGTGGGGGTGGGGCTGTGGGGAAGGCAGTTTGGAAGATGATGGGTAGATGCAGATGGAGGGTGATGGTGATAGGTCAGGGGGAAGAGTGGAGCAGATAGGTGGGAAGGAAGATGGACAGCGAGGAGGACGGTGCCAAGTTGGAGGGTTGGATCTGGGATGGGGTTGGGGGGAGGGGAGATTTGGAAACCGGTGAAGTCAACGTTGATGCCGTGTGGTTGGAGGGTCCCAAGGGGGAAGATGAGGCGTTCTTCCTCCAGACGCCAAGTGGCTTGGATTTGGCGGTGGAGGAGGCCCAGGATTTCCTTTTCCTTGGGGATGTTGGAGGGGGAGTTGAAGTGGTTGGCCACAGGACGGTGGGGTTGTTGGGATGTGCATGGAGCAGAGATGTTCCCTCTGAAACTTCAGCTCTCCTGCTCCTCGGATACTCTTAGCCTGGGCCTTAAGGCTTCCACGGGAGATCTGAGGTGAAGGAGGCTTGTTTTGAGGGATCAAGGATATGAGGAACAGGGAACTGAGTTGGGCAATCAGCCATGATCATATTGAATGGCTCGAAGGGCCGAAGGGCGTACTCCTGCTCTTATTCTATGTTTCTATTAGCCGTGACCTTGATGCAGCAGGAGAATGCATCTTAAAAGTAGGCCATTCAGCCCATCAAATCTGGTCCGCCGATCAATAACTGGAGCGTCGGAGGCTGAGGGGTGACCTTATAGAGGTTTATAAAATTAACGGGGACATGGATAGGGTAAATAGACAGAGTCTTTTCCCTGGGGTCGGGGAGTCCAGAACTAGAGGACATGGGTTTAGGGTGAGAGGCGAAAGATATAAAAGAGACCTAAGGGGCAACGTTTTCACACAGAGGGTGGTACGTGTATGGAATGAGCTGCCAGAGGAAGTGGTGGAGGCTGGTACAATTGCAACATTTAAGAGGCATTTGGATGGGTGTATGAATAGGAAGGGTTTGGAGGGACATGGGCCGGGTACTGGCAGGTGGGACTAGATTGGGTTGGGATATCAGGTCGGCATGGACGGGTTGGGCCGAAGGGTCTGTTTCCGTGCTGTCCATCTCTATGACTCTCTCATGGCTGATCTGATCATTCTCAACGCCCCTTCCCCATAAACCCTCGATTCCCTTTCCCTTTAATCAGATCGCAGTCTGAAGATTCCCCTCTGAGCTACCCCAATGACTGTCACGTTGCTTCCAGTGTCCTGGTTTGGTTTTCACTGTTTTCTGAAACCAATTTTCTGTCGCCCTGACTTTCCCTCCTACAGCGGTTTCGCCGTTGCCAGGACAGAAGCAGAGTGAGCTCAGGAGATAAATCAGTGTCACTTTTCCCTGACTCCAGCCTTGCATTCTGCACAGCCCGCAGAGGCCTTATTAATCAACTTCAGGCGACGTCGCTTGGGATTCGGATTTCTCCCCGTTTGTCGAGAAGCAGATGGTGAAGTGAGCTTTCGAATTGTCCGCCTCATTTTGTAAGCTGCTCATTTACGGTGTGAGAATCTACCGGGGGGGGGGGGGGGGGGGGGGGGGGGCTCCACATTGGGCTAGCATCGAGCAACTTCAGATTCTTCAAATCAAACGGGCTCACTCCAAATCGACGGGGGGAGAGGCACGCAGTCGCAGAGAGGGGATGCACCTGCCCTGGCAATCCTGAGGGTTAATGTCCAGGAGACCACGAGTTCAAGCCCTGCCACAATCTCTGAGTCAGAGAGGTCTACAGCACGGAAACAGGCCCTTCGGCCCAACCTGCCCAGTTTTCACAATTAATCTAGTCCCAATTGCCTGCTTTTGGCCCATATCCCTCCAGACCTATCCCATCCATCTCCCTGTCCAAATGCTTCTTAAATTGTACTCATCTCCACCACTACTTCCAGCAGCCTATTTCAGACACTCACCACAGTCTGGGTGAAAAACCTGTCTCCCCAGTCCCTTTTACGTCTCTTCCCTCTCGCCTTAAACCTATCCCTTCTAGTTTTAGACATCCCTACCCTGGAGAAAGGCGGTTGGCTATCAGTGCCCCTCGTGATTTCATCGACCTGAGGTCACCTCTCAGTCTCTTATTGCAGTAGGAAAGGGTGCTGATTGATTATCAAGTTGTCTCTGATTGGTCAAAGATTTGGCCTGGGATATGCACCAGGGAAATATTGTTCTGAAGCGAAACACCCCCTGGGCCTGTTCCTGTTACCTGCAGAGGACATGTCCCTTTGTATGAATTGATGCATCTTCCAGCAAGTGATAACCAACCAGCCCTCTTTTCTCATGTAGTACGCATTGTTTCTCCCTTTGAAATTTGGCTTTCTTGCAGTTCGGTCCTGATGAGGTCACAAGCTTCGATAGTCCGGCTCCTTGCTCAGTAATACTCAGGTTCAGAGGTCACAATTCATACACGCGGACTTGCCCATTCTCATTTTCAGAATTGTGTCCCTTAACATTCATATCTTCCAAAGTAGGTTAGGAAGAGGCTATTTAGTCTGCTTGGGTCTTCACACTCATTCACTGATACATGGGGTTATGAACATGAGATGCAATGCCATTTAACAATGCTTCCTTGACAGTGGAAAATGACAGGCGCTGTACGGGTTTAACGTTTGGCACTTGCCCTTTTAAGTAAACCCTCTCTTGCAGCTGCTACAGCCTGCACAGGCGAGTCGCAGGAGGCACAGATGAGATCAGCACTTGTTGCCCATTCCTAGTTGACCCTAGCGCTGAGTAGATTGCTGGGCCATTTCGGAGGGCAATTAATACTTATTTCACCGACTGCCATGCTGGGGTTTGAACCCAGGACCCTCAGAACTCATGCACCTGGAGTTCAAGTACCACTGCTCCACAACCAACTGCCCCCCCAGTGCTTCCCATTGGGTCCCCAGCACTTCATCATTTGATTTGATTTATCATTGTCACATTTATCCAGATAGAGTGAAAAGTATTGTCTTGCATTCTGTCCAGACACATCACACCTTACATAAGTACATCAGGGTAATAGAATGGTATGCAGAATGTGGTGTTACAGAAGGTGCAGAGAAAGACCAACTCTAATATATGAGATGTCCGTTCGCAAGTCTGATTACAGCCAGGAAGATGCTGTTCTTAAATCATTGGTACACGTTTTCAAACCTTTATATCTTCTGCCTGACAGAAGAGGGTGGAAGAGATTCTAACCGGGGTGGGAGGGGTCTGTGATGATGTTGGCTGCCTTCCTGAGGCAGTGGGAGGTGTAGATGGAGTCAGTGGGTGGGAGGCTGGTTTGTGTGATGGACTGGGCTGGGTTCACAGCTCTCTGTAGTCTCTTACAGTCCTGGGCAGAGCAGTTGCCGCACCAAACCGTGATACATCCAGATAGGATGCTTTCTACAGTGCATCTATAAATGTTGGTAAGGGTCCTTGTGGACGTGCTGAATTTCCTTAGCCTCCTGAGGAAGTAGAGGTGTCGGTATGCTTTCTTGACCGTAACATCAACGTGGGTGGACCAGGACAGATTGTTTGGTGATCGTCACTCTATGCTTGGGCTGAATGGAAGATGGGGACTCACTGGAGTGAAAGGAACTGGAGGCCAACCTTAAAAAGTCATAGCTCTTTCAATGAAACCACTGTCCCTTCTGTAGCTCAGAAAGACATGGACTCATACTGGACTGGGGAACAACAGGACGCTGGATTCCAAGGAAGATGTGTGGCGGAAAAGGTAAATGGGGACCCCTCATTTAATCCAGGTGGGCGCAAGTGACCCCTTTGGCTGGACCCAGCTCTGCTTGGGTTTTTTTTTCACCTGAGAAGCTGCGAGACACAAGATTCAGAGGTCTCACTGAGATGAGGAGAGTTATTGTTGTCATGTGTCAATAATCTATGGAACCTGCTCCCCTCTGGGGGCTGACTCAGAGAATATATTTGAATATACTGAGCCTGGAACATTTGGCAGATAGTTCTGGAGGGGGAGTCACATCAGACTTGAAAACCTAACTCTGATTTCTCTTCACAGATGCTGCCAGACCTGCTGAGCTTTTCCAGCAATTTCCGTTTTCGCTTCTGATACACAGCATCCGCAGATCTTGCAGTCTTTATTAAACAAACACCTGAGCTTGACTTGATCCAACAAATAAACCAAAGACCTTTCTTACTTGAACAAGACTATATTTAATAAATTGGAGGCACCAGGAGGGTCCGATGACTCAACGGACTCCCAGTTACCTTCAGCAGGAAGTCCTCAGACGGTGGTCTTTCCACACTGCCCCTTGGCGGCATCTTCCCCAGGCTTTAGTGCGTTCCTCTGCACACGGTCTTGGACCTTGACGTGTGCCAGTCTGCAACACTCGATCAGGGTCAACCCCTTGCTCTGGAAGACCAATAAATATCGGGCAGACCAAAGGGCATCTTTTACTGAGTTATGGTCCTCCTGGCGCAGCCGATGTGCATCTCGGCGTCCACCCCAGGGACCAGACCCTAGAGCAGAGTCCCGCCTCAGGAATCTGCTTGGGACGAACATCGACAGAAATCACTGCATCTTTCTCCAGACCTCCGTTACAAAGCTACGTTCCACAGAACAATGGCAGGCCCAGAGGCCTGACTGGATTTAAAAACTACTCCCAACATTCCCAGTTTCTCCTTCCCTCAACTACCTTTCTAACTATCTATCCATCATTACCTTTGACGTAACCAACTATTCTATCTGACTCCCAAGGACACCCTGGTCGAAGAGTCTGATCTAATATCAGGCCGGACATGCTTCGGGTGGCCTTGGGGAAACGAAGGGTTAATGCAGGAGGCTGCTCCTGGTGTTTGGGGTAATGCTACCAGACTGTGCTCAGAGTGACACATTGGAGGTAACACTCCCAGCTAGTATTCCTGGTGGGATCTGGGCTGGGGTGGAGTGGGGAATGGGATGGTAAGGAGCGGAGTTGGAGAAATGGAGAACGTCAGCTCTCCCCTTCGTGTGCGACCAACTGGGCAATGAGGACATGTTAGATCGGGATTCAGAAATGGGGCGACTGAGTCTCCGTGACCGGGGACATCGAGAATCCAGCCAGTTATTGATGTTTCTCTCACCTGTACACGCACGGTCATTAATTATCTGCCCCTCCAGTGAGCCAACACTCCTTCCATTTATAAAGGATTCCCTGAGCTCCCTGCAGTGTGCGACCTCCATAAATCTTCCAGAATCCAAGCTGTGATCCGACTTTTCTTCAGGGAACAACATAGCGGCTAGAATGGGATTTCTCCCTCTCTGTTGTTCAGGTTCAGCAACCAAATATTTGCTAACCTCCGGCCCCATCACAACTCAGGTCACCTTGCCAAATGCTAAATCAGTGCAGAAGTGTGCTCGGTTGTGTCCTGTATTCGGAGAAAGTGAGGTCTGCAGATGCTGGAGATCAGAGCTGAAAATGTGTTGCTGGAAAAGCGCAGCAGGTCAGGCAGCATCCAGGGAGCAGGAGAATCGACGTTTCGGGCATAAGAAGAAGGGCGTATGCCCGAAACGTCGATTCTCCTGTTCCCTGGATGCTGCCTGACCTGCTGCGCTTTTCCAGCAACACATTTTCAGCTGTGTCCTGTATTCGAAAAGCAGGACAAATCCAACCATCATTGGTTAGGCCGCTGTTGGAATATTACGTGCAATTCTGGTCTCCTTCCTATCGCAAAGGTGTTGTGAAACATGAAAGGGTTCAGAAAAGATTTACAAGGATGTTGCCAGGTTTGGAGAGGCTGAACAGGCTGGGGCTGTTTTCCCTGGAGCGTCGGAGGCTGAGGGGTGACCTTATAGAGGTTTACAAAATTATGAGGGGCATGGATAGGGTGAATAGACAAAGTCTTTTCCCTAGGGTCAGGGAGTCCAGAACTAGACGGCTTAGGTTTAGGGTGAGAGGGGAAAGATATAAAAGAGACCTAAGGGGCAGCTTTTTCACGCAGATGGTGGTACATGTATGGAATGAGCTGCCAGAGGATAGGGTGAAGGCTGGTACAATTGCAACATTTAAGAGGCATCTGGATGGGTATATGAATAGGAAGGATTTGGAGGGATATGGGCCAGGTGCTGGCAGGTGGGACTAGATTGGGTTGGGATATCTGGTTGGCATGGACAGGTTGGACCAAAGAGTCTGTTTTCATGCTGTACATCTCTATAACTCTATGACACCCCATCTGTCTCCTCTTGATCATCAGTAAAGTGATGGAAGGTGTCACCAACAGTGCTATCAAGCAGCACCTGCTCAGCAATAACCTGCTCAGTGACGCCCAGTTTGGGTTCCCCCAGGGTCAATTAGCTCCTGACCTCATTACAGCCTTGGTTCCAACATGGACAAAAGAGCTGAATTCCAGAGGGGAGGGGAGAGGGACAGCCATTGACATTAAGGCTGGATTCAACCAAGTGTGGCATCAAGGAGCCCTGACAAAACTGGTATCAGTGGGCATCGGGGGACAAGTCTCCATTGGTTGGAGTCATTCCTGACACAAAGGAAAATGGTTGTGGTTGTTGGAGGTCAGTCATCTCAGCTCTAGGACATCTCTGCAGGAGTCCCTCAGGGGAGTGTCCTCAGCCCAACCATCTTCAGCTGCTTCATCAATGACCTTCCTTTCATCATAACGTCAGAAGTGGGGATATTCACCGATGATTGCACAATGTTTAGAACCATGCCTAACTCCTCAGACATGGGAGCAGCCCATGTTCAAATGCAACAAGATCTGGACAATATCCAGGCTTGGGCTGACAAGTGGCAAGTAACATTCATGCCAGGCAAGGGATGGGCAATAAATGTGGGCCCAGCCAACGGTACCCGTATCCTGTGAACAAATTATTTAAAAAGTGCAGCATTTTACGTGGAAGGGTACAGCGGCCTAGTGGAGGTAGCAACTCAAGGGTCATTGTTCAAGCCCCACCATAGCACTTGACTCAATGCTAGTTGATGTTGACCTTTGTCTGTGTAAATTAAATTAAATTAAATTAACTTAAATTAAATTAAATGATATTGTGATGTAAATCAGGGCTGCGGTGCTGTCACATTCAGGCTTGCATTCTTATAGTACCTTTTATGATTCCAGGCCACCTCAAAGTGCTTCACTCCCAATGGATTGTGGTCAACATGACGTAGGAAACGCAGAAACCAATAGGTGCACAGCAAGATCCCACAAATCGAAACGTGGTTGATGACCAGATCAATCAGCTTTCTCCTGAAGTGAAGAATGAATATTGTTGGCAGCGCAGAATTACTGGGGGAAAAAAAAGTCACATTTTAACAGAAGTTTGCATTGTGTACTCAGCAGGACAAATTCGCAAGAAAATAAAATTCAACAATATTAATCCTGTATGGGCAGAAAACACTCTTCTCAAACAGTGGAAAATGTTATCTTCTTATTACAGTTGTATTTCTTGCAAATTGTCCTGATAAGGATGAAAAGCTGCAATAAAATGTGGTTTTTATTTCAGTGATAAGTATTGCCCAGGACACCAGGGAGAACTCCCCTGTGCCTTATCAAAAATAGGATCCTATTCTGTTCGACTGACAGTCTTGATGAATAGCTCAGCTGGAGGACAGCGCCTCCAACAGTGAAGGGCTTCTTTGGTACTGCACCAAAACTTCCTGAATTGCGTGCTTAAACCAAGGAATCATCGAGACCCTACAATGTAGAAGCAGGCCATTGGCCCATTGAGTCCACACTGAAGAGTACCCCACCCTATCCCTGGGGACCCCCATTTCCCACGGCCAATCCATCTAACATGCTCACCTTTAGACAGTGGGAGGCAATGCATACAGACACGGGGAGAATGTGCAAACTCCACACCAGACAGTCACCGCAGGCTGGAATTGAACTCGGGTTTCTGGTGCTGTGAGGCAGCAAAGCTGATCACTGAGTAACCACGCCACCCATGAATGGGATGTGAAGTTGTGCCTAACTGAGGAATACACACAAATACACACATATACACACACTTGTACACACGCATGTGCACACACACACACACTTGTACGCACACACACATGCACACAGATGCACATGCAGTACCCTCTATATCTCTCTCACACACACACAGCCCCCCCACTATCACTCTGTCTCATATATACACACACACACACACACTACTGTAAATACATCTCTCTGCTCTCCTGCTCCCACAGAAATCCAGCCCTGCCTCCCGGAGTAAGTCATGCGATTTACAGGTGCAGTTGAGCGAACACTGACTTTGACATTAGCACTTTTCATGATCATTCTGATAATTATTCTGATTATTATTATTACATATATATTCAGTCAGCTCAAAGCTAGCTGCCCTTGTCTCATCCTCTTTCATTTCCGTGCACGGTGTATAATTAACATGCTGCTAATTTGCAGGCACGCACAAAGAGCAGGGCCACGCTGCTGTCTTGATAAATTGCAAATGTCAGCAGGCATTAATCATCAGGGTCTTTTCGCACCCAGGAAAGGCACACCAGAGTATTGGTACAGCCCCCGCCAATTTAGCAGAGATCGCCAAACTGTGTCCTTTGATGCCTGTGTGTTTCAGGATGCCAAGTGCCGCCCTTTAGACTTACCCAGAGATCAGGAGACGCAAGAAACTTCAAATTTAGCTCAGTCTGGAATGGGTACGGATGAATGTCACCTATTGACTTCTCTGTGTTCTAGGCTCCTGCCAAATATTCATTTCTCTTTTTGGCTGGGAGCTTATTACGGCTAAATTTCCCAACGTCGCTGCCTTTTTCTGCTTGGGATTCCCAGTCCCACTCCAAGAATGGGAACACATCATTCCTGGCTCATTCTCCCAGAGTCAGGGCTGAGGGAGCATCTTCTTTCAGCTGAGGTAAGAGCTGCTGCAGTGGGATTCGAACCTGTGCCCGAGACATTAGCCTGGGTCTCTGGATTACCAGTCCAGTGACATTGCCAACAGGCTGCCATCACACCCAATGCCAGGCTACCACTTCAGAAGAGGACAGCAGAGTCCTTATTGCCAGCAGTGAGTTGGGACCTCATGTTGAGGCTGGTGGACCATCTCCTGGAATATTGTAGGCAAACGTGAGGACTGCAGATGCTGGAAACCAGAGTTTCGATCAGAGTGGTGCTGGAAAAGCACAGCAGGTCAGGCAGCATCTGAGGAGCAGGAAAATTGATGTTTCGGGCAAAAGCCCTTCATCAGGAATGAGGCTGAGGGAGGAGGAGAAGTTCTTCAAAGTACATCGATTCTCCTGCTCCCTCAGCCTCATTCCTGATGAAGGACCCTTGCCTGAAACATCGATTTCCTGCTCCTCAGATGCTGACTGACCGGCTGTGCTTTTCCTGGAATATTGTGTCCAGTTCTGCTATAGAAAGGATATTATTACATCAGAGAGGGTTCAGTAAAGTTTTACCAGGAGGTTGCCAGGAATCAAGGGTTTGGGATATAAAAATAGACTGGGTCTATTTTCATTGGAGTGTTGGAGGCTGAGGGGTGACCTTGTAGATGTCTATAAAATCATGAAGGGCATGGTTAGGGTAAATGGTGGGTGCCTTTTCCCGAGGGTAAGGGAGTTCAAGACGAGGGGCCATATTTTTCAGGTGAAAGAGAGAGATTTAAGAAAGACGTGAGGGGCAACTTTTTGTGAGGTTTGTGTGTGGAATGAACTTGCAGAGAAAGTGATGGATGCAGGTAGAGATACAATGTTTAAAGGATATTTGGATAAGTGCATGAATAGGAGAGGTTTGGAGGAATATGGGCCAAGTGCGAGCAGGTGGGACTAGTTTAGTTTGGAATTATGGTCAGTATGGACTGGTTGGGCCGAAGGGTCTGGTGTATGACTCGATGACACTGCTGGGAGTATTTGTTTCCCGGGGATTCTATTAATATGACATGAGTCCCGGCGCTGTGAAAAACATCAGAGATTCTCACTGCCCATCCTCGAATATTACAGTCCCTGCCACAGGGAATCGTCGAAAAAACACTGGAGGTCATTCACCTCTCCTTTCCAAGCTTTGAAAGAACAAGCAGGCCGAGCAGCCCAGCCTATTCTGGCACCCTCCCCAGAGCTCAGCAATTTCCTCCTCTTAATATCAATGCACAAAATATCAGAAAGAAGGATGGGTGTATAAATCCAATCATGGTTGTATGAAAATTGACAACGTGGGAAACAATGAGGAGGAAAGCCTTAGACAACAGGAAGATACCAACAGACCAGTCAGATAGCAAGTTTGTAGCTCAGGTTGAGTTTCTGGATGTAAATTTTCATGAAACCAAACCTTCCAGCTCAGCAAGCAAATGTACATCCAGACCAGTCAGATGGGTTGAACAATGGCAAACGGAACTTAATCCTGAAAAGTGTGATGTATTTGAGAAAGTTTAGCAAAACAAGGGAATGCATGGAGATTGGCTAGACCGTAGGAAACACAAGGGATCAGAGAGCCTTTGTCATGCATGGCCATAGATCCTTGAAGGCTCCAAGACAGATGGTTGAGATTTATTGCATACAATTCTGGTCACCACACTACCAGAAGGATGTGGATGCTTTGGAGAGGGTACAGAGGAGGTTTACCAGGATGTTGCCCAGTATGGAGGATTTTAGCGATGAAGGAAGGTTGGATAGTTTGGGTTTGTTTTCACTGGAACGCAGGAGGTTGAGGGACGACCTGATAGAAGTTTACAAGATTGTGAAGGGCATGGGTAGAGTGGAAAGTATGAGGCTTTTCCCCAGGGAGGAGGGATCAATTACTAGGGGACACAGATCCAAGGTGCGGAGGGGGATGAGTGGAAGTTGAAACGAGATGGTGCAAGGTAGGGTTTTTACACAAAGGGTGGGGAGTGCCTGGAACGCACTGTCAGAGGAGGTGGTGGAATCAGACACACTAGCAGCATTCGAGAAGCACCTGGACGAATACATGAATAGGAAGGGAATGGAGGGATATGGATCCTGTAAGTGAAGGCAGTTTTAGTATGGAAGGGCAAAATGTGTCAGCACAGGCTTGGAGGGCCGAAGGGCCTATTCCTGTGCTGTATTGTCCTTTGCTCTTTGAGATGGTAAATAAGGCAAATGGAATACTTGTCTTTGTTAGTTTAGGCATTAAATACAAGAGCAGGGGGGTCTTATTGGAGCTGAGTATAATGTCAGTCTGGCCACAATCCCGTTGCTATACTCCAGGAAAGTGTGATTGCACTGGAGAGGAGATTCACCAGGATGATTCCTGGAATGGCATGATTCAACGATGAGGAGGGATTGGACAGGCCGAGGTAGTTTTCCTCCCAGCAGAAAAGGCTGAGGCGGGGAGCTGATTGAGGCCTATGAAGGTAGGAGTGCAAGCAGACAGGGCCGATAGGAAGAGACCTTTCCCCTTAGTGGAGGGATCAGTAACTAGGAGGCATTAGCATCGGGATCAGGAAGTTCAGAGAGGATTGAAGGGAGAATTCTTTGACTGAGGCAGTGATGGTTTCCTGGAACTCGGTGCCTGGTAGGGTGGTCAAGGTGGGAGCGCCAACACAAAAGGACTTGAAGACTCTGGGAAATGGGGCTAGAGTAGACATGTCCCTGATGACAGGCTCAGACACATCAGGCGAGGGGAGTGGTAAGGACCATCTGTTGTTCACCAAAGAATATGGACCAGCCAGAATGCCGAGAGAGATCAACAACACAGCACCATGGGCTCCACCACGCCCACCGGAGAGGGCAGGTCGGGTAAAGGTCTTATCTGATAAAAGCAGCACCCCTGACAGTGCCGCACTTCCCTCAGTGCTGTCCCAAATCAGCAGCTCTGAGAGCTGATGATGCGTTTGTTTTCACTTTCGGGATCGTGCTTGCAGCGCTGAGGCACTGACTTTCCCATAAACCGCGACCACCCTCCAAACACTCCTCAGAGCCACAGAGCGCTTGGACGGTGAGGACAGGTGCTATGGCAATGTGTTCCCTTCTTTTCACCTCCGGGGAGGGGAGTCAGGGGTAGAGTCTGGGATAAGGGGACGTGACCTCTCCCCACGTGGAGTGAACTCGTTCAGGCTTGAAACCCGGGAAAGTGTTTAGTTAAGCGTTAAAAACCCATCAAGTCTCACCCCCTGCCCGAATTCCGGAGTCCCCTGGGACTTTTAGGATTGGGATTGGGGTATGAAGATATGGAGTTAAGATGCAGATCAGCCACGAACCACTTTAATACCAGAACGGTTCAATGGGCTGAATGGCCTGTTCCTGCTCCCTCAGTCAGTAGATGCCTGAGACCAGGGCCTGTTGCTGAAGTAATGGATAGATATCACCACAGCCAGGCGGTGAGGTAAAACAGTATCTTCTGTTCATGGGATGTGGGCATCTTTGGGAACCACCACTGCCCTTTAACAAGGCATTTCAGAGTCAACTACATTGGGTCTGGAGTCACGTGTAGGCTAGACCCGGTAAGGATGGCAGATTTCCCCTCCCTAAAGGGTATTAGTGAACAAGCTGGGGCTTGAACAACAACCGATGACTGCTGTCATGACAATCAAAAATAGTCTCCATGGTTACCATCATGGAGACTGACCTTTATTGGGATTGGAACCGCGATCCTGCCACCGTCGGCCTACCCCTCTCTCCAACCTTCAGGCAGCCTGTATAAAAACATTCTTGACAAAGCTCTGGAAACAGGACGAGGCCATTTGTTCCCTCAAGCTTACTCTGCCGTTGGATGTCATCGTGGCTGTTATGATCATGGCCTCATCTCTGCTTACCAGCCCCCTCCCAGAAACACTGTCTCCAGCCCCCTCCCAGAAACACTGTCTCCAGCCCCCTCCCAGAAACACTGTCTCCAGCCCCCTCCCAGAAACACTGTCTCCTGCCCCCTCCCAGAAACAGCCCCCTCCCAGAAACACTGCCCCCTGCCTCCTCCCAGAAACACTGTCCCCTGCCCCCTCCCAGAAACACTGTCCCCTGCCCCCTCCCAGAAACACTGCCCCCTGCCCCCTCCCAGAAACACTGTCTCCAGCCCCTCCCAGAAACACTGTCCCCTGCCCCCTCCCAGAAACACACTCTCCTGCCCCCTCCCAGAAACACACTCTCCTGCCCCCTCCCAGAAACACTGTCTCCAGCCCCTCCCAGAAACACTGCCTCCTGCCCCCTCCCAGAAACACTGTCCCCAGCCCCCTCCCAGAAACACTGCCCCCTCCCAGAAACACTGCCCCCTGCCCCCTCCCAGAAACACTGTCTCCTGTCCCCTCCCAGAAACACCGTCCCCAGCCCCCTCCCAGAAACACTGTCCCCAGCCCCTCCCAGAAACACTGCCCCCTGCCCCCTCCCAGAAACACTGCCTCCTGCCCCCTCCCAGAAACACTGTCCCCACTCCCTCCCAGAAACACTGCCCCCTGCCCCCTCCCAGAAACACTGTCCCCACTCCCTCCCAGAAACACTGTCCCCACTCCCTCCCAGAAACACTGTCCCCACTCCCTCCCAGAAACACTGCCTCCTGCCCCCTTCCCAGAAACACTGTCCCCACTCCCTCCCAGAAACACTGCCTCCTGCCCCCTCCCAGAAACACTGTCCCCACTCCCTCCCAGAAACACTGTCCCCACTCCCTCCCAGAAACACTGCCCCCTGCCCTCTCCCAGAAACACTGCCCCCACACCCTCCCCGAAACACTGTCTCCTGCCCCTCCCAGAAACACTGCCTCCTGCCCCCTCCCAGAAACACTGTCCCCAGCCCCCTCCCAGAAACACTGCCCCCTGCCCCCCCCCCAGAAACACTGCCTCCTGCCTCCTCCCAGAAACACTGTCCCCACTCCCTCCCAGAAACACTGCCTCCTGCCCCCTCCCAGAAACACTGTCCCCACTCCCTCCCAGAAACACTGTCCCCACTCCCTCACAGAAACACTGCCTCCTGCCCCCTCCCAGAAACACTTTCCCCACTCCCTCCCAGAAACACTGCCTCCTGCCCCCTCCCAGAAACACTGCCTCCTGCCTCCTCCCAGAAACACTGCCCCCTGCCCCCTCCCAGAAACACTGTCCCCACTCCCTCCCAGAAACACTGCCCCCTGCCTCCTCCCAGAAACACTGTCCCCTCTCCCTCCCAGAAACACTGCCCCCTGCCCCTTCCCAGAAACACTGCCTCCTCCCAGAAACACTGTCCCCACTCCCTCCCAGAAACACTGTCCCCAGCCCCCTCCCAGAAACACTGCCTCCTGCCCCCTCCCAGAAACACTGCCTCCTCCCAGAAACACTGTCCCCACTCCCTCCCAGAAACACTGTCCCCAGCCCCCTCCCAGAAACACTGCCTCCTGCCCCCTCCCAGAAACACTGCCTCCTCCCAGAAACACTGTCCCCACTCCCTCCCAGAAACACTGTCCCCAGCCCCCTCCCAGAAACACTGTCCCCAGCCCCCTCCCAGAAACACTGCCCCCTGCCCCCTCCCAGAAACACTGCCCCCTGCCCCCTCCCAGAAACACTGTCCCCACTCCCTCCCAGAAACACTGTCCCCAGCCCCCCCCCAGAAACACTGCCTCCTGCCTCCTCCCAGAAACACTGTCCCCACTCCCTCCCAGAAACACTGTCCCCAGCCCCCCCCAGAAACACTGCCTCCTGCCTCCTCCCAGAAACACTGTCCCCACTCCCTCCCAGAAACACTGTCCCCAGCCCCCCCCCCAGAAACACTGCCCCCTGCCCCCTCCCAGAAACACTGTCCCCACTCCCTCCCAGAAACACTGCCCCCTGCCCCCTCCCAGAAACACTGTCCCCACTCCCTCCCAGAAACACTGTCCCCACTCCCTCCCAGAAACACTGTCCCCTGCCCCCTCCCAGAAACACTGTCCCCGCTCCCTCCCAGAAACACTGTCCCCACTCCCTCCCAGAAACACTGTCCCCACTCCCTCCCAGAAACACTGTCCCCAGCCCCCCCCCCAGAAACACTGCCCCCTGCCCCCTCCCAGAAACACTGTCCCCAGCCCCCTCCCAGAAACACTGCCCCCTGCCCCCCCCCCAGAAACACTGCCTCCTGCCTCCTCCCAGAAACACTGTCCCCACTCCCTCCCAGAAACACTGCCTCCTGCCCCCTCCCAGAAACACTGTCCCCACTCCCTCACAGAAACACTGCCTCCTGCCCCCTCCCAGAAACACTTTCCCCACTCCCTCCCAGAAACACTGCCTCCTGCCCCCTCCCAGAAACACTGCCTCCTGCCTCCTCCCAGAAACACTGTCCCCACTCCCTCCCAGAAACACTGCCCCCTGCCCCCTCCCAGAAACACTGTCCCCACTCCCTCCCAGAAACACTGCCCCCTGCCTCCTCCCAGAAACACTGTCCCCTCTCCCTCCCAGAAACACTGCCCCCTGCCCCTTCCCAGAAACACTGCCTCCTCCCAGAAACACTGTCCCCACTCCCTCCCAGAAACACTGTCCCCAGCCCCCTCCCAGAAACACTGCCTCCTGCCCCCTCCCAGAAACACTGCCTCCTCCCAGAAACACTGTCCCCACTCCCTCCCAGAAACACTGTCCCCAGCCCCCTCCCAGAAACACTGCCTCCTGCCCCCTCCCAGAAACGCTGCCTCCTCCCAGAAACACTGTCCCCACTCCCTCCCAGAAACACTGTCCCCAGCCCCCTCCCAGAAACACTGTCCCCAGCCCCCTCCCAGAAACACTGCCCCCTGCCCCCTCCCAGAAACACTGTCCCCACTCCCTCCCAGAAACACTGTCCCCAGCCCCCCCCCAGAAACACTGCCTCCTGCCTCCTCCCAGAAACACTGTCCCCACTCCCTCCCAGAAACACTGTCCCCAGCCCCCCCCAGAAACACTGCCTCCTGCCTCCTCCCAGAAACACTGTCCCCACTCCCTCCCAGAAACACTGTCCCCAGCCCCCCCCCAGAAACACTGCCCCCTGCCCCCTCCCAGAAACACTGTCCCCACTCCCTCCCAGAAACACTGCCCCCTGCCCCCTCCCAGAAACACTGTCCCCACTCCCTCCCAGAAACACTGTCCCCACTCCCTCCCAGAAACACTGTCCCCTGCCCCCTCCCAGAAACACTGTCCCCGCTCCCTCCCAGAAACACTGTCCCCACTCCCTCCCAGAAACACTGTCCCCACTCCCTCCCAGAAACACTGTCCCCAGCCCCCCCCCAGAAACACTGCCCCCTGCCCCCTCCCAGAAACACTGTCCCCAGCCCCCTCCCAGAAACACTGCCCCCACTCCCTCCCAGAAACACTGTCCCCACTCCCTCCCAGAAACACTGCCTCCTGCCCCCTCCCAGAAACACTGTCTCCGGCACCATTCCCAGAAACACACTCTCCTGCCCCCTCCCAGAAACACCACCTACAGCCCCCTCCCAGAAACACAGTCCCCTGCCCCCTCCATGAACACTGTCCCCACTCCCTCCCAGAAACACTGCCTCCTGCCCCCTCCCAGAAACACTGTCTCCTGCCCCCTCCCAGAAACACTGTCCCCAGCCCCCTCCCAGAAACACTGTCCCCTGCCCCCTCCCAGAAACACTGTCCCCACTCCCTCCCAGAAACACTGTCCCCAGCCCCCTCCCAGAAACACTGCCTCCTGCCTCCTCCCAGAAACACTGTCCCCACTCCCTCCCAGAAACACTGTCCCCAGCCTTCTCCCAGAAACACTGCCCCCTGCCCCCTCCCAGAAACACTGTCCCCTGCCCCCTCCCAGAAACACTGTCCCCACTCCCTCCCAGAAACACTGCCTCCTGCCCCCTCCCAGAAACACTGTCCCCAGCCCCCTCCCAGAAACACTGCCTCCTGCCTCCTCCCAGAAACACTGTCCCCACTCCCTCCCAGAAACACTGTCCCCACTCCCTCCCAGAAACATGTCCCCAGCCCCCTCCCAGAAACACTGTCCCCACTCCCTCCCAGAAACACTGTCTCCTGTTCCCTCCCAGAAACACTGTCCCCAGCCCCCTCCCAGAAACACTGTCCCCACTCCCTCCCAGAAACACTGTCTCCTGTTCCCTCCCAGAAACACTGTCCCCAGCCCCCTCCCAGAAACACTGCCTCCTGCCCCCTCCCAGAAACACCGTCTCCAGCCCCCTCCCAGAAACACCACCTACAGCCCCCTCCCAGAAACACTGTCCCCTGCCCCCTCCCAGAAACACCGTCCTCATCCCCCTCCCTGAAACACCACCTACAGCCCCCTCCCAGAAACACTGCCCCCTGCCCCCTCCCAGAAACACGGTCCCCACTCCCTCCCAGAAACACTGTCCCCGCTCCCTCCCAGAAACACTGTCCCCACTCCCTCCCAGAAACACTGTCCCCACTCCCTCCCAGAAACACTGTCCCCAGCCCCCCCCCAGAAACACTGCCCCCTGCCCCCTCCCAGAAACACTGTCCCCAGCCCCCTCTCAGAAACACTGCCCCCACTCCCTCCCAGAAACACTGTCCCCACTCCCTCCCAGAAACACTGCCTCCTGCCCCCTCCCAGAAACACTGTCTCCGGCACCATTCCCAGAAACACACTCTCCTGCCCCCTCCCAGAAACACCACCTACAGCCCCCTCCCAGAAACACAGTCCCCTGCCCCCTCCATGAACACTGTCCCCACTCCCTCCCAGAAACACTGCCTCCTGCCCCCTCCCAGAAACACTGTCTCCTGCCCCCTCCCAGAAACACTGTCCCCAGCCCCCTCCCAGAAACACTGTCCCCTGCCCCCTCCCAGAAACACTGTCCCCACTCCCTCCCAGAAACACTGTCCCCAGCCCCCTCCCAGAAACACTGCCTCCTGCCTCCTCCCAGAAACACTGTCCCCACTCCCTCCCAGAAACACTGTCCCCAGCCTTCTCCCAGAAACACTGCCCCCTGCCCCCTCCCAGAAACACTGTCCCCTGCCCCCTCCCAGAAACACTGTCCCCACTCCCTCCCAGAAACACTGCCTCCTGCCCCCTCCCAGAAACACTGTCCCCAGCCCCCTCCCAGAAACACTGCCTCCTGCCTCCTCCCAGAAACACTGTCCCCACTCCCTCCCAGAAACACTGTCCCCACTCCCTCCCAGAAACATGTCCCCAGCCCCCTCCCAGAAACACTGTCCCCACTCCCTCCCAGAAACACTGTCTCCTGTTCCCTCCCAGAAACACTGTCCCCAGCCCCCTCCCAGAAACACTGTCCCCACTCCCTCCCAGAAACACTGTCTCCTGTTCCCTCCCAGAAACACTGTCCCCAGCCCCCTCCCAGAAACACTGCCTCCTGCCCCCTCCCAGAAACACCGTCTCCAGCCCCCTCCCAGAAACACCACCTACAGCCCCCTCCCAGAAACACTGTCCCCTGCCCCCTCCCAGAAACACCGTCCTCATCCCCCTCCCTGAAACACCACCTACAGCCCCCTCCCAGAAACACTGCCCCCTGCCCCCTCCCAGAAACACGGTCCCCACTCCCTCACAGAAACACTGTCCCCAGCCCCCTCCCAAAAACACTGTCCCCAGCCCCCTCCCAGAAACACTGCCTACAGCCCCCTCCCAGAAACACGTCCCCACTCCCTCCCAGAAACACCGTCCCCAGCCCCCTCCCAGAAACAATGTCTCCTGCCCCCTCCCAGAAACACCGACCCCAGCCCCCTCCCAGAAACACTGTTCCCAGCCCCCTCCCAGAAACACTGTCCCCACTCCCTCCCAGAAACACTGTTCTCAGCCCCCTCCCAGAAACACTGTCCCCACTCCCTCCCAGAAACACTGTTCCCAGCCCCCTCCCAGAAACACTCTCTCCTGCCCCCTCCTAGAAACACTGTCTACAACCCTCTCCCAGAAACACTAGCCCCCTCCCAGAAACACTAGCCCCCGCCCAGAAACACTAGCCCCCTCCCAGAAACACTAGCCCCCGCCCAGAAACACTAGCCCCCTCCCAGAAACACTAGCCCCCGCCCAGAATCACGGCTCCCTTCTTGGTGTGAAGTCTCCCTCTCCCTTCAAGCTACTCAAAGACCTGGCCTCCATTGCCTCTCTGACTACTCATGACGCCCCCTCCCTGACCCTGCGAGAGACATTGAACGCCTCCTCGCCTCCGTCTTAAACGGGAGGCCCCTTTAACTGTGAAACAGCCTCCTCTGGTTCTGGGTTGGCCCACCCCTCTCCAACGTATCCCTTTTCGCCTCTGTCTCCTCGTCAAAGCCCCTTCGGGATCTGAAATGGTCCGACCAGAGCTTCGCAATCCCACGTGCCCATCAGACAAAAGGGTGCAAAGAAAGATCCTGAGAATGAGCTCCCTTTTCGAGGAGGACATTTGAGGGGACAGTGGGGGGGGTGGGGGGGGGGGGGGGGGGCGCGGTTGGTAGATAAACTCAGTGATGGAAAGTGGGGGAGGTGGGCTAGTGAACTCTGCAGATCGCTGCCCGTGATTGGGTGAGGGTTTTTTTTTTGACTGTTCCTATTACAGAGATTTATGGGATCCATTTTATCTCCAGAGTGCAACGCAGCTCTGGTTTGAGATAAAGAGAGGAGTACATTAATCAGCTGTTGTCACACAGGCAAGCTGCACATTAAATGCATCGCATTAGCAGGTTAAGTAAACACTCTCTATTTTCCACTCTTCCTGAATGGAGCTGATCAAAAGGCTTTGTCAATCCATCATTGCGTCTCTGGAAACCACACTGAACATCGGGTCTTAATGTGTGTGTGTGTGTGTGTGTGTATATATTATATATAAAAAATATTAAACCATTGTGATGGGGTTAACTGGCAGGCATGCAAGGACATGACACACAATACACCAGCCTGATTTAATACAAAGCGATTTGTAGCAAACTAGAGACCTGGAAAGGGAAGGGAAGAGAGGAAAAATTGGGAAGAGGAGGCAAGGGGCAGGGGAGAGGAAAAGAATGGAGGGAATACCCGTGAGGAAGGTGCACTCAGAGAAACTCAGGAGGAAAAAGTTAAATAAAATTCAGGAGAAGGAGGAAGGGACGAGGGCAAATGAGGTAGAAAGGGAGAAGGAATGGGTGAATAAGAAAGAAGAGGGAGGGAGAGAAAGAACGGGGGAGGCAGAAGCAGGAAGCCTAACTGAGCAGGCCTTAGAGGGAGTCACAGAGATGTACAGCATTGAAAAAGACCCTTCGGTCCAACTCGCCCATGCCGACCAAATTGAGTCCCATTTGCCAGCATTTGGCCCATATCCCTCTAAAGCTTTCTTCGTGATAGCCCCACCCAGATGCCTTTTAAATTGTACCAGTCTCCACCACCTCCTCTGGCAGCTCATTCCATACACGTACCACCCTCTGGGTGAAACAGTTGACCCTTAGGTCCCTTTTAAATCTTTCTCCTCACACCTTAAACCTGTAACAGCATGGAAAGACGCCTTTCAATCTATCCCTTTCACACCATCTATTCTAACAAAAACAGAAATTGTTGGAAAAGTTCAGCAGGTCTGGCAGCATCTGCGGAGAGAAATCAGAGTTAACATTTCAGGTCCAGTGACCCTAGTTTCATTGGACCCATGACATTGACTCCGATTTCTCTCCACAGATACTGCCAGACCTGCTGAGCTCTTCCAACAATTTCTGTTTTTGTTTCTGATTTCCAGCATACCTGGTCCTTTCGTTTCTTTCCCGCCCCCCCACCCCCCCCCCCGTCTAATCTAATCTCATCTCTAACCATGTTCATCAATAAGTGAAGAAATTGTGATTTAGTTTTGTCTGCGTGGTAGGTATTTGTTTTTACGGTCTGGATTACCTGGGAGATGGTGAGTGCGGATTTGTGTGTACTCAAAAAGATTTGGGTAAGGGAGCGGAAAATGCCAGTTCTATTGGGAGTTGAACCATGTTGTTGGAACATGGGAGCAGGCCTCTGGGTCGCTAATCCAGTTTACGTTCAACCGTAAGCATCACTGCGTGCTTACCCACCTCTCCAAGTCTCTAAGCAGCCTGTGTTAAAACAAACCATGAGGAGCAGGAGTATGCGAGAAAGCTGGGAAATGGGATTAATGAGATAGAATCCCTATAGTGTGAGAACAAGCCTTTTGGCCCAACAAGTCCACACCAACTCTCTGAAGAGTATCCCATCCAGAGCCATTCCCCCTACCCTACATTTACCCCGGCTAATGCACCTAATCTACACACCCCTGAACACTATTGGCAAATTAGCATGACCAATCCACTCTAACCTGCACATCTTTGGATTGTGGGAGGAAACTGGAGCACACCCACGCAGACACAGAAAGAACATGCAAACTCTACACAGACAAGTTACCCAAGGCTGGAATCAAACCCAGGTCCCTGGTGCTGTAAGACAGCAGCGCTAACCACTGAGCCGCTGTGCCACCCCACAGCATTTGGGATGAATGAGATTACTCGAGATTAACGAGATTGTTCCCTCTAGAGGGTCAGCAGAGGATGCGATCGAACAAATGGTCTCCTTTCTGTGCAGCTTTGTTTCATTGTTCTTCTATTCTATGACAGAAGGAAGTAGAGAAGGGAATGGGAGAGAGGAGGAATAATGCCAAGAAGGATGGAGGAGTAGAAAGAAAAGAGAGAATGAGTGAGAGTAGAGACAGAAAAATAAAATAAGCAACGTGGGAGATCAAGAAAATGAGAAAGCCAGATCAGGGAAAAGGTAAGAGAAAAGGAAGCGAAAGGAAAAGGAAAAAAAATAGAGGGAGAAGGAGAAGAAACAGGAAATGGGAGAAGTTGTGAGACTTGTGAGGAAAGGTGAATGAATGATTTATTGTCACATATATCGTGGAAGATACGGAGAAGTATTCTGTCACCACACAATGGCGCTATTTTGGGGTACAAAAGAGTGAATAAAGAGAGTTCACCCTCATTTGCGATGTCTAGGCTTCGGGCCTACCGGCACCAGGAGGCCCTGTTCCTTCCTCACTGCAGCCGATGCCTGGCTGCCAATGACCAGAGTCCACACATCAGGCCTAGGAAGCCAGGAATCCCTGATCTGGTCACCACCAACACCATTCCAGCCTCCCACCGTTGTAAGGAAGGTGAAGAAAAGAGAAAAGACAAAAAGGAGAGAGGGCAAGAAAAGAAGGCGAGCAGCCTAGAGCAGACGGGCCTACTGTGCTGGTGCAGCCATCTTGGATGCAGTTCGGGCTGAATAAACGTACAGGTCATAATAGAAAAGAGGATGGCACGAAGGTGGATATGTAATTTGCCAAGTGCTCAGGAAAGAAAGTTAAAAATCACACAACACCAGGTTATAGTCCGACAGGTTTATTTTGGAAATGCAAGCTTTTGGAGCGCTGTTCCTTCGTCAGGTAACTAGCTGAAAGCTAGTGCTTCCAAATAAACCTGTCGGACTATAACCTGGTGTTGTGTGATTTTTAACTTGGTCCACCCCAAGCCAACACTGACACCTCACATCACAGAAAAAGAAAGCGATGGTCAATTAATATTTTTCAGGTTGGAGGAGGGTTTGTTGTGGAGTTCCCCAGGGGTCAGTTTTGGGACCCTCGCTTTTCCTGATGGGTAAAAATGGCCTGGATCTTGGTGTGCAGGGGACAACTCCAGATTTTGTGGATGACACTAAACCTGGAGGAATTGTCAACTGCGAGGGGGGCAGTGTGGGAACTACAAAAGGACAGTGACAAGTTGGTGGGGTGGGCAAGGAGGGGTCAGATGAGGTTCGATGCTGAGAGGTGTGAGGTGATGGACTTTGGCTGGAGGAACATTGAAAGACAATGTAAAGTAAGGGGGTACAATTCTAAAGGGGGTGCAGGAGCAGTGGGACCTGGGTGTACGTGTGCACAGACCATTGTAGGTGACAGGACAGGTAGACAGAGAGCAGTTAATGACATATACAGCGTTCTCAGTTTTATTAACAAGGGTATAGAGTCCAAGGTGATGTTGAACCTGTACAAGACCCTCGTCAAACTTCAGCTGGAGTATTGTATCCTATTGGGTGCGCCACACGAGAGGACAGGTGTGGACGTGTTTGGAGACAGTGCAGAAGCGATTAACGAGAACGGTTCCAGGAATGAGAAACTTCAGGGATCAGGAGGGACGGAAGAGATTGGGAGCGTTCTCCAGGGAGAGGAGGAGGCAGAGAGGGAGATCTGATGGAGGTTTTCAAAACCACGAGTGGATGAGATTGGGAGAAGCTTTTTCTGCTCGTAACAGGATCAAGATCGAGAGGGGCACAGATTTAAAGTTGTGTGCCAAAGAAGCAGAGACAATGTGGAGAAGAAAATCAGATTAGATTAGATTCCCTACAGTGTGAAAACAGGCCCTTCGGCCCAAACAGTCCACACCGACCCTCCGAAGAGTAACCCACCCAGACCCATTTCCCTCTGACTAATGCACCTAACACTACGGGCAATTTAGCATGGCCAATTGACCTGACCTGCACACCTTTGGACTGTGGGAGGGAACCGGAGCACCCGGAGGAAACCCATGCAGACACTGGGTGAATGTGCAAACTCCGCACAGACAGTCACCCGAGGCTGGGATCAAACCCAGGTCCCTGGTGCTGTGAGGTAGCAGTGTTAACCACCGAGCCACCATGCCACCCTCACCAAGGGGTCAGTGAGAGTGTGGAATGGAAATGTGGTGGCGACAGGTTCAATCGAGCCATTCAAGAGGGGCATGGAGGGGTTACTTAGATAGAGACGGTGTGAAAGTAGGTAGCAATGGCCCATTTGAAGAGTCAATGCAGACACAATGGGTCAAATGACCGTGAAAGAGGAGAACGAGAAAATGAAGCTGGGAGAATAGGAAGAACCAGTTAGAGAGAAAGAAAAGATGAACAACAGGAGATAGGAGGTAAAGAAAGAGGCAGAAGGAAGGAAAAATGAAAGGAAAAGTAATGAATAAAAGCAGAAGAACATGGTTGTGGGTACGATAAAGGACCCGAGATGGAGAACGAGGCCTAAAACTCAATGAGTTCATTAATGTTGGAAGGTAACTGTTGGGGAAGGCAAACAAAAGGGGGCATGTGTTTTGAATTAGATTTGGGCTGTTCAGGGCTGATGTCTGGCATTATCTTTTCATCCAAACGATAGTGAAAACCTGAAATTCCACCATCTCTCCCCCACACAAAAAAGTGCACAATTGAGGATGGGGATCAGTTGCAAATTGAGTCTGATAAGGTTTTAAGAGGTAGATATGCAAGGACAAGTGTAGATTTTGTGTATCGTTGGCAGTCTGGACTCGATGGGCCGAAGGGACTGTTCCGATCACCTGAAGAGAAAAAAGATGGTTGGGGTAAAACAGTTCATGGGCTTTTCATAAAGTCACAGATCCCTTGCAGTGTGGAAGGCCATTCAGCCCTTCAAATCCACACCAACCCTCCTACACTAAATCTGTAACCCTGTATTTCCCATGGCTGATCCACCTAATGCACACATCCCTGAACACTATGGATAATTTAGCATGGCCAATCCACCCTAACCTACATATCCCTGAACACTATGGGGTAATTTAGCATGACTAATCCACCCTAGCCTGTACATCCCTGAACACTATGGATAATTTAGCATGACCAATCCACCCTAACCTGCTCATCCCTGGGCACTATGGGTAATTTAGCATGGCCAATTCACCCTAACCTGCACATCCCTGAACACTATGGGTAATTTAGCATGGCCAATCCAACCCTAACCTACACATCCCTGAACACTATGGGTAATTTAGCATGGCCAATCCAACCCTAACCTACACATCCCTGAACACTATGGGTAATTTAGCATGGCCAATCCAACCCTAATCTACACATCCCTGAACACTATGGGTAATTTAGTGTGGCCAATCCACCCTAACCTACACATCCCTGAACACTATGGGGTAATTTAGCATGGCCAATCCACCCTAACCTACACATCCCTGAACACTATGGGGTAATTTAGCATGACCAATCCACCCTAACCTACACATCCCTGAACACTATGGGGTAATTTAGTGTGGCCAATCCAACCCTAGCCTACACATCCCTGAACACTATGGGGTAATTTAGCATGACCAATCCACCCTAACCTACACATCCCTGAACACTATGGGGTAATTTAGCATGGCCAATCCACCCTAATCTGCATACCTTTGGCCTGTGAGAGGAAGCCCACCCAGACACGGGGAGAATGTACAAACTCCACACAGACAGTTACCGGAGGGAGGGGGGGGGGGGAATCGAACCCGGGTCCCCGGCAGCGGTGCTAATCCCTGAGCGCGTTGCACACGCGCAGTGCCTGCCTTATTCCTCCCCCCTCAGGTATGCACGGATCTGGGGAGAGACATCATTTTCCTGGACAAGAGGATGGAGTGGTGCAGAAAGGGATGGAGGAGCACAGTAAATGTGAGACCTTGCGTGGAGGGAGCAGCTGAGGTGACGGCGTGCCCCCTTCCTCGTCAGCTCTGTCCTGAGTGGGTGGCGTTCCGAAGAGCCACCCCAAAGTTGGCTCAGTTTGTCATCGCCACCCCCCCCCACGGTACCGGGGCTTCCCTCGCACTTTTGGTTTTTTTTTGTTTCAGATCCCCAGCATTCGCGGTGGTCTCGCTCCCGTGGACAGCCTGAGAGGTGTCTCTGTCAACCAAGACCCTCATCGTCTTTTTTTTCCCCGGAGACTGGCGCTTGCATGTTGCTCTGTATTTGTGACTGCATGTGGAGCTAACCACTTCCACCCAATGTAACCGTGCAAATTGCAGGGGGTGGGGGAAACCACCGCAAGAAATAAGGGGAGGCATTATCACTGGTGCAAGGAGAGGGAAAGTTAAGAAGGGATGTGCCAAAGAGGACCTTCGACTTTTTGAAAATAAAAGATGAATTTGTTAATCAATCGTCAGACCATCTTCATAAATAACGTTTTAGTGCAGTTCAAATTTACAGCTCCCACTACATCATCAATTTAACAAACAATGCATTAAACAGGACGAGGAATAAATTGACTTCTGACCCGAGAATTATCGGGATTAATCATTAATTATTGTGCATGATACACAGAGTAAGCAAATTAATTGAAACTTCATGCAAGGAGCTGGAGCAGATCAATAAGGTAATAAATAAAATGTTGGCCTCTCCTCACTTTGCTGCTGACTGATAGACTGAGCAGTAATGTTTAAAGTCTCTGTAGAGGCAGCCAGCTCACATGAAATAAGATCAGCCTGAATTGATGATTGAAAAGTCAGAACATTATTCTGCTTCGAGGTGAAATGGATTCAGGGATCAATTAATCTCCGAGCGGCCCATTGAGGCAAGTTCAAAAATTCACCATATTCCTCTTGTTGGGCTCTCGGCGCCAGAAATGAGAAACTCCCGAATTGGGGAGAAGGGGTTCTTTTTCAAGTTTTATTCCTGATGAAGGGCTTTTGCCCGAAACGTCGATTTCAAAGCTCCTTGGATGCTGCCTGAACTGCTGTGCTCTTCCAGCACCACTAACCCAGAACCGTGACCAGTTGTGTTGCACAGTGCTGGGGCTGCAGCCGTTTACAATAACGACTTGCGGGGGGGGGGGGAAGGAACACATTGCAGCCAAAATCTGCAGATTGCACTGAAAAGGCGGGTTGTGAGGGGGATGCAAACAGGCAGGGATTGATAAGTTGAGTGAGTGGGTATGACCTTTGCACCCAAAGGAGAGTGCAACCCTGAAATTTCACCACCCCTCCCCCACACACAAAAAAATTGAGGATGGGGATCAGTTGCAAATTAAGTCTGATAAGGTTTTATGAGGTAGATGTGCAAGGACTAGTGTAGGTTTTGTGTACCTTAGGCAGTCTGGTCTTGATGTGGGGAGAATGAGAAATTGTTCATTTTGGAAGGGAGGAACAAACGAACAGAGTATGATTCAAAAGGACAGAAAGCTGCAGCAGAAAGCGACTTGGGGGCGGGGGGGGACTTGTACATGAACTGCAGAAAGCCAGCACACAGGTACAGCAGGGAATCAGGAAGGATCATGGGCCGTGGGCCCTTATTTTAAGGAGGTTGGTGTACAAGTTTTAGTGCAAGATGCCAGGGAGATCACATCTGGACTACTCTGGGCAGCTTTGGTTCCCTTATTTAGCGACTGCTGTTATTTCAATGGAGAGAGTTCAGAGAAGGTTCACAAGGATAATTCCTCATGTGGAATGTTTGTGTTATAAGCAAAGGTTAAACAGGTTGGGGCTGTACTCACTGGAGGTCAGAAGCATGAGAGGTGATCCCATTGAAACATACCGGCTTCTTAAGTGGCTTGACAGGGTCAACACTGAGAGGACACAACAAGCCTTTTAGCATCAGGAGCTGGAGAAGTCGACGTTTTGGGGTAACCCTTCTTCAGGTCTGGGTGTAAGGGGAGCTGCAGATAAAGGGGGTGGCTGGGGCAGGATGGGGAAGTGGGGATAGGTGGACACAGGTAGAGGGTACGACCTGGTTGGTCAATGGGGAATGAATCTGGTTGGTGGCTGGGAAGAGTGGAAAGGAGGGAGAGGGGCTGGGAAGGGGGTTGGGGGGGTGGGGAAGGAGGGGAAGGGCTGGGAAGGGGGTCGGGGATGGGGAGGGAGGGAGAGGGGTTGGGAAGGGGGTCGGGGGATGGGAGGGAGGGGGAGGGACGGGGAAGAGGGTCAGGGAATGGGGAGGGAGGGAGAGAGGCTGGGAAGGGGGTCGGGGGATGGGGAGGGAAGGGAAGGGGCTGGGAAGGGGTTCGGGGGATGGGGAGGGAAGGGAAGGGGCTGGGAAGGGGTTCGGGGGATGGGGAGGGAAGGGAAGGGGCTGGGAAGGGGGTCGGGGGATGGGGACGGAGGGGAAGGGGCTGGGCAGGGAGTTGGGGGATGGGAAGGAAGGTTATTTGAAATTGGAGAATTCAATGTTGAATCCTCCAGGCTGTAGGCTGCCCAGGTGCAAGATGAGGTGTTGTTCATTGTGGCAATGGAGGAGACCAAGGATGGTCCTGTTGGAAAGGGAGTGGGAAGGGGAATTAAAATGGGCGGTGACTGGGAGGTCTGGTCAGCCCCTGCCGGTCTGGCTGCGATGCTCGGTGAACCATTCCCTAAGTTAACGTTCGGTCTCCCCGATGTTGAGAAGACCACATCAGGGGCACCTCCTGCAGTAAACTAGGTTGGAAGAGAGGCAGGTGAACCTCTGTCTCACCTGGAAGGACTGTCCGGGGCCCTGGATGGAGGTGAGGTGGATGGTGTACCAGCAGGTTTTGCATCTTTGCCGGTTGCAGGGGAAGGTTCCTCAGGGAGAGTGGGACAAACCATGGACTGCCGAAGAAAATAGTCCTTGGGGAAGATGTTCCTGGTGGTGGAGAGTTGGCGGAAGTGTTTAAGGATGATGCGTTGGATGTGGACTGGTGGGGTGGCAGGTGAGGACAAGGGGAACTCTGTCTTTATTGTGTTTGGATGGGGATGGATTTAGAGCAATGGAATAGGGATTGGGGGTAGTGCGGTGGAGGACTGTCTGGAGTTTGGGGGGTGGGAAGCATGTTGTTCGAATTAGGTGGGCATTTGGGATGCTTGGGCATGGAACGTCTCCTCGTCCGAGCAGATGCGATGGAGGTGGAGGAATTGGGAGAATGGAATGGAGTTCTTGCGGGATACTGGGGTAGGAGGAGATGTAGGCCAGGTAGTTATGAGAATCTGTGGGTTTTTAACGAACGTCCCACTGCAGACTGTCGCCAGAGATGGAATTGGAGAGGTCAAGAAAGAGGAGGGAGGTGTCCGAGATGGACCAAGTGAAGTTGAGGGCAGGGTGGAAGTTGTGGGTGAAGTTGATGAACTGTTCCAGTTTAGCCTGGGTACAGGACGCTGCACCGATGCAGTCATCGATGTAATGGTGGAAGAGTTGTGTAGGTACTGAAGAGGGACTGTCTTAACATAGCCAACAAAGAGGCAAGCGTAGCTGGGGCCCATCAGGGTACCCAGGCCACCCCCTGGATTTAGAGGGAATGGGAGGAATTAAAGGAAAAGTTGATGAGGGTGAGGACCAATTTGGTGAGGCAGAGGAGAGTATTGGTGGAGGGGGACTGGATGGGTCTGTTGGTGAGGAAGAAGTGGAGGGCTTGGAGGCTGTCCTTGTGGGGTACGGACGTGTACAAGGCTCCACCTCCTGATGCTGCCTGGCTTGCTGGATCCTTCCAGCCTCCTGCCTGTCAACCTTGGATTCTAGCATCTGCAGTTTGTTTTTGTCTTTAGTGGAGAGCGGTGGGGGCCAAATTCTTGTGTACATTTAAGGGTGAGGTAGACTTGTGATCAGTCGGGGAATCGAGGGTTATGGGGAAAGGACAAGAAAGTGGATGTGAGGAACATAACCAAGATCTTATTGAATGGTGTAGCAGGCTCAAGGGGCCGAATGGCCTACTCCTGTTCACATTTCCTTTTGGTCTTACAGCACTGACTATGCCTCTCCCAATCCCACAGTCTACTTTCAAAATGTTTTTTCCTCTCTTGTGAGATGTGGGAGTCACTGGAAAGTTTGGAACCTGTTGTCCATCCCATATTGCCTGTGAACTGACCCATTTGGCCAATTCAGAGGGCAGTTAAGAGTCAATCTCACCACTGTGAGATCAGGGCGGCACAGTGGGTTAGTACCGCCTCACCACGCCAGCTACCCGGGTTCGATTCCAGCCTCGGGTGACTCTCTGTGTGGAGTTTGCACGTTCTCCCCGTGTCTGCATGGGTTTCCTCCGTGTGTATCAGTTTCCTCCCATGGTCCAAAGATGTGCAGGTTAGCATGGATTGACCATGCTAAATTGCCCATAGTGTTCACGGATGTCTAGGTTGGATGCATTAGTCAGAGTTAAATGTAGAGTAATGGGGAATGGGTTTGGGTGGGATACTCTTCGGAGGGTCAGTTTAGCCTTGTTGGGCCGAAGGGCCTGTTTCCACACTTTAGGTCCCTCTTAAATCTTTCCCCTCTCACCTTAAATCCATGCCCTCTTTTTTTAACTCCTTTACTCTGGGGAAAAGACCTTGCCTATTTACCCTATCCATGCCCCTCATGATTTTATAAACCTCTACAAGGTCACCCTTCGGCCTCCGACACTCCAGGGAAAATAGCCCCAGCCTGTTCAGCCTCTCCCTGTAGCTCAAACCTCCAACCCACAACATCCTTGGAAATCTTTTCTGAACCCTTTCAGGTTTCACAACATCCTTCCGATAGGAAGGAGAGCAGAATTCCAAAAGTGTCCTCACCAATGCTCTGTGCAGCCGCAAAGAGAGTGGCTCAGTGGTTAGCACTGCTGCCTCACAGCTCCAAGGTCCCAGGTTCAATTCCAGACAGGTGACTGTGGAGTGTGTGGAGTTTGCACATTCTCCCTGTGTCTCCTCCCACAGTCCAAAGATGTGCAGGTTAGTGTGGATTGACTATGCTAAATTGCCCATAGTGTTCAGGGATGTCTAGGTTAGGTGCATTAGTCAGGGTTAAATGTAGAGTAATGGGGAATGGATTTGTGTGGGATACACTTCGGAGGGTTGGTATGACCTTGTTGGGCCGAAGGGCCTGTTTCCACACTGTAGGGATTTTAAGACTCACATGTAGGCCAGACTAGGTAAGGATGGCAGTCTCTTTCCCTAAAGAACATTAGAAAACCAGATGGGGATTTTTTTTTAAACAAGTGTCTGTGATTGTTGTCATGGTAACCATCACTGAGACCAGCTTTATACTCCAGATTTAGTCACCGGATTCAAATTCCAACTGCCATGCATTAACTATGCTCTGTATTTATTCACGGGATGAGGGCGCTGTTGGCTGGGCCAGTATTTATTGCCCAGAGGCCAGTTATGAGTCAACCCCATTGCTCTAGGTCTGGAGTCACGTGTAAGCCAGACCAGGTAAGGATGGCAGATTCCTTCCCTCAAAGACGTCAGTGAGCCAGATGAGTTTTTCCCAACAATCAGCAATGGATTTATGTTCATCATTAGGTTCTTAATTCCAGATTTTTATCACATTTTATCATGTGGATGCAATGGTTACAAAGATCCAACAATGTCTCTTCTCCCTCAGGCAGCTGAGGGAATTTGGCATGACGGCGAATATCCTTGCCAACTTTTATAAGTGCGCCATCGAGAGCATTCTGTCTGGATGTATCACTACCTGGTATGGGAGCTGTACCATTCAAGATCGGAGATGGTTACAGAGAGTGGTGAACTCGGCCCGGACAATCACAAAGGCCAACCTCCCATCTACAGAATCCATCTACCAGGCCCCGGTGTGAAGGAAAGGCCGCCAGTATTCTCAAAGATCCATCCCACCCTGGCAATGTTTTTCTACAACATCTACCATCGGGGAGAAGGTACAGAAGCCTGAACACACGCACCAGCCGGTTTCAAAACAGTTTCTACCCTACTGTTGTTAGAATAGTGAACGGACTCACAAACTCTTAACATTCTCCTGTACCTGTGTTTTTGTTTTTGCTGCTGTTTATCTATTATTTACTTATCTATCGCTACTTAACTATGTGATCTGCCTGTATTGCTCACAAGACAAAGCTCTTCACTGTACCTCGGTACACGTGACAACAAATTCAATTCAATTCACATTCAAATTCTGCCATCTCTAATGCCAGGTTTACAAACCGGGGTCCAAAAACAACCACTCCCCATCTCTTCCTCTGCTACATTGATGACTGCATTGGCGCCACCTCGTGCTCCCGCGAGGAGGTTGAGCAATTCATCAACTTCACCAACACATTCCACCCTGACCTTAAATTTATCTGGACCATCTCTGACACCTCCCTCCCCTTCCTGGACCTCTCCATCTCCATCAGTGACGACCGACTTGACACTGACATTTTTTACAAACCCACCGACTCCCACAGCTACCTGGATTACACCTCTTCCCACCCTACCTCTTGCAAAAATGCCATCCCGTATTCCCAATTCCTCCGCCTCCGCCGTATCTGCTCCCAGGAGGAGCGGTTCCACCACAGAACACACCAGATGGCCTCCTTCTTTAGAGACCGCAATTTCCCTTCCCACGTGGTTAAAGATGCCCTCCAACGCATCTCGTCCACATCCCGCACCTCCGCCCTCAGACCCAACCCCTCCAACCGCAACAAGGACAGAACGCCCCTGGTGCTCACCTTCCACCCTACCAACCTTCGCATAAACCAAATCATCCGCCGACATTTCCACCACCTCCAAACAGACCCCACCACCAGGAATATATTTCCCTCCCCACCCCTCTCCGCCTTCCGCAAAGACCGTTCCCTCCGTGACTACCTGGTCAGGTCCACGCTCCCCTACGACCCACCCTCCCATCTTGGCACCTTCCCCTGCCACCGCAGGAACTGTAAAACCTGTGCCCACACCTCCTCCCTCACCTCCATCCAAGGCCCTAAAGGAGCCTTCCACATCCATCAAAGTTTTACCTGCACATCCACTAATATCATTTATTGTATCCGTTGCTCCTGATGCGGTCTCCTCTACATTGGGGAGACTGGGCGCCTCCTAGCAGAGCGCTTTAGGGAACATCTCCGAGACACCCGCACCAATCAACCAAACCGCCCCATGGCTCAACATTTCAACTCCCCCTCCCACTCTGCCGAGGATATGGAGGTGCTGGGCCTCCTCCACTGCCGCTCCCTCACCACCAGACGCATGGAGGAAGAACGCCTCATCTTCCGCCTCGGAACACTTCAACCCCAGGGCATCAATGTGGATTTCAACAGCTTCCTCATTTTCCCTTCCCCCACGATCCTAGTTTCTAACCTCCAGCAACACGATCCCCTGACTTGTCTGGACTTGTCCGACCTGCCCAGCTCCTTTTCCACCCTCTCCTCCCTGACCTATCACCTTCATCTCCTCCCCCACTCACCTATTGTACTCTATGCTACTCTATCCCCACCCCCACCCTCCTCTAGCTTATCTCTCCACGCTTCAGGCTCACTGCCTTTATTCCTGATGAAGGGCTTTTGCCCGAAACGTCGATTTTGCCTGTCCTCGGATGCTGCCTGAATTGCTGTGCTCTTCCAGCACCACTAATCCAGAATCCCTTTTGATTAACAGTCCAGTGATAGGCACTGGCCCCAGTGGTACTGTCCTTTAAATTTCTAGTCTGGTAATATTTCTGTCCCTTGATGGTAGAGAGAGTACTTTCATTTGAGCTTGCATTCATATTCCTGTCCTGTGGTGTTCATGTCCGTCTATCTGGACTGGACAGTTGAAGAAATAGAGGTGTGCAGCAGATGATGGAAGCGAGGAAGAATTTGTTCTGTTAGTGTTGAGTGTTACACAGTGAAATTGTAAATACAATCTTCCACCCTCGCTTCAGAGCAGGGCTGTAATGTTAAACCTAACAACCACAGGGGGGATAGTTTCATCTCAGTGGTGGAGAAGATCTAGGAATGATAGTTTTGGAACAAAATTAATAATCACTTCAGAAGTTGTGGGTCAGCAAAGGAAAATCCACATCGATTTATCATTTATCAACCGCTGGAGTTTTTTGAAACAGTAGCAGAGAATTGCGGAAGGCAAAATGATAAAGTTTGCTTGGACATCCAGAAGGTGCTTGAGAAAGTACCACACGACAGTCTTTGGAGCAAAGTTACACCTCATATGGCAATGTAGATATGAAAGTAGCTGAGTAATAGAAAACAGAATAGTGGTTAGGAAGTTTTGCTTTGAGCTGGAGGAAGACTTGAAGTTGACTTTCTCCAGGGCAGAGCCTTGCTGTTCCTGACCTAGCGCTTTGTGTTCAGGGCACCATTTTGAAATTTGCAGATGATACAAAACCGTGAAGTTTGGCAAGGATGGTGGAGAACGTCAAAGGCCATAGAGGTGGAGGAGGCAAATGTAGGCCAGATGATATTCAATATAGAGAAAGGTGAAAACGTTCATTTAGGCAGCATAGAGTTAAAAATGGTGATCTGGTTCATGTGCTCTCTGTGTGGGACTGGGTAAAGGCGCTCTCGCTGTGTGGGACTGGGTACAGGCGCTGTCTCTGTGTGGGACTGGGTACAGGCGCTGTCTCTGTGTGGGACCGGGTACAGCTGCTCTCTCTGTGTGGGACCGGGTGCAGGCGCTGTCTCTGTGTGGGACTGGGTACAGGCGCTGTCTCTGTGTGGGACTGGGTACAGGCGCTGTCTCTGTGTGGGACCGGGTGCAGGCGCTGTCTCTGTGTGGGACTGGGTACAGGCGCTCTCTCTGTGTGGGACTGGGTACAGGCGCTGTCTCTGTGTGGGACTGGGTACAGGCGCTGACTCTGTGTGGGACCGGGTACAGGCGCTGTCTCTGTGTGGGACTGGGTACAGGCGCTGTCTCTGTGTGGGACCGGGTACAGGCGCTCTCTCTGTGTAGGACTGGGTACAGGCGCTGACTCTGTGTGGGACCGGGTACAGGCGCTGTCTCTGTGTGGGACTGGGTACAGGCGCTGACTCTGTGTGGGACCGGGTACAGCTGCTCTCTCTATGTGGGACCGGTTGCAGGTGCTGTCTCTGTGTGGGACTGGGTACAGATGCGCTCTCTCTGTGGGACTGGGAACAGCCACTGTCTCTGTGTGGGATTGGGTACAGGCGCTGACTCTGTGTGGGACTGGGTACAGCTGCCCTCTCTGTGGGACTGGGTGCAGGCACTCTCTCTGTGTGGGACTGGGTACAGACGCTCTCTCTGTGTGGGACTGGGTACAGACGCTCTCTCTGTGTGGGACTGGGTATAGCTGCCCTCTCTGTGGGACTGGGTACAGACGCTCTCTCTGTGTGGGACTGGGTACAGCTGCCCTCTCTGTGGGACTGGGTGCAAGTGCATAAAGATGGAGCAACTCAAAAAGGGTATGGGGGCAGACAGATGTTGCCATAAATTAAGGGGAGAAGACAGGACAGTGGTAATCTGAAATGGCAGGAAAATCATTTTGGGTACACAGTTTCAAATCCCACCACAGCAAGTAGTAAAATTTAAATAATTTAAAAGCTACAGTTAAAAACTAGTCTAATGGTGACCATATTCAGAAGAGATCTACCAGGACGTTGCAAGGATTGGAGGGTTTGAATTATAACGACAGGCTGGGCTTTTCTCACTGGGGCATACGAGGCTGAGGGGCAGCCTTAACAGAGGTTTACAAAATCAAGCCGTGGTATAGGTAAGGTGAATAGCAGGTGTCTTTTCCCTGGGGTGGGGGATTTCAAGTTTATTTTTAAGGTGAGTAGGAGAAACATTTAACAAGGACACGAGGGACAACGTTTTTACACAGAGAGTGGTTCGTGTGTGGAATTAGCTTCCAGAGGGCAGGCTGGATGCTGGTATAGTTACAATGTTTAGATATGTAGATGAATAAGAAATGTTTGGAAGGGTCTGGGCCAAACGCAGGCAGGTGGGATTAGATTAGTTTGGGATTATGTTCGGCATGGACTCGTTTGACCAAACAGTCCGTTTCCGTGCTGTATGACTATGACTCAATGAAATCAGTGTCTATTGTTGTTAAATCCCATCTGGTTCACTATGTCCTTTAGGGAAGGAAATTACAAATAAAATTTAGCCAGTCAGCCTTTTCCACACCACGTTAATCAAATGTTTGTTTCAGGGAACAAACAAAAATACCACCTCATCAGTTATAGAATTCCTACAGTGTGGAAACAGGCCCTTCGGCCCAACAAGTCCACACCGACCCTCTGAAGAGTTACCCACCCAGATCCATGCCCCTACTGGATTACATTTACTCCTGACTAATACACCTAACCTACATATCCCTGAAGACTATGGGCAATTTTAACAGGGCCAATTCACCCTAACCTGCACATCTTTGGACTGTGGGAGGAAACCCATGCAGACACTGGGAGAACGTGCAAACTCCACACAGACAGTTCCCTGAGGTGGGAATCCGAACACGAGTCCCTGGCGCTGTGAGGCAGCATTGCTAACCAAGAGGTAAGAAAGTCAGCACAGCATCTACAGCAAATGAAACACGAGCCTGAAATCTCATGCTGCTGGATACGGCAAATCCCATATTACGAAGAAGATTATGGGGTGCTTGAATCCAGCACATATCAAGCGAGATTACTGAATTATGGTCATGGGAACATTGTTGATTCTGGGATTGTGCTGTGGGTAAACTGGACCAGCCACCATTCTAAAGCCACAATTAAATAAAAGATTGGGTGGGGTTTTGAGTGCAGAGACAGAGTTTGGAAAGAGAATTGAGGGAAGGAGTTGGGGGTGTGGTGTTAAACAGGTGGAGAGAGTGATTTTAGATACTGGAGAGACTGAACAAAAGGCTGCAGAGAGGCAGGGTGCACAGGAGGGTAGAACTCAAGCAATGTAGTATCAAGGGTTAATGTGCGCTATGCACATGTGGCAGCATCTACATCATCACAGGGAGTGGTGCAGTGTCCTGTGACAGACTCATGGTAAGTCCTGGTCCTGGTTAAGATAGTGCACATGTTAGTCATGTTGTAAGTAAAAGTTATTGCCTTTGGCTCTACTTTAGCTAATCCCATCGATACATAAAGTTCCAGTCTAGACTAGAGACACAAAAATAAATAGGAGGAAAACGATTGACTCTAATGAAGGTTGTTGCTTGGGTATTTCATCGGTTCAGTTACCAGGGCTCCCATAAACCCTTGGGGCTCCCCTTCTCACAGCTTTCAATCTGTGGCCCCTTTCAAATGTTCCAGGGCCCCTAAGGGGACTTTCCAGCCTCCATTGAGAAGGGTTATGCTAGGCCATTAGCTCCCTCTTAGCTCAGTTGGCTGGCTGATGGGTTTGTAATGCAGCGTGAGTTCAATTCCTGCATTGGCTGAGGTTACCATGAAGGACTCTCCTTCTGAATCTCTTCCCCTCGCCTCAGGTGTGGTGACAGTCAGGTTAAACCGCCACCAGCTGTTTCTCTCCAATGAGAGAGCAGCCCCTGTGGTCTCCGAGGACAGTGGTGACTTCGCCTTCTTCTCTCTGCCTCTGTCTTTCTCTCCAGTCTCTCTGTTCCTTCTCGAGCTGCCTTGCAGAAAGACTCCTTGCCCATCTCTGTATTTCTCTGTCTCCTCCCATCTGCCTATCTCTCTCTTTCTCTGGGAGAATGTAAAATGGTCACTGACAGCCTTGATTCCCCTTCTCCAGATTAATATCTAATAATTGCAAGCACTCAAAATGTAAACCACGTTGTCGGCTGGTTGGAACCCACTGAAAACCATACTTTTTAATTTTTTTGTGGGATGTGGATGCCAACGTTTATTGACCAGCCCTCACTGCCCATGAACTGAGTGGCTAACTCGGACATTTCCAGGGGCAGTTATGAATCAGCCACATCGCTGTGGGTCTGCAGTCACATGTCGGCCATAATAAGTAAGGATGGCAGATTCCCTTCCCTAATGGGTATCAGTGAACCAGGAACTTCCTCCCCTCACCCCAAGGGCATTGTGGGTCTATCTAAAGCACATGGACTGCAGCGGTTTAAGAAGGCAGTTCACCACCACCTTCTCGAGGGGCAATTAGGGACGGGCAACATGTGCTGACCGAGTCAGCGATGCCCGTGGCTATAAAGGAATAAGAGAAAAGTGCCCATGGATGGCTCCACCTGTGGATAGTGCCCAGCCTTCAAACTGCTGATGATGTGGGTGTAATCATATGCACTTCTGTACCAACTATGATGCACCAATGATTCCTGAAGAAGGGCTCCGGCCCGCAATGTCGATTCTCCTGTTCCTCAGATGCTGCCTGACCGGCTGTGCTTTTCCAGCACCGCACTCTCACTCTGATCTCCAGCATCTGCAGCCCTCACTGGCACCAATGCATCGCCAGGTGCATGACCAGAGAGTAGAGGAGAGGCCTAGAGTTTAGGAGATCAGTCGGCCATTCGGTCTTTTGAGCATGCTCTCCATTCAGTATGATCATGGCTAGTCCTCAATCTCATTTTCTCACTTTCTCTCAATGCCTTCAGAGTTTAAGAAGGTATCAACTTCTTTCTTGACTGTATTCAGTGACTTGACCTCCACAACCTTCTGCAGTCGAGAATTCCACAGGTTCATGACCCTTTGGGTGTTGCGATATTTCCTTATCTCTGTCCCAAATGACCTACCTTGGATCCTGAGACTGTGTGCCCTAGTTGCTGACACCCCACCCAGGGTACAATACTCTCACTACCTCTGGATAGAGGGAGCCATTAGATTGCCACCTGTCTGAAATGGAAGGACATGGGTACAATACATTGGTAAGGCCACATTTGGAATACTGCGTACAATTCTGGTCGCCCTGGTACAGGAAGGATGTTATTAAACTGGGAAGGGTGCAAAGAAGGTTTACCAAGTTGTTACCGAGGCGAGAGGGTTTGAGTTATAAGGAGATGCTGGATAGATTAGATTCCCTACAGTGTGGGAACAGGCCCTTTGGCCCAACCAGTCCACACCGAACAGTAACCCACCCAGACCCATTTCCCTCTGACTAATGCACCTAAAACAATGGGCAATTTAGCATGGCCAATTCACCTGATCTGCACATCTTTAGATTGTGGGAGGAAACCGGAGTAAACCCTCGCAGACACGGGGAGAATGTGCAAACTCCACACACACAGTGTCACCCGAGGGTGGAATTGAACCTGAGACCCTGGTGCTGTGAGGCAGCAGTGCTAACCACTGTGTCACCGTGCTGCCCCTAGGCTGGGAATTTTTTTTCCAGGAGTGTCAGAGAGATTTAAAAAAATTCAAGAGGGGCATAGGTAAGGTGAATAGCAAAGGTCTTTTTCCCTAGGTAAGGGAGTTCAAAACTAGAGGACATAGGTTTAAGGTGAGAGGGCAAAGATTTAAAAGGGACCTGAGGAGTAACCTTTTCACACAGAGGGTGGTATGTGTATGGAAAGAGCTGCCAGAAGGAGTGATAGAGGCCGGATAAAAGATGTTTGGACAGATACGTGGATAGGAAGGGTTTAGAGGGTTATAGGCCAAAAGTAAGCAAATGGGCCTAGCTCAGTTTTGGAAACCTGGTCAGCATGGACGAGTCAGGCTGAAAGGTCTGTTTCCGTGCTGTATGACTCAATGACATATGACTGAAAGTGGGTGATATGGGAATGAAAGGCTAGAAGCTCAGATAGAGAGGTCAGTATTAAGAGGGGTTGTGACAGAGGGGTGTAGGGTAGGATGATGTATGATTTGTCTGTGTAGCACACAAAAACAATGCTTCCCACAGTTTCATTGTACTGTACATGTAACTAATAATAAATCAAATCCAAGTTGACCCAAGCATTCAAAAACATGCTCGTTGAAATGTTGGATTTGGAAAAGCATGACCTAATTAGGGACAGTCAGCGTGGCTTTGTGCAGGGAGGAAGTGAGGTCTTTGTGTAGGGCAGGACATGTCTTACTGATTTGATTGAATTTTTCAAGGAGTGATGAAGCTGATGAATGAGAGTAGAGCAGTGAATGTTGTCTGTATGGAATTTAGTAACGCTTCCAAAAATATCCCTCATCCAGAAGATCAAGATGCATGGGATCCACACGGAACTTGGCCGAGTGGATTCAGAATTAGCTCGGTCATTGAAGACAGAAGATAGTGGTGGAAGGGTGGTTTTCTGACTGGAGGTCTGTGAGTAGTGGTGTTCCACAGGGATCCACACTGGGACCTCTGCTGTTTGTGATAACGCATGTATGACTTGGATGAAAATGTAGGTGGGTGGATTAGTCAGTTTGCAGACAGCACAAATGTTGGTGGAATCATGGATAGTATAGAAGGTTATCAAAGGATAGAGAGCAGTTGCAGATATGGACAGAGAAATGATAGAAGGGTAAGTGTGAGGTGCTGCAGTTTGGGAGATCAAATGTTAAAGTATAGAGTTAGTGGTGGGACCCACCAGAGGGATCATGGGGTTCAAGTCCATAGCTCCCTGAAAGTGGCCACACAAGTTGATAGGGTGGTAAAGAAGGTGTATGGCATACTTGTTTGGAGAATTGAGTACGAGAGTCAGGATGTCATGTTGTAGCTTTATAAGACTTTGATTAGGTCACACCTTGATTATTACATTCAGTTCTGGTCACCACATTACAGGAAGGGTAAGGGGGCTTTGGAGAGGGTGCAGAAGCAGTTGACCAGGATGCTGCCTGGATTAGAGGGTATGAGCTATAAGAGGCTAGGAAAATTCGGGTTGTTTTCTCTGCAGCGACGGAGGCTGAGGGGAGACTTCATAGAAGTCTATACAATTATGAGATGGACAGATAAGGTTGACAGTCAGAAGGCAAAAGTGGGTACTGCAGATCCTGGAGATTAGAGTTAAGGGCTTTTGCCCGAAACATCGATTTTCCTGCTCCTCGGATGCTGCCTGACCTGTTGTGCTTTTCCAGCACCACTCTGATCTTGACTGTCACGATCTTTTTCCCAGAGTTGAAACTAGGGTCATGCATTTAAGTTGAAAGGAGGAAAGTTCAATGGAGAGGTGAGGGGCAAGTTTTTTTAACACGGAGTGGTAGCAGTGTGGAACGCACTGTCAGGGTGGTGGTGGAGGTAGATAAGATAGGGGCATTTAAGGGGTTTTTAGATAAACAGGTGAATACACAAGGGACGGAGGGAGATGGAGCAAGGGCAGGCAGAAGGGATTAGTTTAATTTAGCATCATGTTCGGCACAACATGGTGGGCCGAAGGGCCTGTTTCTGCGCTATGTTGTCTGTGCTAATGCACAGTGCACTTGGGGAGAGTGCAGGGACAGAGTGGGGGGGGGGGGGGGGGTGCGGGGGGAGGGAAAGAATGTTGAAAGCTACGGGGAGAGTTATCAATGAGAACAAGTATTATAAAATAATGAAGAGGAGGTGGTGCAGCATCAAGCCTGTACCTGATTAAAACACGGCAGAACACATCAACAAACCGCGACTCACTCTTCAAGATGGGACTGTCGTTTTCATAGCGAAAGAGGCTTGCGCTGGCAGGGGGGTGGAAAGAAACAGCTAATTAGACACTGGAGCTGCTCCATCAAGGATAATTGCTGTCTACAGGAGGTGATGAACCACCAATTTTCCCCATCAAACCCCTCCATTTTAAGGCTTCAGTCAGGAAGCAAACAGGAGAACCATTAGACAGGAGAGACAGGGGCTGTCAGCAACTCAAACAGCTTTTAAAAAAAAGATCATTCAATTAGTAATTGTGACTAAACTAGGCGTGAACTCTCTTTTTCTCTCCTTGACTGAATAATTGCCCTTCCAATACTCTGTAATTTTCCTCAAGCTTCTTTCAGATGGTTACAGGTGTGACAAATGGAAACAATTTTCCTCCTCTTGAGGACCTAAGAGGAGTCTGATCCAAAACACGGGCCCGCTCCCAGAGCCTCACTTACATTGTCCGACAATAGCCATGATTTTCCGCCAGACCGGTTAGCTCCAACCCCTCAGCATTGCCCCCACCCCCGCACTCCCCAGTTCTCTCCCTGAAGCTCTGAGCCATCTAATTTTAATTTTTTTTTTAGTCACGGTGTTTCCTAGAAGTGTCCTTCCCACCTCAGCTGGCTGTGTGAGGCGCACAGGCCCGAAACAGTCTGCGGCAAAACAGCGCAAGCAATTAACTCACATCAAGAGCTTCCAGGAGGTGTTTAAGATAGGGTAACCTGTGTACAGGTTTGAGGGATATTGTATGATGAGTAAAGTCAAATCCACACCCGCTTTTCACCATGTTGTATGGTGGATTCTCGCCAAAGTCACCTAGATAAAAGATACATCAAGCAAATTTTCTGCTGTCATTCTCGAACAAGGTTGGAATCTTAAATGATCTGGTGTTTACAGGAAACCCATTCATTGATCTAATGAGGAGAGGTTCCTATCTTTAACAAGATATACTTTATTGCATGATAGCAATTAGGTTGAGGTTACATTTGTGAGTTAGACGTTGTTATGAAGTCGATGAATGGGATCTATAGCAGAGTTCTTGTGACGCAGTGGCAGTGTCCTGGATTCAAGTCTCACCTCCACCAGAGGTCATAGAGTCATACAGCACAGAAACAGACCCTTCAGTCCAACCAATCCGTGCTGACCATAATCCCAAGCTAAACTAGTCCCGCCTGCCTGAATTTGGCCCATATCCTTCCAAACCTTTTCTATTCATCTACTTATCCAAGTGTCTTTTAAAAGTTGTAACTGTGCCCACATCCACCACTTCTTCAGGAAGTTAATTTCACACGCGAACTCTGTGTAAAAAAAAATTGCCCCACATGTCTTTTTTAAACCTTTCTCCTCTCACGTTTAAAATGTGCCCCATGTCTTGAAATCCCCCATCCTAGGGACAAGACACTTACCATTAACCCTATCTATGCCCCTCATTATTTTACAAACTGCTATGTTGTGTCAATAATATCACTGAACAGATTGATCAACTGTATCGGTGAAGGAGCCTGGATGGTAAGTCTGTCTCTCTTTGAGATCCAGAGTTGTTCTCCCATCAGATTCCTCAGTCTTAACCCTTTCGGAGCTTGGCATGGTTTACAACACAGTGAGCTAGTGGTGTAATGACAATGTCACTGAATTAGCGACCCGGGGCCTTATGGGCTAGAGATGAAGTCCCTCCATGGATTTAAATTCGCTTAATAAATTGGGAGCAATGAAGCTGCTCATCAGTGATGTGTCAAATATCATCGATTGAAGTAATTGTTCTACCTGGTTTCCTCTTTGGATGAGAATCCTCTATTCTTCTATGGTTGGGCCTACAATAATGTGTCTTTGCCCTTTCAGCAGGTCATTCAGTTCAAGTGTAGCTATGAATCTCAATGCAGGACAGGGGAGTAACACTTTATAGCCTCTAGAGCCCAATAGTGAGTTCCATAACTTCCGAGTGTGATCTCTGTCCTCCATTTTGATGACATCCTACCTCGCCCTCCACCCCCACCACCTTCTCCCAACAGTGTCTTCTTGACTTTGACGGCAAACCCACTTTCATTCTTTTTCATTCACGGGATGAGGGCATCGCTGGCGAGGCCAACATTTATTGACCATCCTTAATTGCCCAAGAATCAACCAGGTCACTCTGGGTCTGGAGTCACAAGTAGGCCAGACCAGGTAAGAATATTCGTGAACCAGATGGATTTTTCCAACAATTGACAACAGATTCATGATTATCATTAGACCCTTAATTCCAGATTTTTTAAAGTTGGATTTGAGCCCGGGTGCCCAGAACATTATTTGGATCTTTGTGGGGCTTTTGCCCGAAACGTCAATTTTCCTGCTCCTCAGATGCTGCCTGACCTGCTGTGCTTTTCCAGCACCACTCTAATCCTGTCTCTGTATTAACAGTCCAGTGATAATACCGCGAGGTCATGGCCTCCTCTTCCTCCTTTCACACCTTCATTTGCACCCATTTTGCATCTCAATCTCTCCTTTTAAGCACCATTCGGACTCCCTTTGTCTCTCACTGTGGACATCCTCACAATCTGTCCCAGTCACTCCATCTTATTGTCTGGCTTCCTCCTTTCCTGAATAAGGATGTTACATTTGCTGCTGCAACCACACCAGAATACCAGAAACTTTGGAAAACTAACCAGCACATCCACCACTTATGGTACTGTCACCCTCGGATAATGACCGTTAACTTCTGAGGATTTCTTTTCTTGATTAGTCCTAAAAACATTTTCCTAGTTATATGAAGGAGATGTCAATGATCTAGCTTCTTTTTTTGAACATTGGATTCACTATTCGTTCTCACTCCAGACTGAGTTTCGCCAATTTGAGCTTCAAATGAGTTATTGTTTCTTTCTGCTTTGATTTTCCAAATCTCTTTAATGCGCTGCCTCATTAAGCTAAGAATTAGAAAATAATTGTACTCCAGTCTAATGGGTGGCGCGATGGCTCAGTGGTTAACACTGCTGCCCCACAGCACCAGGGTCCTTGGTTCAATTCCCACTTCGGGCGACTGTCTGTGTGGAGTTTGCACGTTCTCCCCGTGTCTGCGTGGATTTCCTCCCACAGTCAAAAAATGTCAGGTTAGGTGAATTGGCCATGCTAAATTGCCCATAGCGATAGGTGCATTAGATTACTTACAATGTGGAAACAGGCCCTTCGGCCCAACAAGTCCACACCGACCCGCTGAAACACACCCACCCAGACCCATTCCCCTGCACCTAGTCAGGGGTAAATGTAGGGGAGTGGGTCTGGGTGGGTTGCTCTTCAGAGGGTTGGTGTGGGCTTGTTGGGCCGAAGGGCCTGTTTCCATGCTGTAGGGAATCTAATCTAATCTACTTTAGGATTGTCCAGTAACATCTCAAGGCACCTGAAATGTATCCTTTGGTGTATATTTGACCATCTCTGATCCTGAATGATTTGTCATTTCTTCATCAATGCCTGGGGCTTTTTGCTGTACTCAACAATTTCAAAGCATTGTCCACCTCTGATTTCACCCTCTGTATTTCTTGAGGACACCCTTGATTTGGATCACCATACAACACACTTAGTTATTCTGTCCACCATTTTGTGGTGAAGCTTCTTTCCCATGAACAGTCTTGTCCCCTGTGTGCCTCATGTCTGCTGTTATCTTTCTCTTCCTATCAAACAGTTCACCTTCCAGTATGTCCTCTCATGTCAGTCGGGAGTTGATGGTCTAGTGTTATTATCGCTGGACTGTTATAACGTCCAGGGGACCCAGGATCGAATTCCACCACAGCAGATGATGGCACTTGAATTCAATAAATATCTGGAATTTAGAGTCTAACAATGACCATGAATCCATTGTCGGGAAAAATCCATCTGTTTCACTAATGCCCTTTAGGGAAGGAAACTGCCATCCTTACCTGGTGTGGCCTACATATGACTCCAGAGGCATGGCTGAATAGAATCCCTACAGTATGGAAACAGGCCCTTTGGCCCATCAAGTCCACACCGACCCTCCGAAGAGTAACTCCACCGAGACCCATTTCCCAAACTTATTACTCTACATTTACCCCTGATTAATGCCTGAACATCCCTGAACACTATGGGCAATTTAGCATGGCCAATTCACCTAATCTGTATATCTTTGGACTATGGGTGAAAACCGAAGCATCCACGCAGGCACGGGGAGAATGTGCAAACTCCACACAGACAGTCACCTGAGGCTGGAATCGAACCTGGGTCCCTGGCGCTGTGAGGCAGCAGTGCTAACCACTGAGTCACCATGTCACCCTTAACTGCTAACTCTTAACTGTCTTCAGGGCAATGAGGAATGGGTAATAAATGTTGCCTTGCCAGAGATGCCCTTGTCCTGTGAATGAATAAAGTAAAATAAATGCCTCTTTCCTGTGTCTCATTTGACCGTCTCTCTTTAACTGCCCATATGCATTCCCAAACTCCTTTTCAATTCCATCATACCCAATTGTTTTCCTTTTCTTTCCTCTATCACCTTGCCTATTAGACATTCCTTTCTTTTGATATTTCCTTTGTAATTTATTCTCACTCTGGAAGAAATGTGCTCCACTGACATTTTTCAAAACTATGTTTCAGATTAAATTTTTAAAATTAATGCATGTTTAAACTATAATTATTATCTATGATGTCTGTCATTGCTGTAAGCACCAAGATGGGATGACTTATAAAATGTTTCACTGTAAATGTTTCATGGAGAAGTACACGTGACGATAAATTTCTATTCTATTTAATTCTAATGACCGGGAATTCTAATGTTACAAATCATTCCAAAATGGCTGCAACTTGTCCATCCAGCTGTGGCATGCTTTAATGACGTGGGGACAGGGAAGGAAGGAAAAGGGAAGTCGATCCTGCTGTCCGCATCCCACTATCCCATGGGACACCCATCTGCAGGTTGTTGGTTGGGTGGTTCAGTCACATGGGGACCCACAGAAGACATTGAGGGAAGTTCAACATTGGATGGAAGGGTTATCCTTGATGCTGTCTTCTGTACCTTTTTCTCTCCCCTCCTTTGTTTCCTGTGTCTGGTTCTGGCACCCCTGTTTATTCCACGTCCTCAATCCTGTGACTTTCCAGCTCTTTTCTAAACTTCGGCTCGTCAAGTCTAAATAATCCTATACCTCTCTTGTTTCTTGCCAATTTCATATTAATTTTTGCTACTAGGAGAAATGGACCCGGATTTACAGGCATTCGCATATATTATATATGTACATACAGGCACACACACATGGAATTGGGAGCACAGTTGGCTGCATGGCTGATTTGTGTTGCAGCCCTGGGCCTCCTCCACCACCAAACTCTAGCCACCTAATACCTGGAGGGAAAACGCCTCATCTTCCACCTTGCGACCCTCCAACCCCAATGGGATCAATGTGGATTTCACCAGTTTCCTCAATTTCCCCTCCCCCCCCAACTTATCCCAGATCCAACCTTCCAACTCGGCACCACCCTCTTGACCTGTCCTACCATCCATCTGCCTTCCCACCTATTTGCTCCACCCTCCTATCTGACCTATCACCATCAGCCCCCACCTCCATCTAACTATCACAATCCCAGCTACCTTTCCCCCAGCCCCAACCCCCTCCCATTCATCTCTCAGCCCCCTTGGGCCCTCCTCCACATTCCTGATGAAGAGCTCATGCTCGAAGCGTCAACTGTCCTGCTCCTTGGATACTGCCTGCTCTCCAGCGCCACATGTTTCGACTGGTGATGCAGAGTGTGGGTTCAATTCCTGCATTAGCTGAGGATCGCCATGATGGCCTCTCCTTCTCAACTTCTTCCCTCACCTGAGATGTGGAGATTCCATTGAATGTCGTTGAGGGCAGCGAGGGTCCTGAGAATGGGGGCAAACGTTCCCACACAGTAACTGCGAAAGACAGTTCCACGGCCCCATGAAGGGATACTCTCCACTCCCAGGTCACAATTAGTTAAAGATCACTGTACACTTGCACCAATCAACCCCACCGCCCTATGGCCAAACACTTCAACTCCCCCTCCCACTCTGCTGAATACATGCGGGTCCTGGGCCTCCTCCATTGTCACTCCCTCACCATCCGATGCCTGGAGGAAAAACGCCTCATCTTCCGCCTCGGGACTCTCCAACCCCAGGGCATCAATGTGGACTTCACCAGTTTCCTCATTTCCCCTCCCCCCCCACCTTACCCCAGTCCCAACCTTCCAGCTCAGCACCGTCCTCATGACTTGTCCATCTTCCTTCCCACTTATCCGCTCCACCCTCCTCTCCGACCTATCACCTTTGCCCCCACCTCCATCCACCTATTGCGCTCTGAGCTACCTTCCCTCCAGCCCCACCCACCTCCCATTTATCTCTCCACCCCCAAGGCTCCTGGCCTCATTCCCGATGAAGGGCTTTTGCCCAAAAACATCGCTTTTCCTGCTCCTCGGATGATGCCTGGCCTGCTGTGCTTTTCCAGCACCACTCTAATCTAGACTCTGATCTCCAGCATCTGTAGTCCTCACTTTCGTCTAAAGATCTCAGTGCAGTCAGGAGAACCTGTTCAAGGATAATCTGAAATCTCACTTGAAGAAGACCATCTTTGATCTCGACAGGAGAGATTCCTCCATGGCATCATGTCCAAGATGTAACTGGTCGCGAATCCAGGTGGATAATGAAGGTGAAAGATCATAGAGAAAGTAGCAAGCTTAGGACTTCATATAACTCTATCCTAACCAACTGTCTGGCTGCGTGGATTTTGGAATTCTCTCTTAGACGTTCTCACCTCATTAACCTACCCTCACCGCTATCTCTGACAGCCACGCTCTCTTTCCCATCTTCCCCCCTCCCACTTTTTACATTTTTTCTCAACACTGTCTCACTCATTTGTAACCATCATTACTGTTGGGATCCTTTGATATTAGGCCGAAAGGGGCAATTAAGGACGGGAAATAAATGTTGGCCTTACCAGCAATGCCAATATCCCTTGAACGAAGTCAAAAATGGAATAAAAAAGGGTGGATGATGAGGTAAAGGTGCAGAAAGGGTTAAAAAGATGGAGTGGAATTAAATTGTTTAATTTCTTGCTAAAATTGGTTCATCCACTCATTGATTTAGGATTAGTAATAAAGCTACTCTGATCTTTTGAATATCTTTGTCACTGTAATGATGAAGATAATTACTTTTAAACTGCTGATTGAGCACGCTGAGTGGACAGGCAGGAAGCTGGAAGAACGCAGCAGGCCTAGTTTCATCAGGAGGTGGAGACGTCAACGTTTCGGCTGAAGTCCTGAGGGAAGGGTTACACCCGAAATGTCGATCTCTGCGCCTCCTGACGCTGCCTGGCTTTGCTGCGTCCTTCGGGCCTCCTGCCCATCCAGGTTGAACACGCTGAAACAGATTCAATAGAAAAAGGAATTGGACACAAACTTTAAAAGGAGGAAATTGGGGAGCAAAGGGGTGAATGTTGGGCGGTCGGGTCTATGATGATCTTGAAGGGAGGGGGTCTCTTCTGATGTAGTGTAGTGTACCTACCTCTGAGTCAGGAGACCTGGATTCAAGTCCAATTAGCTCCAGAAACATGTCATAACATTGACAGTTTGATTAGAAAATATCTAAAATGGTCGTGATACTTGCTGAAATCAAAATGTCATTGATTGGTCTATACAGACACAAAGTTGAGGTCAAACCTATTGATAGAGAACATTTCAACCGTGCCCCAAAGTTGCCTGCTCCTCCCATTTACCACAATTGTCTCATATTGCTGGGTCCCAAACTGGCATTTTTTGAAATAGATCTACCTTTTCTTTACTCATTCAGAGGATGTGAGTATTGTTGACTGGGCCCCTGTTTACCTACGAAGGGCTTTCGCCCGAAATGTCGACTTTCCCGCACTTTGGATGCTGCCTGACCTGCTGTACTTTCCCAGCACCACCCTAATCTTGACTCTAATCTCCCACATCTGCAGTACCCACTTCTGCCCTGTTTACCTATCCTTAGTTGCCCCTCGAGAAGGTGGTAGTGAGCTACCTTTTTGAACCGCTGCAGTCCACGTGCTGTGGGTTGATTCACAATGCTCTGAGGGAGGGAATCCCAGGACATTGACCCAGGCACAGTGAGGGAACGGCAGTATACTTCCAAGTCAGGACGATGAGTGGCTCAGAGAGGAACTTGCAGGGAGTGGTGTTCCTATATATCTGATGGACTTGTCCTTCCAGATGGAAGGTACTGTCTAAGGACGCTTTATGAATTTCTGCAGTGCATCTTGTAGATGGTACACCCTGCTGCTACTGAGCGTCGGTGGGGGAGGGAGGGGATGCTTGTGGATGTGGTGCCAATCAAGTGGTTTGTCCTGGATGGTGTCGGGCTTCTAGAGTGTTGTTGGAGCTGCCCCCATCCAATCAATCAGATTTTCATTTGTTAGAACTGGGACTATTTGATTTCCTGTCTTGTTAAAAAGTTGTTCCCTCGATAGACTATTCTCTCAATGAATCTTAAAAGGCATGATCACTGACCCTGACTGATCTTAACCCCCTCCAACCAATGAGGAAATGTGATTCTGCAGTCTCAGAGTTACAAAGTTCTTTCATAGCCTTCGTGTGATGAGCTTCTGTTCGCAATCTTACCCCATTGCAATCACAGACTGTTGTTTAAAAAAAAATCCCATCTGGTTCTCTAATGTCCTTTAGGGGAAGAGACTGCCATCCTTACCTGATCTGGCCTACATGTGAGTCTTAAAATTCCTACAGTGTGGAAACAGGCCCTTCGGCCCAACAAGTTCATACTGACCCTTTGCAGAGTATTCCACATAAATCCATTCCCCATTACTCTACATTTAACCCTGACTAATGCACTCAACTTAGACATCCCTGAACACTCTGGACAATTTAGCATGGTCAACCCACACTAACCTGCACATCTTTGGACTGTGGGAGGAAACTGGAGCACCCGGAGGAAACCGATGCAGACACAGGGAGAACGTGCAAACTCCACACAGACAGTCACCCGAGGCTGGAATTGAACCTGGGACCCTGGAGCTATGAGGCAGCAGTGCTAACCATTGAGCCACCGTGCCACCCATTCTCTTCGTGGCTGCACAGAGCATTGGTGAGGACACTTTTGGAATTCTGCTCTCCCTCCTGTCGGAAGGATGTTGTGAAACCTGAAAGGGTTCAGAAAAGATTTCCAAGGATGTTATGGGTTGGAGGTTTGAGCTACAGGGAGAGGCTCAACAGGCTGGGGCTATTTTCCCTGGAGTGTCGGAGGCCGAGGGGTGACCTTGTAGAGGTTTATAAAATCATGAGGGGCATGGATAGGGTAAATAGGCAAGGTCTTTTCCCCAGAGTAAAGGAGTTAAAAAAAGAGGACATTGGTTTAAGGTGAGAGGGAAAAGATTTAAGAGGGACCTTTTCACTCAGATGGTGGCGCGTGTATGGAATGAGCTGCCAGAGGAAGTGGTGGAGGCTGGTACAATTACAGCATTTAAAAGGCATCTGGATGGGTATCTGAACAGGAAGGGTTTAGAGGGATATGGGCCAAGTGCTGGCAAATGGGACTGGATTAATTTCAGATATCTGATCAGCATGGACGAGTTAGATGCAAGGGTCTGTTTCTGTGCTGGACATCTCCATGTCTCTACGACTCTCTCCGCTGCTAAAATCTTCATTCGCTTTTTAAGAGTCTTCACACGGGGCTGTCTGAACCTCCTCCTCGTTGGTATCCCACATGTTACGCTCCATAAACCTGAGGTTCGGAGAGTTCAGTGCCCGTGTTGTGGAAGAGCTTCAGAAGCTTGGAGCCACTTTGTGATGTTGTCACGGAACTGCACACAACTGAGTATAAATAGCACAGTGTGGGCGGAGTCAGAGCACCACCAGAAAATCTCTGCACCAGAACTCCTACACCAGACCAGCCTACAACATGGATGTGAACATACAAAAATGTTGGATTAGTTGTTACTTAACCTGACAGTAAGTTCAGGCCTGGGGTACTGTGATTTCTAAGGGCAGCAACTTTCCCGTATGAAATAATGTTACTTTGAAGTATAAACCTGAAGACTATTCTTGATCTTGCCTTTTCCCTGACTGGTTTGTAAAGAGGTAAAAACAATGACTGCAGATGCTGGAAACCAGATTCTGGATTAGTGGTGCTGGAAGAGCACAGGAGTTCAGGCAGCATCCAAGGAGCAGCGAAATCGATGTTTCAGGCAAAAGCCCTTCATCAGGAATAAAGGCAGTGAGCCTGAAGCATGGAGAGATAAGCTAGAGGAGGGTGGGGGTGGGGAGAAAGTAGCATAGAGTACAATAGGTGAGTGGGGGAGGGGATGAAGGTGATAGGTCAGGGAGGAGAGGGTGGAGTGGATAGGTGGAAAAGGAGCTAGGCAGGTCGGACAAGTCCGGACAAGTCATGGGGACAGTGCTGAGCTGGAAGTTTGAAACTAGGATGAGGTGGGGGAAGGGGAAATGAGGAAGCTGTTGAAGTCCACATTGATGCCCTGGGGTTGAAGTGTTCCGAGGTGGAAGATGAGGCGTTCTTCCTCCAGGTGTCTGGTGGTGAGGGAGCGGCGGTGAAGGAGGCCCAGGACCTCCATGTCCTCGGCAGAGTGGGAGGGGGAGTTGAAATGTTGGGCCACGGGGCGGTGTGGTTGATTGGTGCGGGTGTCTCGGAGATGTTCCCTAAAGTGCTCTGCTAGGAGGAGCCCAGTTTCCCCAATGTAGAGGAGACCGTTTGTAAAGAACCCAGACATAAATCACACGATGTTTTTACTCCTACCACGTCCCATCGCTCTGTGCGCACTTACCCACGTTGCTTCCCTGTCTCACCCTTCATTTCAAACCTCTCTCTCGTCTTGTCTCGTCTCCTCCCCTAGCGCAGTAACCCCACAGCCCTCCGAGATCTCTGTGCTCCTCCAATCCTGCCTCTTAAAGTGGCCTCAAGTCATAATTTGTTTTCTAATGCTCCTGCGAAGCTTCTTGGGACATTTTGTTAGTTTGAGGGGCACTATATAAATGTAACGTGTCACAGTGCCAAGCGTATCTGCTCCCTGCCAACCTGGGCAGTCAGTCATTTGATACGTGGCATACCGCCCATTGACTTCAATGGAATTTGCCGCCATTATGTGAAACCTGAATGATTCTCTTGAACTGTGTTTGTCACGGGAACAATGAATTATGTATTCAATTAGTTGTGATGCATTGTTTTAAGCTCATGTTATTCTGTCAATATTTAGCTCATGTTAGACGTAATAGAATTGGTCGATGTGCCTTTGTTGAGCTGTTAACTAGTCTGCGTGGAGATGACTTTGAAATAACCAGCCGGTTGGAGGAGACTGGAATGGGTTAGCTGTTAAACCCACTTCACAGATTAACCTTCTGTTTAAAACGGTGCTTGAGCTGAAACAAGGAAGGACAGCTCTTGGCAAGGGGTGAACCACAACTTGCATTGATTTGGTGTCTCTTGTAAGAGGTGCTTCACAGGAGCATAAGCAGAGAAATGACATGACGTGCTCAACATTGGGAGATTAGATTAGATTCCCTAGAGTGTGGAAACAGTCCCTTCGGCCCACCCAGTCCACACCGACCCTCCGAAGAGTAACCCACCCAGACCCATTTCTCTCTGACTAATGCACCTAACACTACGGGCAATTTAGCATGGCCAATTTACCTAATCTGCACATCTTTGGACAGTGGGAAGAAACCGGAGCAACCAGAGGAAACCCACGTAGACACAGGGAGAATGTGCTGTGAGGCAGCAGTGCTAACCACTGAGCCACCCCAAAGAATGGACAAGAACAAAATGCTACTAATTCCCAGGAGGATTAAAGTTTCACCTGTTATATTGTTGGTCTTTTTGTGAATGCAAGTCTTAGAGTCATAGAGATGTACAGCACGGAAACAGACCCTTCGGTCCAACCCGTCCATGCCGATCAGATATCCCAGCCCAATCCAGTCCCACCTGCCAGTACCCGGCCCATATCCCTCCAAACCCTTCCTATTCATATACCCATCCAGATGCCTTTTAAATGTTGGAGTTGTAACAGCCTCCACCACATCCTCTGGAACTCATTCCATACACGTACCACCCTCTGCGTGAAACAGTTGGCCCCTGAGGTCCCTTTTATATCTTCCCCCTCCCACCCTAAACCTATGCCCTCTAGTTCTGGACTCCCTGACCCCAGGGAAAAGACTTTGCCTATTTACCCTATCCATGCCCCCCATGATTTTGTAAACCGCTGTAAGGTCCCCCCTCAGCCTCCGACGGTCCATAATTTGTCCAAATTATGATAATTAAAGCTGTACACCAGACTCCTGTTAAACAGAAGATCAAGAAGTTTGCTAGCTAACGTTTTCCATCAAAAATTAATGTTAACATACAATCTGACCTTATTAAGGATGGGTTGCTAATTTGGGTAAAAAGTTAGGTAAACATTCAGTTTTGGAAGTTATTTGATTTTTTTAACCCAAATTAGTGACCCATCCTTAGTAGGGTCAGATTGTCTGTCCCAAAATGTTTTGCAACTGCATTTGTTCATTAAATAATCAGGCTTAAGATATTTTGGTAATTTGATAGATTCTGGTATGAATTTGTACATTCTTACCATTATCACTTAACTTCAAAACGTTAACAGTTCAACTCTCGAAGGTATATTCTAGTTTTTAGTAGAGTGATTTGGTAATAAGTTTAGTTAGTGCCAGAGAGAATTGTAATAACCAAGTAACAAGGCATGGTCTGCACTGTTTTGAATCATAATCAGAAAGAATCCATTTTTGTTTGTTTTTTTTCATCTCATGGAGGTAGAATGTCAGTTGGAGATGCCAGACGTACCTTTACAATGAGGAAACGTCTATGTTATTTAAATTGTTACTAGCACTATATTCTGCAACAGCCTTAGTGGAGCCTTTTTGAGTAGGCTGAGCATTCCCCTTTACAAAATGATACATCGACGTTAAAGACTTGCACAATGGCAGAGCTCTGAGTGCTGTAGTAGAATAGAAAGATATTTCTTTGAAATTTGCATCACAGGTAGACAGCGTTGTTAAGGTGTTAAGTAAGCTTGGCCTTCATTTCTCAGATCTTTTGAGTACAGGAGTTGAGGTTGTATAGTCCTCTTCTGGGGTACTGTGACCTGTTCTGGTTGCCCTGCTATAGAAAGGATATTATTAAACTGGAGAGGGTTTTAGAATAGATTCCCTACAGTGTGGGAACCAGCCCTTCAGCCCAACAAGTCCACACCGACCCTCCAAAGAGTACCTCTCTCTCTCTCTCTGACTAATGCACCGAGCAACTATGGACAATTTAGCATAGCCAATTCACCTGGCCTGCACATCTTTGGAATGTGGGAGAAAACCCATTCAGACAGTCACCCAAGGCTAGAATCGAACCTGGGACCCTGGCGCTGTTATGCAGCAGTGCTAACCACTGAGCCACCATGCCATCCTGTAAGATTTGGTAAGGATTTACCAGGATGTTGCTGGGAACGGAGGTTTTGAGTTATAAAAATAGTCTAGATAGGTTGGGACTTTTTTTCACTAGAGCGGAGGCGGTTCAGGGTGACCTTAAAGAGGTTTATAAAATCATGAGGGATACAGAGGAGGTCAATAGCAAGGGTCTTTTCCCTAGGGTGGGGGACTTCAAAACCAGTGCGCATATTTTTAAGGTGAGAGGAGCAAGGTTTAAAAAGGGCATGAAGGGCAATTTTTACACAGAGTGGTTTCTATGTGGAATGAACTGCCACAGGAAGTGGTGGACGCAGGTACAGTTACGATATTTTAAGGACGTTTGGATATGTACATAAGTAGGAAAGGTTTGGAGGGATATGCGTCAAACATTGGCAAGTGGGACTAGTTTATTTTGAGAAAATTGGTCACCGTGGACTAGTTGGACTCCTAATGGACTAGTCCATGCTGTTGGACTCCTAATGAGGTATCAGGCCCAGGCAACCAATAATCTTTGTGAAAGGGTTGGATTGAAAGAAGGGTTTTCAATAAGAGACATGAGAGGTTGAGGGAGCAAGGCCTAGAGCTGAGAGTCCGAGCTGTTGAATGGACTGGTGTCAGTGGTGGGCCAGTTCAAATCAGGAATGCTAATCGATAGGGTGGCTCAGTGGCTCGCAGTGCCAGGGACCAGGGTTCGATTCCACCCGCGGCCGAATGTCTGTGTGGAGTTCGTATATTCTCCCTGTCTCTGCGTGGGTCTCCTCCGGGTGCTCCGGTTTCCTCCCACTGTCCAAAGGTGTGCAGGTTAAGGTGGATTGGCCATACCACATTGCGCATAGTGTTCAGAGATGTGCAGGCTAGGAAGATTAACTGTACGGAATGCTGGGTTACAGGGATAGGGTGGGATGTTCTTTGGAGGGTTGGTGTGGACTCAATGGGCCGAATAGCCTGCTTCCACACTGCAAGGATTCTATGAAATAGATAGATAGATGCTCGATCAGTAGTGGAATCAAACATTATGGCAAAGAGATGGACAGTGGGTATGGGAATGTTGGATCAGCCGTGATTCTACAGAATGGCTCATCAGGCCAGAGGGGCCAAATGGCCTTCTCCAATTCCAATTTCTTGCGGTCTTAAAAGGAATGTGTTGAAGCCAAATAACAGATTTTGAATTACCCGAGAGCTTGGGGAGCCTTCTTTGATGCTTTCTCCATGGTACCCGCTCAGCCAATAGGTGTCAATTTGCCAAACAATCAGCACCCTTTCCTCCGGTGGTACAAATTGTTGTGACTGTTTGAAATTTGGCATTCTTGCAGTGATCCTGATGAGTGTCAGATAAAAAGCTTATCTATCATTCCACCAGTATTGAAGTTCAAAGCTACCGAACGCGGTACCTTCATTATCCCTGTGTAAGCATGATTTTACATGAATACACATGTGTGTTTATGTTTTGATGCACTGGTATGTGAATATATGATTTCACTCGTAAAATACTTTCTGTTATTCATTGGTGTCATGCTACCAATGCTCATAAAGACAGCCCATTGCTAATTTGCTCTTGAGAAAATGGTACAGAGCCACCTTCATGGACTGTTGCTGCACGGGTGTAGGATTCTGGGTAATCCAAGATGGAGGACGGGAGAAAATTGTGGCTGCAAGACCTGCTCCCTTTTTGAGGTTTTGTTTTCGCTGGTGGAGCTGATTTCCTTGATTTCTTGGAGCAGTAATAACCGTTTTATAAGCTGTTGCATGTTTTGGAACTTTGGAGAAAAGAAAAGATCAATACAACGGCATTTTAAAACAAGGGAGAGAGATGGACTGAGCTGCCAGAGGAACTGGTGGAGGTTGGTACAATTTCAACATTTAGAAGGCATCTGCTTGGGAACATGACTAGAAAGGGTTTAGAGGGATATGGGCCAAATGCTGGCAAATGGGACTAGATTAGTTCAGGATATCTGGTTGGCATGGACGAGGTGGACCAAATAATCTGGTCTCCATGTTGTACAAATCGGTGACTCTCTCTGAAGCAGGTACTCATACAGTGCTATTAAGGAGTGCTAACCACGACTTTGATCCAGCCACACTGAAGTCACAGCCAATATATCCACAACCTCTGATCATCTGTGCCATCAAAGGAGAGAACATTCCCATTCTTCAGCCCCTGGGGGTGCTTGACCTCTGGTTAAGTTTAGGACTACTTGGAAAGGACCCTTGCTTGGTGAGTTGCTGTAATGTACCTTGTAGAGGGTGCATACTGATGCCACTGTGGTGGAGGGTATGAGTGTTGAAGAATAAGGTGCTGATCAAGAGGGTTTCTCTGTCCTGGATAGAGTCAAACCTCTTGAGTAATGATGGCCCTATCTTCATCCGGGCAAGAGGAAAGCATTCCATCACGCTCCTGAACTGTAGATTTTGGACAGGCTTTGCGGAGTCCTCTGATGGCAGGACCGACAGATGAAGAGAGATTGGATCAAGATGGATTGTATTCACTGGAGTTTAGAAGAATGAAGAGACGGGACCTTATATAAATCTATCAAGTTCTAACTGGGTAAATCCAGAAAGGGTGTTCCGGATGACCGGGGGATCCAGAACCAAGGATTAGAGTCTAAGGGGAGAGGGTGGACCATTTAGGATTGAGATGAGGAGAGATTTCTTCACCCATGTGCATGTGTGTGTCTGCATGTATGGGGATGTGTTTGTGTCAACATGTGAGTGTGTGTGTGTGTCAGTGTGTCTGCGTGTGTGTGTGTGGCTGTTTACGTGGGGGGGTGGGTGTCAGTGTGTCTGTGTCTGCGTGTCTGTTTGGGTAGCTGTGTGTGTCTGTGTATGTGTGTGAGAGTGTGTGTGTCTGCGTGTCTGTGTGAGTAGATGTGTGTGTCTGTGTATGTGTGTGAGAGTGTGTGTGTGTCTGCGTGTCTGTGTGAGTAGATGTGTGTGTCTGTGTATGTGTGTGAGAGTGTGTGTGTCTGCGTGTCTGTGTGAGTAGATGTGTGTGTCTGTGTATGTGTGTGAGAGTGTGTGTGTGTCTGCGTGTCTGTGTATGTGTGTGAGAGTGTGTATGTGTCTGCGTGTCTGTGTGAGTAGATGGGTGTCTGTGTATGTGTGTGTGTCTGCGTGTCTGTGTATGTGTGTGAGAGTGTGTGTGTGTCTACGTGTCTGTGTGAGTAGATGTGTATGTCTGTGTATGTGTGTGAGAGTGTGTGTGTCTGCATGTCTGTGTATGTGTGTGAGAGCATGTGTGTGTGTGTCAGCGTGTTTGTCTTAAGCACTGCGATTTTTCTTACTGCATCAGACCTGAGATGATTGCAGGCCACAGGACTGGAAGCAATAAATAACGTTCCTAACTAAAAGGATCCCTTTACTATAAGCAAAGTAAATGGGCTGTGTAAAAGTGATCGTCACCTGGACTGCTCCAGAAAGGGCTGAGGATTGGGGGATGGGCTGAATCTCAGATTACTCTGAAAGTATTCAGTCTCAGCAGCCTCTCCATCAGTCTACACTGCACTCCCCACCCCCATCCCATCCCCGGGTCTGGTGACAGAGAAGAGGAACCGCGGCAGCATTTGCAAAGCTCAGGACATTTTTCTGTAAATGATGGATAAGGTGGGGGCGATGTCGACAGGAGAGTGAGGCAGCTGCGAGGGGCAATGCACCAGTGCCCGATGTGCCCTGTCCCTAAGAGGGGATTGGTTTGCCAGGCCACACCATGTCCCCTCAACCCCTGTGCTCAAGTGCTCCAACATGACTCCCCTTGATTTAATCTTTCTCCCACTTCGGAATGGGAGTGGGAAGTGACTTAATGTCAGCAATGGCGAAAGTGAGGACTGCAGATGCTGGAGACCAGAGTCTCGATTAGAGTGGTGCTGGAAAACCACAGCAGGTCAGACAGCATCCCAGGAGCAGGAAAATCAACAGCAGGGTCAATGGTGGCATCAATGATTTGTTTCATTATTCATGGGGTGAGGGCATTATAGCGGGTGGAACAATATTGGCTCCAAGTCTCTTTGCTTGACAGGGTCTATTTGAGGTGGCGCGGTGGCTCAGTGGTTAGCACCGCTGCCTCGCAGCCCCAGGGACCTGTGTTCGATTCCAGCCTTGGATGACTGTCCGTGTGGAGTTTGCACATTCTCCCCGTGTCTGTGTTGGTTTGCTCCGGTTTCCTCCCACAGTCCAAAGGTGTGCAGGTTAGGGTGGAATGCAGGGGATAGGGAAAGTCTGAGTGGGATACTTTACAAGAGGCTCAGTGTGTACTCGATGGGCCAAATGGCCCTGTACCACATTTGTAGGGATTCTCTGATTCGGTTTACAGCAGCTGAGGAACAGCACAAGCAAATCTTAACAAGATGAGGCTTGTAAGCTAACACTTTGTGGCTTTTCCTTATTCTTTCACAGGATGTGGGCTTCTCCAGCTGGGTCAGCATTAATTGGGCTTATGCCCGAAACGTCGATTCTCCTGTTCCCTGGATGCTACCTGACCTGCTGCGCTTTTCCAGCAACACATTTTCAGCTCTGATCTCCAGAATCTGCAGACCTCACTTTCTCCTCAGCATTAATTGCCCATTGCAATTAAGAGTCAAGCCCATCGCTCTGGGTCTAGAGTCACGTGTAGCCCAGATCAGGCAGTTTCCTTCCCTGAAGGGAGAACTTTTCCAACAATGGATTCATGGTCATCATTAGACATTTAATTCCAGATATCTATTGGATGCAAATTCTACCATTCTGTGGCAGGATTCAAACCCAGGTCCCTGGAACATTACCCAGGCCTCTGGATTAGCAGTCCAGCGGTAATACCACTAGGCCATCGTCTCCCCATTGTTGTATGATCGCAGTCAGGTACAAGGTACATTAGCTCATTAGACGTTGTTACTAGGACGACATGAATGAGACATGTGTCCCTTCATGAATAAATTTAATAAAGGGATAGATGCATTTTTTTGAATGGATCAGGGGTATGGGATCAAGTCAGCAGGACAGTCACCTGGAGTTCTGGATAACTCACACAGAGACAGCCTGACCATATCTCTGCCTGCCAAACAGTCAGTGGGGGGCTGGGGCTGATTGAATAGTTTGAAGGTCTTTTGGATGAAGAATATTTTAAAAGGGGCTATTGCTCTGCTCACACACAGAGAGAGAAAGAGAGCTCTGTCTCAAGTCTGAGGTGCCATGAGGTCAGATTTCTCGAAGCGTCCTGTAATGGTCAGACAGTTTGCAGGAGTTTGAATCTGCATTGGAGTGTCCCCTGGATGCACATGGGCTTGAGGAAACCTTTGCTCTGACTGTTATCAGGCTGACTATCAGATATTTCTCAGGCTGTGTGAGGTGCAAACAGGAAACCTTGCGACGCACGTTCCTCCTCAGATTCAACAGGTGGCCTGGAATTTTCCGGAAACAGGGCAGCAACTCATACCTTACAGGCTCTGGGTTTAAATCCTGCCGTGAGTGTGTGAATCACAGCTGACGGAGCGGTGCAGAGCTGAGAGAGTGCTGCACTGTCAGAGGAGCCGTTGTTCTGAGACAGAAAACCGAGGAAACTGCTCCCTCCCTCCTTTCCTCCCACCACTGCTCAGTTGAATCTAACAGATCCCATGGCTCTGTTTGGAGGGAAATCGGGTGAATTGTCCCCAACATTCCACCCAATATCCAACCCTTAACCAACATCAGCAAAAGCACGACCAAGTCATTATCACATCGATAAAGGGAGTTTGCTGTGCAAATGTTGTGCTGTGTTCCATACAGTACAGCAATGACCACACTTCACAAGGTATTTCATTGTCTGCAAAGGGCTTCAAGAAAAGCAGTGGTTGTGAAAAGCGCTATTTAAATGCAATGCTTTCATTTCATCGGGGGAGGAGGTAGGTTTTGAATGCAGAGTAGTGACAGCAGAGCTGTGCTGGCTCTTTCATGCAGCAAATCACCAACATTCAGTCCCATGCCTTTTCCCAATAACCCTGCACTTTCTTCCTTTTCAGAGAGTGATCCACATCCCTCTGAAATGTCCTAGTTCATTCTGCCTCCCCCCACACTCTCAGACAGTACACTACAGACCCTAACCCCTCGAGTGAACCTGCCTCCCCCACACTCTCAGACAGTCCATTCCAGACCCTAACCCCTCGAGTGAACCCACATCCCCCCACACTCTCAGACAGTCCATTCCAGACCCTAACCCCTCGAGTGAACCCACATCCCCCCACACTCTCAGACAGTCCATTCCAGACCCTAACCCCATGAGTGAACCTGCCTTCCCCACACTCTCAGACAGTACACTACAGACCCCCACCCCTCGAGTGAACCCACATTCCCCCATACTCTCAGACAGTACAGTCCAGACCCTCATCCCTCGAGTGAACCCACATCCCCCCGCACCCTCATACAGTACATTCCAGGCCCTAACCCCTCGTGTGAACGCACATCCCCCCGCACTCTCAGACAGTCCATTCCAGACACTAACCCCCTCGAGTGAACCTGCCTCCCCCCACACTCTCAGACAGTATATTCCAGACCCTAACCCCCTTGAGTGAACCTGCCTCCCTCACACTCTCAGACAGTACACTCCAGACCCTCACCCCCTCGAGTGAACTTGCCTCCCCCACACTCTCAGACAGTACACTCCAGACCCTCACCCCTCGAGTGAACCTGCCTCCCCCACACTCTCAGACAGTACACTCCAGACCCTCACCCCCTCGAGTGAACCTGCCTCCCCCACACACTCAGACAGTACACTCCAGACCCTAACCCTTCGAGTGAACCTGCCTCCCCCACACTCTCAGACTGTCCATTCCAGACCCTCACCACTCAAGACAACCTGCCTCCCCCACATTCATTATGTATTTATTTGTTGTAAACAATCTTATTCTTTAACAAATAGCAAAACAAAATTACTAATTTGCTACTACAGAAATTAAACTAAAATGCTTTAACACACCCCATCTTACCCATGCACACACACTCTCTCCCTCTTACACAGACATTGTATGTGAGAAAGCGAGAGAGAGTGTATGTGTGGGTATGTGTTCTGAATGTAGGTTTGCTCGTTGAGCTGGAAGGTTCATTTTCAGAAGTTTCATCCCCATACGTCACCACAGGAAATGACATCACCAACCCAGGGAACCCTAAACACATAAATAGAAAGCGGGTCACTAACACCAGTGCTTCACCAGAGGCTCACTGATGATGTTACTTAGTATGGTGACGAAATGTCTGAAAACAAACCTTCCAGCTCAGCGAGCAACCCTACATCCAGAACACACAGACATACACTCTCTCTCTTTCTCACACACATACATACACACACACACACACTCATTCATGAATAAAATAGACAAAACCAATGGTTTGACATAATTATTATGGATGCAAAAGTATAGATTGAAAAAATAAGTTGTGTCAATCAAATGTCTTGACTACAAAGATGGAAAATCATTTCTCACAGTTCCTTCCATTTTAGCAATGAAGATACAATGTTGTTTTCAAAGTGATTGCCGATCTCTGCTTCAACGGCTGATCAGCTGGACCTAGGTCTTTTCTTATGTTAGAATCATTTCCTTTGAGTGCTTAGGTTTTTATTTGCCTTCACAATCGCATTGAGAAAAGAATGTGGCATTTCCTGTTTGTGGGTTTTTCTGGCGTCTCTCTCTGCACTGCACTGCACTCACAGCTCAGTGACAACCTGCAGCTGGGCCAATGCGAAGGCTATCAGTGGGCAGTCCCTCCTTAATGTAAGGACACCTGATACCACTGCAAATGGTAACACCGTCCTGCAGAAGCAAAGCATATACTACCTAATTCCACGCGATCATCAAGTTGCAAAAAAAAACCTCTCCCAATACCTTTTTTTTTAGCAAGTCTGCTGTAACCAACTTCCATTTTCCAGTCTTTAGTCCAAAAGATAAACTATGTGGGCAACTCCAAAATGCCCATATTATTTATTGCTTAATAGTTTGATTGAAATTTTCCTACCAACTTCTATTTCTAATTTATTTGGCCCACTCTTTCCCTCTGGGTTGCCTTTCTCCCCAGTTGATTATGCTGGATCACTCTTTTGTAGAACAGATTTAAACCCAATGATACAATGATCGCTGTTCCCTAAATGATCCCCGACTGAGTCTCGATCTTGTTGGCCCAGAACCAGTTCTGGTAGCCATTCCGTTTTTACCAGGTTGGCAACATTCCGCAGTAGAATGTTTTTTGAATGTACTCTAGGAATTCCTGTACCTTTCAGTCCTTTAACCTACTACTATCCTATTCTCAAATTAATGTCCCCCATTATAACCGTTATAGAAATTCTCCAGACTCAGACCTTGAGTGTTGACAAATCTTATTGCCTGATATCATGGGGAGCACACTGTACCTTAGTATGGTCCGGTGATGCACCAAAGTGATCCAGCTCGCCAGGATTTATACCAGACAACGGACACTGAGTCAGACACAGAACCACAAGATAGCCATTAGATGGCCTACGTGAGCATACACCAGGCAAAGTCTGAGGTCAGCCTTGCCTAAGTCTGTAGCTATTGTGGCCATAACGAGCTATTGTTCTCAGATCTTGAGTCAATGCACACTCCAGATACTATATCCACCCATCGACAAAGTCTGCCTGGGTTACGGTTTTGCTCAGCAGGCGTCTGCAGATAAACAATTCAGGAGTTATGTGGGGAAAGCAGAAGTAATGTGGTTGTTACAGAATGTTCTAGCAGGCTTGGGGACACCCAGGGCACGAGGCCAAGCCAGGCGAGAGCGATGTTATGACTGACCAAAATGGCTGCAAATAAGCAGGCCAGTGAAAACAGCTTCCACAATAACTATTCTGTAATTCTCGCAGTGCTCTGTAAGCCCCTTGCAAATTTATTCCTTTACTTTGTTCCCACTGATTGATGGGCAACGGAATTCGTTTGTTTTTGTTCCTTAACTCTAAGCCACTAGATTCTGTGCTTTAGCCCTTTGAGCTAACCTTTCTCTCCACCACTGTGACATTCTCCTCAATTGATACTGCCCCCTCCCCCTATCCTTTCCTTTCTTGAATAATTACATTAGATTAGATTACATTACAGTGTGGAAACAGGCCCTTCGGCCCAACAAGTCCACACCGACCCGCCGAAGCGAAACCCACCCAAACCCCTACATTTACCCCTTACCTAACACTACGGGCAATTTAGCATGGCCAATTCACCTGACCCTGCACATCTTTGGACTGTGGGAGGAAACCGGAGCACCCGGAGGAAACCCACGCAGACACGGGGAGAACATGCAAACTCCACACAGTCGGTCGCCTGAGGTGGGAATTGAACCCAGGTCTCAGGCGCTGTGAGGCAGCAGTGCTAACCACTGTGCCACCGTGCCGCCCACAGTGGGTCTTGAATAATATTCAAGACCCACTGCTGTCCTTACTTAAGCCAGTGTTATAGTTATAATTACGGCTGTACGTCCATAACTCACTGTTCGTATTTACCACGCGACATGCATTCACAGACATGTAGAGTAGAATCCCGAAGGTGTAGAAACAAGTCCACACCGTCCCTCCGAAGAGTAACTCACCCAGACCCATTCCCCTACCCTATTATCCTATATTTACCCCTGACTAATGCATCTAACCTGCACATCCCTGATCACAATGGGCAATCCACCCTAACCTACACATCCCTGAACGCTATGGGGTAATTTAGCATGGCCAATCCACCCTAACCTACACATCCCTGAACGCTATGGGCAATTTAGCATGGCCAATCCACCCTAACCTACACATCCCTGAACGCTATGGGCAATTTAGCATGGCCAACCCACCCTAACCTACACATCCCTGAATGCTATGGGCAATTCAGCATGGCCAATCCACCCTAGCCTACACCCCTGAAAACTATGGGGTAATGTAGCATGGCCAATCCACCCTAACCTACACGTCCATGAACGCTATGGGGTAATTTAGCATGGCCAATCCACCCTAACCTACACATCCCTGAACGCTATGGGCAATTTAGCATGGCCAATCCACCCTAACCTACACATCCCTGAACGCTATGGGCAATTTAGCATGGCCAACCCACCCTAACCTACACATCCCTGAATGCTATGGGCAATTCAGCATGGCCAATCCACCCTAACCTACACCCCTGAAAACTATGGGGTAATGTAGCATGGCCAATCCACCCTAACCTACACATCTTTGTACTGTGGGAGGAAACTGGAGCATCTGGAGGAAACCCACGCAGACACGGGGGGAGGATGTGCAAGCTCCACACAGACAGTCGCCCGAGGCTGGGATCACACCCATGTCCCTGGCGTTGTGAGGCAGCAGTGCTAACCACTGAGCCCCCGTGCTATATAGTAACCTGGATTCAAACTTTATAATGTTCACTCTTATTTCTGGGTCCACATGGGGAGGTGGTGGTGTAGCTGTAATATCTCTGGACTAATAATCCTGTTAATCCCAGGCTAGTTGGGGTGGGGTGTGAGTGGGGGGGGGGGTGGAGGGGATGCGATAGCCTGATAGTATTATCGCTGGTTTGCTAATCCAGAGATCCAGGTAATGTTCTAGGCAGCTGGGTTGAAATGGCAGATGGAATTTGAATTCAATAATTTGTTTAAGAACCTGGAATTAAGAGTCTAACCATTGCCACCAAATCACTGTTGGAAAAGCCCATCTGTTTCACCAATATCCTTTAGGGAAGGAAACTACCATCCTTACCTGGTCTGGCCTGCACCTGACTCCAGACCCACGGCAATGTGGTTTCCTCTTAACTGCCCTCTGGGTAATTAGGGATGGGCAATAAATGTTGGGCCTAGCCAGTGATGCCCTCATCCTGATAATGATTAAAAAAAAGAATTCTGATCACATGGGTTCATGTCCCATCGTGGTGGATGTTGACATTTGAATTCAATTATTCATAATCTAACACCGACTGAGTAATGCGTGTTGTTAAAACTTCCATTTCGGGTGCTTAAAGGAAGGGAATCTCTAGTCTTTACCCAGATCTGACCTCCATCTGACTCCAGGCCACATAGCAATGGGGTTGACTCTTATCTGCCCTCTGGGCACTGAGGGAGAGGTGAGCGACATCTATATTTCTCAAGTAATTTTGTTTTTTAAAAAAAACCACTTATTTCCTAGTCATAAACTATCTGTTCCTGCTTGCGTTCTGCACATGTGGGATCTCCCCTTAGTAAATTCCCTACAGTATGGAAGCAGATTGTTTGGCCCATCAAGTTCACACCGACCCCTTGAAGAGCAACCTACCCAGATCTGCCCCCCTACCCTATAACCCCTCATTTCCCATGGCTAACCCACCAACCTGCACACTATGGGGCAATTTAGCATGGCCAATTCACCCTGACCTGAGCATCTTTGGACTGTGGGAGGAAACTGAAGCATCCGGAGGAAACGCACGCAGACACGGGGAGAATATGCAAGCGCCGCGAGGGGTTGGAATCGAATCCAGGTTCCTAGTGCTGTGCTGGCTGACCACTGAGCCACTGTGCCACCTGTAAAGTATTATTCCCTGACTGGGAATCAAACCCAGGCGACAGCGGTAAAAACACTGATCCTAACCATGAGGGAATGTGTAAACTCACTGACTCTCAGCCATGCCATCTGTGAGGATTGAACTCAGGACATTCAGATTGTGAGACTGACGTGCTGCTTAATGCACTGAGAAGGCATCTTTGGTATTGACCTGGCTCTCATGCCCGAGTCAAGTTAATTTAAACCTTTGCTCATAGCACATCCCATGAGGGAATCAGCCCCTCAGCTCTGTTGGAGTCTGACCTCTCTGGCCTGGGCAGCACAGTGGTTAGCACTGCTGCCTTACAGTGCCAGAGACCCGGGTTCAATTCCCGCCTCAGGCAACTGACTGTGTGGCGTTTGCACATTCTCCCTGTGTCTGCGTGGGTTTCCTCCCACAGTCCAAAAATGTGCAGGTTAGGTGAATTGGCCATGCTAAATTGCTCGTAGTGTGAGGTGTAGGGGAATGGATCTGGGTGGGTTGCTCTTCGGAGGGTCGGTGTGGACTGGTTGGGCCGAAGGGCCTGTTTCCACACTGTAAGTAATCTTTCTATAGTCGGGCAACCAGAACTGGATGCAGTACTCTACACGTGGCCTTACTAACATCTTGTACAGCTACAACAAGATATCCCAACCCCTGTACTCAGTGCTCTGATCAATGAAAGCAAGCATGCCAAAAGCCTTGGGTTAGATTAGGTCTCGGGACACCTTCCTTGGAACAGTGCTGAATTATTTTGTCGGCGGCACGGTGGCACAGTGGTTAGCACTGCTGCCTCACAGCGCCAGAGACCTGGGAACAATTCCCACCTCAGGCGACTGACTGTGTGGAGTTTGCACATTCTCCCCGTGTCTGTGTGGGTTTCCTCCGGGTGCTCTGGTTTCCTCCCACAGTCCAAAGATGTGCAAGTCAGGTGAATTGGCCATGCTAAATTGCCCATATTGTTAGGTGAAGGGGTAAATGTATGGGTGGGTTGCGCTTTGGCGGGTCAGTGTGGACTTGTTGGGCCGAAGGGCTTGTTTCCACACTGTAAGAAATCTAATCTAAGTAACTGCCCTCCAATGCCCCAGCAAGCTGAAACTCTCCATGCTATGCCACATGTGGGTCATAGCTTTCCCCTGCTTTATCCCCCTGTTTCTGCACGAGTTGAGGAGCAAGGCTTAGAGAGAGGATACTAGAACCCTCACCGTCTGAAGACCCAGCTGTGAATGATGGAACAAGGAAGGTGGGGAGGGAGGGAGAGAAAGTGTCAGACTTTGAGGGAGGACGTTTAAAGCCGCCGGAAGCTGCAGTTCAGAGAGAGACGAGACGGGGACAAAATTCTTTCTTCACCTTGCTGAGGAACTACCTTCCCCCACTCCCCGCACCCCTCCCCCCCCCCCCCCCCCCCCCCACTTCCCCATACCAAAGGAAAATAAAACAACGTTTAATTTGTTTGGCCTAAACATATTCATCTTGGAATATTATCAGGTCGATCTAAGTGCTCCTACTGATGGTCATAAATTCAAACCCAGTCAGACTGGGATCACTGCATAGCTCAGCACAAATACAAGCCTATCCATCTTCGCAATGAAGTTTAATTCCAAGGAATGAATCTCATGTGGGAAGGCACAGTAATTCAATTTTATCCGCGGTGATTCACTAGCCGTCAGGTCAATGGGACAACATTTTTCTTTCCCCCCTGACAGCGGTCCCATTTGGAGTGGGCAGCGAGATGTGTGTGTGTGGGGGTGGGGGGGGGGGCAGGGTAATGGCTCAGCCACTCTCCCGATTAAAGTCACTGTTTACCTTCCCAGCCATTGATCTGCTGCTGCCCTTCTGCGTTTCATACGTTCAACCAGCAGTGTCTCAGAGCAACATGGCAAACAGTGGCTTCCTGAAGCACAGACGGAGCCCTGTCTTTCCCTCTGAAACTTGGAGCCTCTCCAGGAGCTGCCTCGTAATAAGGGCTTTGACACTCGAAAGACCTAGAGTCATCGGGATTGGTCAGCACGGAAACAGACCCTTCGGTCCAACTCGTCCGCACCGACCAGATATCCCAACCTAATCTAGTCTCATTAACCAGCACTTGGCCCATATTCCTGTAAACCCTTCCTATTCATATACACATCCAGACGCCTTTTCAATGTTGTAATTATACCAGCCTCCACCACCTCCTCTGGCAGCTCATTCCAGACACACTCTGGGTGAAAAGGTTAGAATATAGAACAGTACAGCACAAGAAAAGTCCCTCAATGCTGTGCTGAACATGATGTCAAGTTAAACTAATCCCTTCTGCCTGCTCTTAGCCCATATCCTTCCATTTCTTGTACATGCAAGTGATTATCTAAAAGTCTCTCAAATGCCACTGTTATACCTGCCTCCGTCACCATTTCTGGCAGCGCGTCGCACACTCCTATCACGCTCTGTGTAAAAAAACTTGCCCCTCACATCTCCTTTCAATTTTCACCCTCCTACCTTAAATGCACGCCCCCTAGTTATATTTCGTTGCCCCTTAGGTGCCTTTTAGATCTCTCACCTGAAACTTACGCCCTCTAGTTTTGGAGTACCCCCCCCCCCCCAGGGAAAAGACCTTGACTATTCACCTTATCCAAGATTTTATGAACCTCTGTAAGGTCACCCCTCAGCCTCTGACGCTCCAGGGAAAACAGCCCCAGCCTATGCAGCCTCTCCCTGTAGCTCAAATCCTCCAACCCTGGCAACATCCTTGTAAATCGTTCTGTGGGATGTGGGTGTTGGCACCATCCCCTTGGACTGATTGCCTCTTTAGGCCATTTTGGAGGGCAGGTTTGTGGTGGGGCTGGTGTCACAAGTAGGCCAGACCAGGTAAGGAAGGCCGATTTCCTTCCTATTTCACCTTGGGGGTACCATAACCAAGCTTTCGTTCCAGACTTTACGGACTGAATTTCAGATGCCACCCACTGCATTTTTGACCCCACCTCCTGAGAGCTTGGCCAGCTGGGAAAATAGCTTCAGGAATGTTGCCGTCAGCTCACCATGACGCCCGAACACCTTCAGGTCATCTCAAACCACTCGACAGCATTGGCACGAAGCACAGGAAATATGGCAGGCAGTTTGTGTACAGCAAGATCCCACAAACAGCAATGGGCTCGAGGCCAAACCATAGGGATTTTTAAAGAGTTGGTCGAGAGATGAATATGACCAACCTGACTAAGAGGTGGCATGTGTGGCAATCCCTGGCAGCCAGGCCTTGTAGCTGAGTCTCACTGCGGGGACAGGGGGTTAGACTCCCAGCCTGTCTGACTCTGAGGAAAGAGTGCGGTCAACTGGTCCACGGGTGATGCTGCATGTTGATGTCACAGGGTCAGAATCCTCTTCAGCGCAATGCGCCCAGAATTAGCCGAAGTGTCACAGAAGTAGTGCCAAGCACAGACCTTGGTCAATGTAAAATGCGCTTTCGTAGAATCCTGGTAGTGTGGAAGCAGGCCATTTGGTCCATCAAGTCTACACTGGCCCTCGAAAGAACATCCTACCGCTTAGACTGCACATCCAGTATGGCCAATCCATCTAACCTGCACATCTTTGGACTGTGGGAGGAAACCCATGCAGAGAATGTGCAAACTCCACACAGACAGTTACCCGAGGTGGGAATCAAGCCCAGCTTCCTAGCGCTGTGAGGCAGCAGTGCTAACCACTGAGCCACCGTGCCAGCCCTTTGCCTAATTGTTTTCGCCAGGTTCAGACACATCAGGCCCTACAAAAACATGGCCCTCAAATCAAACCAATCATGATTTTTCACCTTTACACCAATCCCTTTGTCTGTTCACAGGAAGTGGGCATCACTAGCTGGGTCAGTACTTTTTGTACTGTTGGAGTTGCCCCCTAGAGAAGACGGTGGTCAGCTGCCTTCTTGAGCTGCTGCAGTCCATATTAGGGTAGGGATATCTCCGGTGCTGTTAGGGAAAGACTTCCAGCATTTTGACTCAGATTGACACTGAAGGAACAGTGACACGTTTCCCAATCAGGATGGTGAGTGGTTCAAGATATACAAAGGAAATCAATAACAGCCTTGGACTATAAGAGGGTATAGATGGCCCGGGCAGATGGACTGAGCAGTGGCAATTGGAATTTAATCTGGAAAAGTGTGAGGTAAAGCAGTTGGGCAGGACATACAAGACAAGGAAATACTTGCCTTCATTGCTCAAGTCCTTTGAGTATAGGAGTCGGGACGCCATGTTGAGCTTGTACAGGACATTGGTGAGGTCTCTTCTGGAGCACTGTGTGCAGTTCTGGTCTCCCTGTCACAGGAAGGATATTGTTAAACTGGAGAGGGTTCAGAAGAAATTTACTGGGATATTGCTGGGAATGGAGGGCTTGAGTTATAGGGAAAGGCTGGGAGTTTTTTCACTGGAATGTAGGAGGTTAAGGGGTGACTTATAGAGGTTTATATAATCATGACTGGCATAGATAAGTGTCTTTTCCTTAGGGTGGGGTATTTCCTGACTAGGGAGCATATGTTTACAGGGAGTGGAGAGAGATTTAAAAAAGACGCGGGGGCAATTTTGTTTTACACAAAGAGTGCTGGCAGGATAGACCAAATGTGGAATGAATTTCCAGAGGATGTGGTGGATGCGGGTATAGTTACGATGTTTAAAAGACATTTAGAAATGACTTTGAGGATGAGAGGTTTGGAGAGATGTGGGCCAGGAGCAGGCAGGTGGGACTAATTTAGTTTGAGAATACGCTCAGCATGGACTGGTTGGGCCGAAGGGTCTGTTTCCGTGCTGTCTGACTCTATGATGTGATGAACGATGGGATTTCTAGGAAGCATTGAGGATCAGATGGATTTTGGTGTCCAAGCTCACCGGTTCCTTAAGGTAGGGGGCAGGTAGTTAAGAAAGCGTATGAGATATTTGCCATGGAGATTGAGTAGGCCGGGCTTGAGGGGGCTCTGTGGTCAGTTGTCAACTATTCTTTGCCTTTTGGATGGAAGTGGCCATGGATTTGGAAAGTCCTAAACTCCTAAAACTCTTAAAGCTAAGGCACAAATAGGCACCTTTTAAATATTAAGAGAAAGTGGGGTTCTGCAGATGCTGGAGATCAGAGTTGAGAGTGTGGTGCTGGAAAAGCACAGCCGGTCAGGCAGCAGCCAAAGAGCAGGAGAGTCGACCTTCGGTCTTAATCCCTTCATCAGGAAACCTTTCCAAGTATTAAAATATTTCAAATATCCAGATTTTGTAAACTAGTAAACGGTTCAACATTGTTTCCTACACTCAACTTCCATGAACTAAAACCATGCTACTCGCCAGAAATTCTAATTAAGAACTCAATTTCAGCTGAATTAATAAAACTTCACTGTTCCAACTGTCATCCATCTGAAAGATTAATTTTAATGTGAGGGAATAAAAAAGAACAATTATGTTCTAAAACACTGCCGAATTGGGTGAGATCATGGAAAAGATCTTATGTTTGCGATATGTCAGTGTGGAAAGAAACACTGAAGAAACCTGAACAGTAACATAAATCTGGAAAACCACTGGAACTTACACCCGGGATAGTTACAGAGGCCATTTGGCCCATCCTGTCAGCACTGACTCTTCCACTGGGCAACCTCCTGCTTTGCCCCCATTGTGTTGTGCAATATTTCTCGGATCTGGGTATTTTAATTGAAGACAGTGAGCCTGTGGGATTCTCTGACGCAGTTAGTCTGACATTACACCTGTTTACTATTTCCTACGGTGGGGTGTGGGTGATGCTGACCTGGCAGTGCCCTTGATCAGTTGCCCCCGAGTCACCATTGGTGAACCAACTACAACTGAGCATCTTGCCAGTCCACTTCAGCGGACAGCTAAGAACCAATCACATGGGGTTGGAGTCACACGTGGGTCAGAAGTTGGCAGATTTCCCTCCCTATCGGACATGAGAAACCAGGGAGGCTTATCCAACAGATTAGCATTCTGTCCAACTTTATTCATTCAAAGTAAAGTGCTGGGATGGAGGGGGTTGATGTAGCACAGTGATAGTGACCCTACCTCTAAGCCAGGAGATCTGAGTTAATATCTCAACTAGTCCAGCAATGTGCAATGCAAGCTCTGAACAGATTGATTAATAAGTATATACATTGGTGAGGTTTGAATTTGTATGATTTTAATTTGTTCACAGAATGTGGGCGTCACAGGCTATGCTGATCTTTATTGCCCATCCCTATCCCCACAACACTTCAAACCCTGGATTCATCAGCTGCTATTTGGATGTAGTTCTTGACGGGATAAACAATAAATAAACATTTTGGACTCAGAGGGACAGACAGTCATAGAGTCAAACAGCACAGGAGCAAATTGTTCGATCCAACTAGTCCATGCTGAATGTAATCCCAAACTAAACTAGTCCCACCTGCCTGTGCTTGGCCCGTATCCCTCCAAACCTTTCCTATTCATGACATATCTAAATGTTTTTTTAAACGTTGTAACTGTACCCGCATCCACCACTTCCTCAGGACCTTCATTCCGCTTGCGAACCACCCTTTGTGTAAAAAAATGTCCTCATCATGTTTTTTTTTTAAATCTCTCTCCTCTCACCTTAAAAATGTGCCCCGTGGTCTTGAAGTACTCCATCCTGGGGAAAAGACTCCAACTATGCCCCTCATGATTTGATAAACCTCATTAAGGTCTCCCCCTCAAATTCCCATGCTCCAGTGAAAAGAAGTCCCAGCCTATCCAGCCTTTCTGTATAACTCGAACCTTGCATACCCAGCAACATCCTGGCAGCTCTCTTCTGAACCCTCTCCAGCTGAATAATATCCTTCCGATAGCAAGGTGACCAGAATTGTACACGGTACTCCAGAAGAGGCCTCACCAACCCCAACATAATATTATAACTCCCACACACAACTGAGCAATGAAGGTATTTTGTGGGTTTATATAAAAGTGCACAGAACATATATCACAAAAAGAGACCATTCAACTCAACCAGTCTGTCACCCTCAGTTATTGTTAAGCTTTCTAATCAATTCTTCTTCGTGCATGTATCTGGGCTTTATTTTTAACTTACAGCAGGTCTGTCAGGGTCTAGAATGCTTGGCTTATAATTGTGGTGGAGTCAGGTTCGATCAAGGGAGGCTGATTTGAGGAGGAACACTCTGCAGGGTGATGGGGAATAGGCAGGAGAATGGCACTACTTTATGACACGCACTCGTAGAGCCTGTGATGGGCTGAATGGTCTCCTCCGCCACTCCAACAGAACTGTAATTCTGTCTAGTTTCCCCTTAAATGTATCTCCAGTCATCACCTTGAGTGCCCCCCCCCCCCCCCCCCCCCCCCCCCCGCCATACCGAGCTCCACGTTCTCACCAATCCCTGAATTGCTCCTGAATTCTTCTGCCGAGGAGTTGCAGACATAATTCAGATAAATGTGAGGTGTTGCATTTTGGAAAAGCAAATCTTAGCAGGACTTATACACTTAATGGTAAGGTCCTGGGGAGTGTTGCTGAACAAAGAGACCTTGGAGTGCAGGTTCATAGCTCCTTGAAAGTGGAATCTCAGGTAGATAAGATAGTGAGGAGGGTGTTTGATATGCTTTCCTTTATGGGTCAGACTACAGTCAACAGGAGTTAGGAGGTCATTCTGCAGCTGTGCAGGACATTGGTTAGGCCACTTTTGGAATACTGTGTTTAGTTCTGGTCTCTCAGCTATAGGAAGGATGTTTTTAAACTTGAAAAGATACTGAAAAAATTTACAAGGATGTTACCAGGCATTGAGCTAGAGGGAGAGGCTGAATAGGCTGGGGCTGTTTTCCCTGGAGCATCAGAGGCTGAGGGGGTGACCTTATAGAAGTTTATAAAAACTTGAGGGGTGTGGATAGGTTGAATAGACAAGGTCTTTTCCCCAGTGCAGTGAAGTCCAAAACTAGAAGGCATAGGTTTACGATGAGAGGGAAAAAATGTAAAAGGGACCTAAGGGGCAACTTTTTCACACAGAGGTTGGTGCGTGCATGGAATGATTAGAGTGGTGCTGGAAAAGCACAGCAGGTCAGGCAGCATCTGAAGAGTAGGAAAATCGACGTTTTGGGCAAAAGCCCTTCATCAGGAATGAGGAACCTCTTTTCCAACACCACTTTAATCTTGACTCTAATCTCCAGCATCTGCAGTACTCACTTCTGCTGCTTGTGTAGAATGAGCTGCCAGAGGTAGTGGTGGAGGCTGGTACAATTACAACATTTAAAAGGCATCTGGATGGATATATGAACAGGAAGGGTTTAGAGCGATATGAGCCAAGTGCTGGCAAATGGGGCGAGATCAGGTTGGCATTTCTGATCAGCATGGACGGGTTGGACCAAACAGCCTGTTTCCATGCTGTATGTCTCTATGATTCTATGATTTATTTGTGATGATCTTAAATGGATGAACTTTAGAATTAGGCATCTCATTCTCAAGAGCAACTGGGGACAAGGCAATAAAGTCTGGCCAGCCAATGACGCCAATGTCCCACGAGTGAATGAGAAAACAGTAGGTTTGGAGTGTTTTAGGACTTTACAGATTCCTGTCAAGACTTACAGTCAGTTGTTTTCTTTTCAAGGGGGATGAGCACCAGGGATTTCAATCTTCCTTGACAGAAGATGGGGTGGATTTTATGGTGGGAAGGGGAATAGATTGCCAGTCCTCTCCCTTCCCCCATCGCGCTATTGGAAAGCCCCTTGGCACTGCACTGGCCAGAAACCAGGCTGCCCCATGCTTTTATGCACTCCAAGTGGCACATCCCAGGGACAGGGACAGAAATAATGGTCCAGGGTGTGCTCCGGCCTAAGACCTAGGTGTCCCCTCGCCCAGCCTGATTCCATGGGAGCCCCTCAGGCCCCACAGCCTGGTTATTGAGACCTGAGGTAACTGATGCCAGTCCCACACCCTGGTGGTCACTGCTGGAATTACAAGCGGCCCACAAAAAAGAATATTGAATTTCCAGTTTGAGCAGGTTTGGAATTCTGGTACGGCCTGCTCAGAAGGCCTGAGTGAGTTGGGGGGAGCATTTGAGAGGCCAAACGGAAGGCTTAGCATGGAGCTACGACCTTCGGGAGAACCCATCTTGGAAATCCACAAATGGAGATATCCTAGATCCATCTCTGTCAGCATCTTGTGCACTGCCCGACGGGAAGATTTCATTGGAAACTGAATGTGAGCCTTTACCGGCCAAACCTTAACCCTATGAGCATCTGATAGCCCTCAGCACAGGCGGGGGTTGCCTGACACTGGACCTTAATATGGGAGACAGTTCAGGAGCAGGCAATAGGTTGGTCACCTGTTTTATTTTACAAGGCCCCACCCAATCCCCTACCTACAAATCCAGCAAAAATCCTCAGGCAACAGCTTCCAAGCCCATGACCACTCCAATTGAGAAGAACAGGGGACAGCAGAAATGTGGGAAGACCTCCTCCTGCAAGTTCCCCTCCAAGCCTGACTTGGAAATATATCACCGTTCCTTCAGTGTCGCTGGGTCAAAATCCTGGAATCCCCTCCCTAATAACATTGTGGGTCAACCCACAGCACATGGACTGCAGCGGTTCAAGGAGGCAGCTCACCCCCACCTTCTCAAGGGGCAACTAGGGACGGGGCAATAAAAGCTAGGCCCAGCCGTTGATGCCCACATTCCATGAATTAATTTGAAGAAAAAAAACCATTGAAGAATCACAGGATTTACAAGGTCACCCGAAAATGTGTTTGTATGAAAAAAAGTCCTCTTGAGTTGCAGAGTTCAGTCCTTTAGAAAAACAAAGATACAGGAGCTGAAAAGGCTCTTGCGATGTGATAGTAATATCCTTGTCTCTGGTCAGAAAGCATGTGTTTAAATCGTACCTGCTCCATACATGTGTCACATCAAATTAGAACAGAAAAATTAAAAATACCTATTAAAAGGGAAATATAAATTCAGTGTTGCTTTACAATGAGAGGGAGATCGAAGTACCTTTTTTTTTAGAATGAACCATTCCGAAGGCAGTGAGTGTGCAAGTTCCTTTCGGAAGGGAACAGTTTGAATTGAATTTGAATTGAATTTATTGTCACGTGTACCGAGGCACAGTGAAAAGCTTTGTTTTGCGAGCAATACAGGCAGGTCACTGAGTGAAGTAGCGATAGATAAGTAAACAATAGGTAAACAGCGGCAAAAATAAAAACACAGGTACAGGCAATTGTTAAGAGTTTGTGAGATCATTCTGTGAGCAGGGCTTGGAATTCTGGAACGGCCTACTCAGAAGGCCCAAGTGAGTTGCGGGGGAGCATTTGAGAGGCCAAACGGGAGGCTTAGCATGGAGCTACGATCTAATGCCAGCAATGCAGTCTCTTGAACAGTCATGACAGAAGAAAAGAAACTCCAGACAGCAAGAGAATAGTTCCAGATACAGAAGGCTGCTGGAAATGACTTTAAGGAATCCATTGTCAGAATAATTTAGTGGCTTGATTAAAAGTTTCAGGAAGAGACATTAACTAAAGAAGGCAGCATCAATCAAATGTAGAGATTTTTCAGTAAGAAACAAAAGTGCAGTCTTTCCAAACAATCAACAAACTTCAAAATGGAAATTCAGTAACTGTTTTCTGAGGTTTCAGTCTCTATACAGTAGCTGTGAGTGTAAGTGAGTTGGATCCTTATTTCTGCTGCTTGTAATAAAACTGTCTCAAATAGTTCAGATATATAATTCAACAATGTTTTTTTTCCTCTTTAGTGCATAAAACATTTTGATGTTCTTTTGTTCTAAGTAATTTGGCTGCTTTTTTGCGACGATGAAACTTGAAAGGGTTCAGAAAAGATTTACAAGGATGTTGCCGGGGTTGGAGGGTTGAGCTACAGGGAGAGGCTGAACAGGCTGGGGCTGTTTTCCCTGGCGTGTCGGAGGCAGAGGGGTGACCTTATACAGGTTTATAAAATCATGAGGGGCATGGATAGGGTAAATAGACAAGGTCTTTACCCCAGGAAAGGGAAGACCAGAACTGGAGGGCATAGGTTTAAGGTGAGAGGGGAAAGATTTGAAAGGGACCTAAGGGGCAGGTTTTTCATACAGAGGGTGGTGTGTGTATGGAATGAGCTGCCAGAGGAAGTGGTGGAGGCTGGTACAATTACAATATTTAAAAGGCATCTGGATGAGTATATGAATAGGAAGGGTTTAGAGGCAAGTGCTGGCAAATGGGATTAGATTAATTTAGGATATCTGGTCAGCATGGAGGAGTTGGATCGAAGGGTCCGTTTCTGTGCTGTACATCTCTATGACTCTATGGTCAATGATTGACACCCATGGCAACCAAATAACACAAAAAAGTATGGCTTACTGATATTTTTTAATCAGCCTGTGTAGCCATTCGATTATACAGCTCTGGAGCAGCTGGGATTCAAACACAGGTGTCCTGGCTCAGAGGTAGGGACCTACCGCTGTCCTCGGTGAAAGACTGCACCAAAAGCCAACAATGTCATCATTAGACCCTCGAACAAAAATCACCTCTGCCTCAGTGGGATTCGAACCCAGATCCCCAGCACATTATGTGCGCCTGTGGTTTAATAATTGAATAACACCCCATTAGATCACTACCTCCCCCCTCAGCCAGGATTGCAACAGTACTTCTACATCAATAGCTGAGCTTTTCCTATAATCTCTGTGTTTCCATGAATAGACTGATCCCAACAACCTGCCTGTTTAGATTAGATTGAATTCCCTACATAGTGGAAACAGGCCCTTCGGCCCAACAAGTCCACACCGACCCTGCGAAGAGCAACCCACCCCCCCCCTCTGACGAATGCACCTAACACTATGGACAATTTTAGAATGGCCAATTCACCTAACCTGCACATCTTTGGACTGTGGGAGGAAACCTATGCAGACAGGGGGAGAATGTGCAAACTCCACACAGACAGCCACCCGAGGCTGGAATTGAACCTGGGAACCTGGTGCTGTGAGGCAGCAGTGCTAACCACTGAGCCACCGTGCCACCGTTAGCATTGCTTGAGCAATGAAACCTCTCCAAAGAGAATATATCAGGTCTCCACAATATTTTTAGTCATCACAGATGGACAAGACTGTTGTTTGGATTTACCTACAATCGAAACGGCCTGCAGAATGAATAAATAACTTAAAGTAGCACAGTAAAGCACAAAACCCCTATATTTCAGAACTGGAATCAGCTCATAATGAGTCAATGTCCTCTTAGTACATCTCCCAGGATTCAAACAATTCCAACTCGATAAGTCCACCATTCTACTCTTCCATTACACTGCCTCCAGCCCATCAGGCTAAGATGCTACACACAGTGGGTATGAGTCAGAAATACCCGACAGAGACTGGTGCTCTTGCTAGAACTGAACACAGTCAGCCAACAGTGGGACATTCACTGTCAATCTTCTCGGATTCAAAGCCAATTCTTCTGAAGTAATCATGCAGACAGTTTCCCGTCATGTTACACAAGGCGACTGTGCCTCTGTCACTGCTGGTATCTCTCCTCACGACACGCTCTCGCCAGGGAGCGATCGGAAATCACATCTCGTCAGAGGATGACACCGACATCACCACCTCGCAGAGGCCGTCACTCCGCACTGGTGTTTAATGGTGGGAGTGTCGATTACGCCGGAGGGTATAATCTCAGAGTAAGTGGTGGCAAATTAAAGACAGAAATGAGGAGGAATTTCTTCTCTCAGAGGAGAGTGAATTTGTGAAATTCTTTCCTGCAGGCAGCTGCTCAGGCTGGATTCACAGCTTAGATCGAGAGATTTTTAACCAGTATGGGAATTGAGGTCATGGGAAAAGGCAGGGCAGTGCAATTGAGGATTATTGGGCGGCACGGTGGCTCAGTTGGTTAGCACTGCTGCCTCATTGCACCAGGGTCCCAGGTTCGATTCCAGCCTTGGGTGACTGGCTGTGTGGGTTTCCTCCCGCAGTCCAAAGTCAGGTGAATTGGCCATGCTAAATTGCCCATAGTGTTAGGTGCATTAGTCAGAGGGAAATGGGTCTGGGTGGGTTACTCTTTGGAGGGTCGGTGTGGACTTGTTGAGCCGAAGGGCCTGTTTCCACACTGTAAGTTATCAGATTGACTATGACCTTGCTGAATGGCCTACTCCTGCTCCGCCTCCTCCAGCAATAAGCGGCCAATCTGGGGAAGGTGAGGGTAAGGCAGGTAGCCTGGAAGCTTTCACTGCATATGCTCTTGTCAGGGAGGAGCTGGTTTAAGTTCCTTTTTCTGGGGGAGGAGGGTGAGCACCCTGTGCCTACCAGAGGCAAAAAGCCGAGGACTATACCACCTTCCCCCCCACCCCCTCCCCCACCCCCGCCAGCCTTTGGCTAAACACCAGTTCCTATCTATGCCCTTTCAAACCTGATCATTCCATTCCCCCTCAACCTACCCCTTCCTGGCCAGATCTGTTCCAAATCCTAGACTTTAACCTGACGTCCAGCCTCCAGCCTTTGTCTTCCTCAGAGGCCACCTGACACTGTTGGCGCTGTGGAGCAACTAGTTATTTAGTTTGCCCAGCCGCTCCCTCGGGCTGGATTTCCTGCCCTCTCAGTGGGGACAGTTAGATTACATGTGGAGGGGGTGGAGGGGGGAACGGAGTGGGGGGAGTGGGAATATGGCAGGCTTGTAAATGACAGCCCCTGAACTTTGCATCATGGGGCCTAGCCAATATCCAATACAAGTTTAACACACATTTTTGTCCCTGTAATAAACAGCGGTCTTTTGTTTTGCCTTATTTACTCTAATTTTAACAGATCTCTGATTCTGTTTAATTATACATTCGTAGGATTCCCTACAGTGGTGAAGCAGGCCATTCGGCCCAACAAGTCCACACTGATTCTCAGAAGAGCACCCCACCCAGTCGCAGACCCCTATGCTATATTCCCCATGGATGATCCACCCTGCCTGCATATCCAGGGACACTATGGGCATTTAAGCATGGCCAATGCCCCCCTAAACTGCACATATTTGGGGTGTGGTAGGAAATAAGAGCAAGCCCTCACAGAGATGAGGAGAATGTGCAAACTCCACACAGACAGTTGCCTGAGGCTGGAATCAAACCTGGGTCCCTGAGGCAGCAGTGCTAACCACTGAGCCGTCGTGCTGCCGTCAATTGAGTCATTTTGTCAGTGAATGGCCTCTTTTAGTTTTTGGATTCCCTATCTGATCAATCGGAACGTGGTCACTCTTCCCTAACAGCAAGCCCGATTATCTTGTGTGAACTGCAAAGTACTGTTGGTCTGTAATTGGAGCCTGACGTGTTATAACTCCTGAAGGTAACAGATTGTAAAGGACTGAGAGTTCATGGGGTGAATTTTGAATTGACCCTTTTCACCATCCAGTACCTCACAGGGACTTGTTAGATGTTCCCATTGGGTAGATGGCTTCTGAGTGACTTGCTAAAAAAATGGGGCATGTGCAAAATGCCCTCGATCTTTAGCAGTTGATGTGCCCATTGAGCAATTCAGTTCCATCTCTCTCGTCCTGTCAATACTTCGGTGCTGCTCAGCTCAGAATGATACATCTCCCCAAAACCCTGACTGCAAATTAGGAAAATAATGACCCACAAATTGCAGCCATTTAAAGGCACAATGAGGTGACAAGAGTTTAGCTTCCTTGGTCGCATGATGACAAATCCTCATGACAGTGGATTACTAACCCCATCAATAATTCAGCACAAAATCCATGCTGACCACCTGATCTGATTGGGGCTCTCCATATAAACACAGTGGCTACAGGAACAATTCAGAGGTTGGGAATCCCACAGCAAGTAACTCACTTCCTGACTCACCAAATCCCGTCCAACATCTACCATACACAAGTCCGGAGGGTGAGGGAATGCTCCCTACTTGCCTGGATAGGGGCAGCTTCAACAACACTCAAGAAGCTCAACACCATCCAGGGTAAAGTAGCCCTTCTGATTGGCACCACATCCACAAGCATCCACTCCCTCCATCACGTTCAGTAGCAGCAGGGTGTACCATCTACAAGATGCACTGCGGAAGCTCACCAAAGATCCTCAGATAGCACTTTCCAAACCCACAACCACTTCCAACTGGAAGGACCAGGGCAGTAGACACATGGGAAGACCACCTACTGCAAGTTCCCCTCCCTCACCATCCTGACTTGGAAATATATCGCTGTTCCTTCACTGTCGCTGGGTCAGAATCATGGAACTCTCCTGCCTATGAGTATGGTTTCCATCAAATAAGTGGACAGAGGTGTTAAAATTCAGTCTGATAATCATGAACAAAATGATGACTGAGTTTCTTTTTTGCAGAAAACTTCCCTCAGTCATCATTTTGTTCATGATTAACATCTTTGCGAAAAACAAAAATCATTGTTTGCTAACGCACTCTGCAATAGCTGTCCAACTTGGGAAGTTAAATCAGTCAATTGAAATGGGACTGGGTGGGAATAAGCAGCTCGGTTGTCATCAGCTTCAAGGTTAATGTTGTTTCCAAATTTTGCGTAGAGCGAGTGATTCAAGAAGGCAGCTTCTCAAGGGCAAAAAGGGACCGGCAATACATTTTTTTAATTCACTGATGATGTGGGCGTCACTGGTGGGTCAGCAATTGTTGCCCTCATTGCTTTGAGAAGGTGATGGTGAGCTGTCTGTTGGTCATGCAATGGACAAAGGACAGAAATGAAACTATCCATTCTGTTTGGGTTTCTGTTTGTGCCACCCCTGATTATTACCACTTAGAGTGATGGAGTCATAGAGATGTACAGCATGGGCACAGACCCTTCGGTCCAACTCGTCCATGCCGACCAGATATCCCAACCTAATCTAGTCCCATTTACCAGCACTTGTCCCGAATCCCTTGAAATCCTTCTTTCTTTCAGCCCATCTGCTTAACTTCATCTAAATCTTGACTTCTCCAGTTTTCATAGAGCCACACCGCAGGGAAACAGACCCTTCGGTCCAACTCGTCCATGCCGACCAGATATCCTAACCTAATCTAGTCCCATTTGCCAGCACTTGGCCCATATCTCTCTAAACCCTTCCTATTATTATTTGCTTAACTTCATCTAAACATTGACTTCTCCAGTTTTGATAGAGATGTACAGCACGGAAACCTTCGCTCCAACCAGTCCATGCTGAACATAATCCCAAACTAACCTAGTCCCATCTACCTGCTCCTGGCCCATATCCCTCCAAACCTTTCCTATTTATGTGCTTATCCACTGCAGTGGATTGCTTTTGCCTATTGCAGGACAGCTGACCCAATCTTACCTCCTGCCATCAGAGAATTCCCCACAATGCCATTCAGGCATTGAGTCTGAGGCATTGAGGCCATTCAGCTTATTGAGTCTGCACCGAATCTCGCCCAGACCCAGCCTCTACCGTATCACCATAACCCCGCATTTATCATGGTCAATCCACCCTAACCTGCGCATCTTTGGACTGTGGGAGGAAACCGGAGCACAGAAGCCCCGCAGACATGGGGAGAATGTGCAAACCCCACACAGACAGTTGCCCGAGGGTGGAATCGAACCTGGGTCCCTGGTGCAGTGAGGCTTCTGTGCACAGACAATAGGAGCAGGAGTTGACCATTCAGCCCTTTGAGCCTGCTCCCCATACCCTTTGATCCCTTTCACTCTAAGAACTATATGTAACTCCTCCTTGATAACATTCAATGTTTTCCTCTCAACCACTGTCTGTGGGAGTGAATCCCACAGGTTCTCCCACTCTCTGGGTGAAAACATTTCTCCTCATCTCAGTCCTAAACACCATTATCCTTAGACTATGACCCCCTGGTTCTGGATTCCCTGGTCATTGGGATCATCCTTCCTGGCTTTACCCTATCTGTTCCTGTTGGAACATTTTAGATTCCTATTGTCATTCTTATGATCTCCAGTGAATACAGTTCTAATGGATTTGATGTCTCTTCGTACCTCAATCCTGCTGTCCCTGGTATCAGTCTGGCTGTACTCCCTCCACAGACAGAGCATCCTTCTGCTGAAGTGGAGCTTGAACCCAGACCTCCCATCTCATGGACACACCATCCCTGAGCCTGAAGATCTCCAGACAACCTCGTAACAAATTGTCCCTTGTGTGTCTATCTATGTGTCTAATAGAAGGATGTGTTCAAGCGAAAGCTCCAGTCGACTGGGACCACACTTGGGAATTCCTCACTGCTGTCAGGAATAGCAGGAAAGGGCTTGGAAAAATCAGAGAGCTACAGAAAAGACCTCAGTTGGAATCACCATTTTCCGACGATAGCCGTGAAGGGACAGGCACTGATGAATCGGCCACTACAGCCGATAGTCCATCGAGAAGTGAGGTACACCCCAAAGGTACGGTCAATCCGAAACTGACCAATCCCATCCTTGGTTATGTTAGCTTTCTCTATAAAGGTCATTCAACATGCAAGTACAGATCATAGTGAGTTCGGCAAATCTGCAATCACCCATCGAGCAAAGAGGATATGTGGTTTTTGTGTGGTACAATCTGCTTGTAAAGCACACAAAACAACACTTTTCACTGTATCTCCACACATGACAGCAATAAATCAATGAATCAATATGCTTTTTTATATAACGGGATGAATGAAAGGAAGTAGGATTAATCAAGAACAGATGGGGAAAGAGCTAGCAGGGACATAGGTGCAGGCTGAATGGACTCCTTCTCCATTGTCAATACTACACGTCTGTGAGGAGGTGGCGGGAAGAGATTTAGTAGAAGTTGCGATGGTTTTGTTAAGGGGCAATGACAGGGATTATGAACCTAGACCTCAGACTCTTCGATTTTCCTAAAGGCAGAACTGACATTTCTTTTGAATTCTCCCTTTAGTAAAGCCAAGTGCCTACACTGCTGACATGGTGCACTAACAGGCAATTAATACACAGCTTCAGATCCATTACTGCTATTATATAATGTCTTGGGCCATTAATTTATACAAGAGAGAATTAAGTGTGATATGTAGTCTGTTTCTGCAGTAACCCTTCAGGCAATTTCATTTGAGAATATTGCTGGGATTATGTAATTAACTGCTTTATATCCGTGAATTATAACTGAGCAATAAAATCTACTTGATCAGGCAATAAGTGGGACACTTAATAAATGGACCAAAGCTGTAGAATGGGATTTTTTTTTTTTCAAATTCTTTCCCATCAATGTTTAAGAGGTTTTGGAAATGGGGAGCTCTATAAAATGACAACTTTCCAAACCAGATATCCACTTCAACCCACGTCCAGGCAATTGACAGGGGGTACAGAGTCCGGTTTGGATGATACATTATCATACGTTAGGCACCTGATATTGAAAAGTTCCATAACTTTTCCCAATCATTTCATTAGATTTTAAATTGGAACCACTCAGTCAGAGCTATTAAAAAAAAAATCCAATCAAATTAATTGTGCTAATTTTTTTTAAATCATTTTAAATTTTCTGTCACTGATCCTTTTGGAAATGAGAACTATTTTTTTCTGTCCTGTGCGTGCTTATCTGTTTAATTTGGCAAGAAAGATGCTAAGTGAGGACTCTCCTAGTCAAACAGCTTGGTTCAGAAGGTGCTCTGCTATGGATTGATTGATCGATTTATTGTTGTCACATGTACTGAGATACAGTGAAAAGTGTTGTTTTGCCTGCTATACAGGCAGACTGTACCATACAAAGTGCACTAGGGTGGCAGAACAGAGTGCAGAATACAGTGTTACAGCTGCAGAGAAGGTGCAGGGAGAATTAACATGTGAGAGGTCAGTTCACAAGCAGGGAAGAAGCTGTTCTTGAATCTGTTCCTGTATGTATACAAACATTTATATCTTCTGCCCAATGGAAGATGTTGGAAGAGATTCGAACCGGGATGGGAGGGGTCTTTGATGATGGACTCCGATGCAGTAGGAAGTGTAGATGGAGTCAGTGGGTGGGAGGCTGGTTTGTGTGATGGACTGGGCTGTGTTCACAGCTCTCTGTAGTCTCTTACAGTCCTGGGCAGAGCAGTTGCCGCACCAAACCTTGATGTATATGGATAGGATGATTTCTATGGTGCATCTATAAAAACTGTTAAGAGCCCTTGTGGATATGCTGGATTTCCTGAGCCTCCTGAGGAAGTAGAGGCATTGTTGTGACCGGTTTCTTGACTGTCCTGTCGACATGGGTGGATGAGAACAGATTGTTGGTGATCATCAATCCCAGGCATTTGATGGTCTCGACCATCTCCACCTCAGCACCACTGATGCAGACAGGGGCGTGCCCTCCACTCTGCTTCCTGAAGTAGATGATCAGCTCCTTCATTTTGCTGACGTTGAGGGCGAGATTGTTATCTTTACACCATGCCACTACGCGCTCAGTCTCTTTCCTGTCTTCCATCTCGTCGTTGGTGTCGTTGGCAAACTCAGTCATGAGTACATGAGGAGTAGAGTAGGGGCCGAGTAGGTAGCCTGGTGAGGCACTGGTGTTGAGGATTGTGGTAGAGGAGGTGTTGTGGCCTATTCTTACAGATTGTGGTCTATGGGTCAGGAAGTCATACCCTAAGCTAACCTATGCTGGCTGTCGTTTTGCTTTGTATCTTCACACGTGAAGGATTGGCAGGATGATTGCCATCCTGTTGTACCACGCCGTGAAATGATCCTGGGCTCCCACTGGCATTTCCAAATGCAAGGCCTTAACTGGAACAAGGTTGGGCTGGCCCTGGTGTCCGGCAGAAAGGAAAGGAGAGAGAGGAGAAAGGAAGAGGAAAGAAAGAAAGAAGAGAAAAAGGAAGGAACAAGAAGGGGAAGAAAGGAGGAGAGTGAAAAGAGAGAGGAGAAAAGGAAAGAAGAGAGAAGAAAGGAAGAGGAAAGAAAGAAAGAAGAGAGAAAGGAAGGAACAAGAAGGGGAAGAAAGGAGGAGAGTGAAAAGAGAGAGGAGAAAAGGAAAGAAGAGAGAAGAAAGGAAGAGGAAAGAAAGAAAGAAGAGAAAAAGGAAGGAACAAGAAGGGGAAGAAAGGAGGAGAGTGAAAAGAGAGAGGAGAAAAGGAAAGAAGAGAGAAGAAAGGAAGAGGAAAGAAAGAAAGAAAGAAGAGAAAAAGGAAGGAACAAGAAGGGGAAGAAAGGAGGAGAGTGAAAAGAGAGAGGAGAAAAGGAAAGAAGAGAGAAGAATAAAGGAGAGGAAAGGAAGAAAGGAGGAGAGTGAAAAGAGAGAGGAGAAAAGGAAAGAAGAGAGAAGAATAAAGAAGAGGAAAGGAAGACAAAAGAAACAAAAGAAGAGGAAAAGAAAGGATGGAAGGGAAGGGAGAAAAAAATTAAAGAAGGAGGAGAGTGAAAGGAAGAGAGAAACAGGAAGGAGGTAGGAGAGAAAATGTAAGGAAGACAGGGAGAAAAATAAAGGAAGGGAGGAAGAGAGTGAAGAAGAACGGCAGAGATAAAGAAAGACATGAAGGAAAGGTAACAAAAGAGAGAGAGAGAAGGGAAGGTAGAATGAAAGAAAGGCTTGCATTTCCTTCCACGGGTTCAGGAAGCCTCACAGCACTGCACAGCCAGTGAAGGACTAGCCCACCAAAATGTAGGTGAGGCAGGAATCGCAGCAGCCGAGTTGGCATAGCAAGATCCCACAAGCAGCACTGAAACAAACAAACTGTCTGTTCTGAAGTGACATCGATTGCAGAACAACCAGCAGCTGGGACACTGGGCAGGTTTGACGTCACTTCTCCTTGGGATATCGCCACAGGGTGTCTTATACCTGCACCTGAGGGAACAGCTGGTTTCATGTTGAAAAGCCAGCAGCTCCCAGAGCGTAGGACTTACCTCAGTAAGATGTAGCAAGTGTCAGTCTGGATACTGCACTGAAGTGAGATTCTCTGAGCCAAGATGGCTCCCCTCACTGATTCCCATTAAGGCCAATCACCTGTCTGTCAGATGTGGGTGTCCTCTTTGAGGTCTCAGACATGGATAAACTGTACATATCAGCACTCATGCACAAAAACAGCCCAGAGGCAGACTGGAATTGTGTCTGTGCCAAGCCCTTATTATAAAGCATTCTGACACAAAGCAGCAACAATAGCAAAAACACTCACATCACTTTCAGAAGACAATGACGAGCTAACTCCACCTCAACCTCCAAATGATGTTGTTTCTTCTCCTGAATTCTGACATTGACTGCTTCCCCTCCCCCCTTCAAATTATACGCTCGTAACTCCTTCCTACACGCGTTTCTAAACACAGAGGCACTTGGCCAAGCATTGTTGCGTTTAACTGGGAATGATCCTCTGTTGGAGAGCCGCAGACAACTCTTCTGTAAATTCTTGGATTGTAGCCCATGGAACCAGCCCTTGAATGTAAAATAAATAAACAGAAGGGAGGGGGAGGAGAATAATGAAATGATAAACAAGAACATATTTTACAGAAAGATAACCAATCTCTTATTCCCATTGCACAATCCTCATACTCTAAGTACTGAATCTTCCAGTGTCTCGTTAGAAATTATTGCTCTTAAATATTAACTAGGTTTCTGAAGGACTTTTTATTTATATTTGATCTTACAAACACAGTGACAGTGACAAGTTGCCTTCAATTGTCTTGCCAATGGGTGACGTGGTGGCTCAGTGGTTAGCACTGCTGCCTCACAGCACCAAGGACCTGGGCTCGATTCCAGCCTTGGGCAACTGCCTGTGCGGAATTTGTACTTTCTCCCTGTCTCTGGGTGCTCTGGTTTCCTCCCACAAGCCGAAAACGTGCAGGTTAGGTGGATTGGCCGTGGGAAAGTGTCCAGGAATGTGCAGGCCGGGTGGGTTAGCCATGGGAAATGCAGAGTCCCAGAGATGGGGGTGAGTCTGAATGGGATGCACTTTGGAGGGTTGGTGTGGACTTGATGGGCTGGATGGCCTGTTTCCTACCCTGTTATGATTCTATGAATATTTGTAGTCAAATAAGACAGGATTGTTCTTGGCCCTTGTGGACTTTTGCGAACAGGTTGAGTTGTTTAGAACACTTTGGCAGCTTTCACGGTTACTTTCTGGTCAATTAGCTGTTTCATTGAATTTAATCTCGCAATTTGCCTTGGAGGGATTTAAATTCACATGCTGTGGTCTGCTGGCCTACTAATGGAATCACTAGGCAACGAAATCCTTCTTCTTTGAGTTGTCTATCCAAACACAGGTCTTGTTTCCAACCCCCCCCCCCCCCCCCCCGAGTCCCAATGGGAAAGGCCAGGAAGGCAGATCCTGAAACCTCTCAGTTTGGAACTGGACAAATCAAACCCTGTCCTGGCAGGATCTGGACCCACAAGACTTGAGCTATAAGGTAGAGGCTGAATAGGCTGGAGCAACTTTCCCTGGAGCATCGGAAGCTGAGGGGTGACTTTACAGAAGTTTATAAAACCATGAGAGGCATGGATAGGATGATTAGCTAAAGTCTTTTCACCAGGGTAGGGGAATCCAAAACTAGGGGCATAGGTTTAAGGTGAGAGGGGAAAGATATAAAAGGGAACTGAGGGGCAAGTTTTTCATACAGAGGGTAGTGCATTTATGGAATGAGCTGCCACAGGAAGTGGTGGAGGCTGATACAATTACAACATTTAAAAGGCATCTGGATGGGTATATGAATAGGAAGGGTTTGGAGGGATATGGGCCTGGTGCTGGCAGGTGGGACGAGATTGGGTTGGGATACCTGGCCAGCATGGACAGGTTGGACCGAAGGGTCTGTTTCCGTGCTGTACGTCTCTATGACTAGCTCTCTGGGAGATAGAGCAGGGCAACAATCACTTTCACATCATCAAAGGAGCAGAAAAGTCAACATTTCGGGCTGAGGATCAGTCCTCCGATGCTGTCGGACCTGCTGTGCTTTCATAGCTCCACATTTTATTGACTATGATTTCCAGCATCTGCAGTTCTCGTGTTTTCAACCACTTTCACATTGCTGGAAAAGCTCAGCAGATCTGACAGTATCTGTGGAGAGAAATCACAGTTAATGTTTTGGGTCGAATGACCCTTCCTCAGAACTTTAGATACTTCTATGAACTGATTATCGACTCAGAGAGTCATAGAGATGTACAGCACAAAAACAGACCCTTCGGTCCAACCCGTCCATGCCGACCAGATATCCCAACCCAATCTAGTCCCACCTGCCAGCACCTGGCCCATATCTCTCCAAACCCTTCCTATTCATATACCCATCCGAATGCCTCTTAAACGTTGCAATTGTACCAGCCTCCACCACTTCCTCTGGCAGCTCATTCCATACACGTACCACCCTCTGTGTGAAAAAGTTGCCCCTTAGGTCTCTTTTACATTTTTCCCCTCTCACCTTAAACCTATGCCCTCTAGTTCTGGTTTCCCTGACCCCAGGGAAAAGACCTTGCCTATTTATCCTATCCATGCCCCTTATAATTTTGTAAATCTCTATAAGGCCACCCCTCAGCCTCCGACGCTCCAGGGAAAACAGCCCCAGCCTGTTCAGCCTCTCCCTGGAGCTCAAGCCCTCCAACCCTGGCAACATCCTTGTAAATCTTTTCTGAACCCTTTCAAGCTTCACAACATCCTTCCGATAGGAAGGTCTTAAAAGAAAAGGAGGTGGTGGAGAGATTGAGAAGGTGGAAGGCTGAGGCAGCTGATAAGATGGTCACCAGTATTAGAGGGGAAAGGGAAAGCCCAGCATGGAGGTACAGGGAATTTGGAATACAATTCCCTGTGAGTCCATTTCACAGTGACAAGAAAACGGAGGGTGAAGTCTGTGCACAAATACATTAAATGCAGACCTACTAATGATGTGAGACTCCAGCAACCATAACTTCAACAAAATCTAATCTGTTAGGGAAGAAGGGGATCAGATTTTATAGGGTGTAGTGTTTAGTATGTAGCAAGCCAACAGGCCAGTGTACAGGAACTCAAACAAAGACTTGGGCAGCAATTAGAGAATAGTAATCATAGTGCAGTAGAGAACCTCTATAAGGTCACCCCTCAGCCTCCGACGCTCCAGGGAAAACAGCCCCAGCCTGTTCAGCCTCTCCCTGTAGCTCAGATTCTCCAACCCTGGCAAAATCCTTGTAAATCTTTTCTGAACCCTTTCAAGTTTCACAACATCTTTCCGATAGGAAGGAGACCAGAATTGCACGCAATATTCCAACAGTGGCCTGACCAATGTCCTGCACAGCCGCAACATGACCTCCCAACTTCAGTACTCAATACTCTGACCAATAAAGGAAAGCATACCAAACACCTTCTTCACTATCCTATCTACATGTGACTTTACTTTCAAGGAGCTATGAACCTGCACTCCAAGGTCTCTTTGTTCAGCAACACTCCCTAGGACCTTACCATTATGTGTACAAGTCCTGCTAAGATTTGCTTTCCCAAAATGCAGCACCTCGTATTTATCTGAATTAAACTCCATCTGCCACTTCTCAGCCCATTGGCCCATCTGGTCCAGATCCTGTTGTAATCTGAGGTAACCCACTATACCTCCAATTTTGGTGTCATCTGCAAACTTACTAACTGTACCTTTTATGCTCGCATCCGAATCATTTATGTAAATGACAAAAAGCAGAGGGCCCAGCACCGATCCTTGTGGCACTCCATGGTCACAGACCTCCAGTCTGAAAAACAACCCTCCACCACCACGCTCTGACTTCTACCTTTGAGCCAGTTCCAAATCCAAATGGCTTGTTCTCCCTGTATTCGTGAGACCTAACCTTGCTAATCAGCCTCCCATGGGGAACCTTGTCAAAAGCCTTAGTGAAGTCCATATAGATCACATCTATCGCTCTGCCCTCATCAATCCTCTTTGTTACTTCTTAAAAAAACTCAATCAAGTTTGTGAGACATGATTTCCCATGCACAAAGCCATGTTGACTATCCCTAATCAGTCCTTGCCTTTCCAAATACATGTACATCCTGTCCCTCAGGATTCCCTCCAACAATTTGCCTACCACCGACGTCAGGCTCACTGGTCTATAGTTCCCTAGCTTGTCCTTACCAACCTTCTTAAACAGTAGCACCACGTTAGCCAACCTCCAGTCTTCTGGCCCTCACCTGTGACTATCGATGATACAAGTATCTCAGCAAGAGGCCCAGCAATCACTTCCCATCTTCCCACAGAGTTCTAGGGTACATCTGATCAGGTCCTGGGGATTTATCCACTTTTATGCATTTCAAGACATCCAGCACTTCCTCCTCTGTAAAATGGACATTTTTCAAGATGTTTCCATCTATTTCCCTACATTCTATATCTTCCATGTCTTTTTCCACAGTAAATACTGATTCAAAATACTCATTTAATATCTCCCCCATTTTCTGCAGCTCCATTTGTCCTTAATGGATTTGTAAACACCCTTTGAATTCTCCTTAATTCTATTTGCCAAAGCTATCTCATGTCCCCTTTTTGCCCTCCTGATTTCATTCTTAAGTATACTCCTACTTCCTTTATACTCTTCTAAGGATTCACTCGATCTATCCTCTCTATACCTGACATATGCTTCCTTCTTTTTCTTAACGAAACCCTCAATTTCTTTACTGAAAATGTGTTGCTGGAAAAGTGCAGCAGGTCAGGCAGCATCCATGGAACAGGAGAATCGACGTTTCGGGCATAAGCCCTTCTTCAGGAATGAGGAAAGTTTGTCTAGCAGGCTAAGATAAAAGGTAGGGAGGAGGGACTTGGGGGAGGGGCGTCAGAAATGTGATAGGCGGAAAGAGGTCAAGGTGAGGGTGATAGGTCAGACTGGGGTGGGGGCGGAGAGGTCGGGAAGAAGATTGCAGGTTAGGAAGGCAGTGCTGAATTCGATGGATTAGATTGAGACAAGGTGGGGGGAGGGGAAATGAGGAAACTGGTGAAATCCGAGTTCATCCCTTGTGGTTGGAGGGTTCCTAGGCGGAAGATGAGGCGCTCTTCCTCCAACCGTCGTTTTGTTGTGGTCTGGCGATGGAGGAGTCCAAAGACCTGCATATCCTTGGTGGAGTGGGAGGGGGAATTGAAATGTTGAGCCACAGGGTGGTTGGGTTGGTTGGTCCGGGTGTCCCAGAGGTGTTCTCTGAAACGCTCCGCAAGTAGCCGGCCTGTCTCCCCAATATAGAGGAGGCCACATCGGGTGCAGAGGATGCAATAGATGATGTGTGTGGAGGTGCAGGTGAATCTGTGGCGGATATGGAAGTTTCCTTTGGGGCCTTGGAGGGAGGTGAGGGGGGAGGTGTGGGCGCAAGTCTTGCACCTCCTGCGGTTGCAGGGGAAGGTGCCGGGAATGGAGGTTGGGTTGGTGGGGGGTGTGGACCTGACGAGGGAGTCACGGAGGGAGTGGTCTTTACGGAATGCTGATAGGGGAGGGGAGGGAAATATATCCTTGGTGGTGGGGTCCGTTTGGAGGTGGCGGAAATGACGGCGGATGATGCGCTGAACATGGAGATTGGTGGGGTGGTTAGGGTTCGGGTTAGGGTTAATTTCTTTAGTCATCCAGCATTTCCTATACCGACCAGCCTTTCCGTTCACCCTGACAGGCATATACTTTCTCTGGATTCCTGTTATCTCATTTCTGAAGGCTTCCCATTTTCCAGCCATCCCTTTACCTGCGAACATCTGCCTCCAATCAGCTTTCGAACATTCTTGCCTAATACCATCAAAATTGGCCTTTCTCCAATTTAGAACTTCAACTTTTAGATCTAATCTATCCTTTCTATCACGATTTTAAATCTAATGGAATTATGGTCGCTAGCCCCAAAGTGCTCCCCCACTGACACCTCAGTCACCTGCCCTGCCTTATTTCACAAGAGTAGGTCAAGTTTTGCACCTTCTCTAGTTGGTACATCCACATACTGAATCAGAAAATTGTCTTGTACACACTTAACAAATTCCTCTCCATCTGAACCCTTAACACTATGGCAGTTCCAGTTTATGTTTGGAAAGTTACAATCCCCTACTCTGGTCTCTGTTTGTCTGAATTCTGCGACATGTTCTGCCCACACTTATCCTTAACCAACGCAAAAGAAAAGATGCTTTCTCGTCCCGCTCATTTATCTCGGTGTATTTGTGGGAGCTTTCTGTGCGCAAAAGAATGGCAGCTAGTTTTCCTGATGGTACAGCAGTGATTGGACGTCGAAGGCAATTTAATGGGCTGGAAGCCCTTTGGGATATTCTGAGTTTGTGACAGGCGTTATATAAATGCAACTTTTCTTCTCTTCCTTCACATAAGTGCTTGCCCTGCTTTGTGAGGTCATGCCTGGTAGCGACTGATTTAAATAATTGGGTGTATTTAAATGAAGCAGTAATGATGAGGTCCCATCATTACCACCTCCTTTGTTCTTAGCAGTAATTATACAGTGGGCGGCCAGGGTTGCTAGGCACTGGGGAAAAGAAGAAAATCATTTCAGAGGCCAAACTTAGAAATCGGAAATCTTTAAGAATCATTACCTCGGCTTGTTGTCATTGTTCGTTTTTGTCCCTTTACAGTCTAACACCTTACCGCCTTGCCTTTGACCCATGCACATCAACAGCACAGAAAAAGGCCCTTTGGCCCATCCGGTCTACACTGTCAAAGATAACCTCCTACCTCTTGCAGCGGTACCAAACTCTGGTGCGGCCGCACTTGGAGTATTGCGTACAGTTCTGGTCACCACATTATAGGAAGGATGTGGGAGCTTTGGAAAGGGTTCAGAGGAGATTTACCAGGATGTTGCCTGGTATGGAGGGAAGGTCTTATGAGGAAAGGCTGAGGGACTTGAGGCTGTTTTCGTTAGAGAGAAGGTTGAGATGTGACTTAATTGAGACATTCGAGATAATCAGAGGGTTAGATAAGGTGGACAGTGAGAGCCTTTTTCCTCGGATGGTGGTAGCTAGACCAGGGGACTTAGCTTTAAATTGAGGGGGGATAGATATAGGACAGATGTCAGAGGTAGTTTCTTTACTCAGAGAATAGTAGGGGCATGGAACGCACTGCCTACAACAGGAGTAGACTCACCGACTTTAAGGGCATTTAAATGGTCATTGGATAGACATATGGATGATAACGGAATAGTGTAGGTTAGATGGGCTTCAGAATGGTTTCACTGGTTGGTGCAACATTGAGGGCCGAAGGTCTTCTACTGTGCTGTATTGCTCTATGTTCTATGTTATTCTAATTCCAGTATGCCAGCCCTTAACCCATCGCCCCCAGGCATCCCAAGTGCACGTCTGTGTGATGAGGGATTTCTGCCTCTCCCACCCTCACAGGCAGTCAGTTCCAGATTCCCAGCAGCCTCTGGGGGAAACGTTTGTCCCTCACATCCTCTCAAACCCTCCCACCCCTTCCCTTAAATTGATGCACCCTGCTGATTGATCCCTCCATCCAGGGGTAAAGTTTCTTCCTGTCTGACCTCTCTATGCCTCTCATCATTTTATCCATCTCAATCACGTGACCTCTTAATCCCGTCTGTTCTGAGAAAAACAACCCCAGTTTGTCCGATCTCTGTTCACCACTGAAACTCTCCAGGCCAGGAAACATTCTGGTAAACCTCCCTCTGTGCCCTCTCTAGGGCTACCATGTTCCTCCTATAATGTGGATTCCACGCAGTACTCCAGCTGAGGCCTAGCCAAGGTTTTATACAATTCCAGTATCACCTCTTGCCTCTTACGCTATGCCTTGGCTAAAAAAAGGGAAGTCTCTCAAATGTTTTCTCAACCACTTATCCACCTGCCCTAATACCTTAAGGGATGAGTGAACATGCACACAAAGGTCCCCATGATTCTCAAAGCTTCCCAGGGTCCTCCTGCTCATATGCAATCCTTTGCCTTCGGCCTAAGCGCGTCACCTCACACTTGTCTGCATGTAATCCCATTTGTCACTCAGCAGCCCATCTATAACCCTCTGTAATCTCAGGTTATCCTCCTCATTATTTACACCTCACTAATTTTTATATTGTCTGCAAATGTACTGACCAGCCTTCCTATATTCAAGTCTAAATCGTTTATATACACTACAAATAGCAAGGTCCCCAACATTGATTCCTATGGAATCCCACTGGACATAGATTTCCAGTCAGAAAATTATCCCTTGGCTAATACCTTCTGCTTCCTCCCACTCAGCCAACTGCGGATCCAGGTTGCCAGATTTCCTTGGATCTTTGCCATCAGCACTCCATGCAAGACTTTATCAAGAGCCTTGCTGAAGCCTAAGCAGAAGATATCAAAAGCATTGCCCACGTCTGTACATCTGGTCACCTCTTCGAAAAATTTGGTTAAATTGGTCAGACGTGACCTCCCCTTTCGCAAAGTCCGTTGACTGGTCTTGACGAATCCCTGCCTCTCCAAACGCAGACGTCACACAACACCTGGTTCTACTCCAACAGGTACTCCACAAGCTTTTGGAAGAGATTTCAAATAAACCTGTCAGACTACACCCTGGTGTTATGTGACTTCTAACTTTGTCCACCCCAGTCCAACACCGGCACCTCCCCATCTCCAAATACAAAGAACAAAGAAAATTTACAGCCCAGGAACAGGCCCTTCGGCCCTCCAAGCCTGAGCCGACCCAAACCCACTGTCTAAACCTGTCGCCCAGTTCCTAAGCATCTGTATCCCTTTGCTCCCCACCTACTCATGCATCTGTCCAGATGCACCTTAAATGAATCTAAATCACTGATAAGCCCATTCTTTTTCAAATACAGATAGATTTTATCCCTCAGTACCTTCTCCAGCAACTTTCCTACCACTGACATCAGGCTCACTGGTCTGTAGTTACCTGGAATATCCCTACTAACCCTACAGATTAACTCTGTCCCTCAGAATTGCTTTCAATCATTTTCCTCTCACCAAGGTTAGACCCAATAGTCTGTAGTTTACCGGTGTATCCCTGGCTCCCTTCTTGATTAACGATACCCTATTGGCTGTCCTCCAGTCCTCTGGCACCTCAAGAAAGGAATTGAAAATTTTTGCCTCTGTTATTTCCGCTTCATGTAACAACCTGGGATAAATTTCATTTAGCCCTGGAAATGTATCTATTTTTAAACCTGACCACTCAGAACCTCCTGTCGATCTAATCTAATAACTTTAATTATTTCATAACCTTTCCCCCTGATTTCTATATTCATATCATTGCTCTCACTGGTGAACGTTGACCCAAGATATTCGTCTAGAACTCCTGGCTATATACGCTGTCTGCACGCACAAATTATCATTGTGGTCCTTAATAGACCCTAACTTTTTCTTCATTTTCCTTTTACCCTTTATGTATCTGGAGCTACTGAGGAGTTTCCTTTATTTTACTTGCCAGGTATAACATACAACACACCTCAGGAAGAGCATACTGGCACTGGAGCATAGATTCACACGGATGATCCCTGGAATGGCCGGCCCGAACATACGATGAACGGCTGAGGATCCTGGGATTGTATTCATTAGAGTGCAGAAGGTTGAGGGGAGAGCTAATAGAAACTTGCAAGATAATGCATGGCTTAGAAAGGGTGGGCGCTGGGAAATTGTTTCCGTCGGGCAGGGAGACTAGGACCATGGGCACAGCCTTTGAATTTAGAACAGAAAGGAGGAGACATTTCTTCAGCCAGAGAGTGGTGGGCCTGTGGAATTCATTGCCACAGAGTGCAGTGGAGGCTGGGACATTAAATGTCTTCAAGGCAGAGACTGATAAATTCTTAATCTCGCAGGGAATTAAGGGATACAGGGAGAGTGCGGGTAAGTGGAGTTGAAATGCCCATCAGCCATGATTAAACGGCGGAGTGGACTCGATGGGCCGAATGGCCTTACTTCCACTCCTTATGGTCTTATGGTCTAACATTGTAGTAGTGGTGGGCACCCATCATACAACATGGTGAGCTGTAGTGGGCACCTATTATACAACATGGTAGCAGTGGTGGGACACCCAGGTTAGCAGTTAGCTTAGGCTCAAGTAGCCGTGGTAGCGAGAAGAGGATTCTCGTTAAAAAAACTAATTTCGTAGAGTAATAGAGTCAAACAGCACGAAAACAGATGCTTCCGTACAACTTGTCCATGCCCACCAAGTTTCCCAAACTAAATTGCCTGACCCTGGTCCATATCCCTCTAAAACCTTTCCTATTCATGTACCTGTCCAAATGTCTTTTAAATGTTGTAACTATACCTGTATGCACCACTCCCTTTGGCAGCTCATTCCACATACACACCACCCTGTGTGAAAAGTTTGCCCCTCGGGTCGCTTTTAAATCTTTCCCCCTCACCTTAAAATCTTCCCCACCCTAGAGAAAAGACCCTTGCTGTTCAACGTACCTATGCCCTTCATGATTTATAAACCTCTATAAGGTCACCCCTGAACCTTCCAAGATCCAGTGAAAAAAGGCCCAGCCTATCCAACCTCTCCTTTTAACTCAAATCCTCCATTGTAGTAACCGCCTGGTAAATCTTTTCTGAACTGTCTCCAACTTAATAACATCCTTCCTATAGCAGGGTGACCAGAAATACATGCAGTACACCAATACCTTCTATAAATCCCAACTCCTATACTCTGTGGTCTGAGCAATGAATGCACGTGTGTTAAATACCTTCTTCACCACACTGAGTACCTGCAATACAACCTTTGTAAAACTATGTACCTGCATCTCTCAGTCTGTCTGTTTGACAACATTGGTAAAAATAATGACTGCAGATGCTGGAAACCAGATTCTGGATTAGTGGTGCTGGAAGAGCACAGCAGTTCAGGCAGCATCCGAGGAGCAGCGAAATCGACGTTTCGGGCAAAAGATCTTCATCAACATTCCCCAGGGCTGTACCATTAACTGTGTTAATCCTGCCCTTGTTCGTCTTACCAAAATGTAATACCTTGCATTTGTCAAAATTCAACTCCATCCTTCAGCCCATTGGCCCAGTTGATCAAGATCCCTTTGTAATCTTTGAAAACCTTCTTCACTGTCCATTATATCACCAACTTTGGAGCCATTCGCAAACTTACTGACCAGGTCTCCTAAATTCTCATCCAAATCGTTTATATTATTGATAAATAAGAGTGGCACATAGCACTGATCCCTGAGGAACACCGCTGGTCACATGCCTCCAATCCGAAAAACAACCCTGCCAATTTCTCAGGAAAATTGCCTCCAAAGTGTCGCCATTTTTGACAAGCTCTATCCATTAGATAACTGTATTAGTTGTGTCTGCAAAATGTTTGCGGCTCTCTAATCTCACCTTCCCTACCCTGAGGTAGGCGCCTCCATACCTCTGATTTTGGGATGAGGACCCAACATGGGAAGGTGGCAATGTAAGGGGACATGGTTCTGTTCCAGAGGGTCAGGCTAATGCCCTGGGGGCACTGGTCCAAACTCCAATGGAGCAAGCAATGGGTTTTAAATTCCGTGAATACAAAAATCTGGAGTTGAATGCTCACGTGAGTAATGGTGAGCAGAAAGTCATCATTGGTTGTCATAAATATCCAACTATTACCTTTTAGGGAGGGAAATCTGCCTTCTTTAACTGTTCTGGTGTACATGTAACTGCAGACGCACAGTAATGAAGCTGATTATTAACTGATTTCGGGAACAGGAGCAAGTGAGGACTGCAGATGCTGGAGATCAGTGTCGAAGAGTGTGACGCTGGAAAAGCACAGCAGGTCAGGCAGCATCCGAGGAGCAGGGGAATCGATGTATTGAGCCCTTCCCGATGAAGGGCTTATGCCCGAAACATCGGGTCTCCTGCTCCTCGGACGCTGCCTGACCTGCTGTGCTTTTCCAGCGCCACACTCTTCGACACTGATTTTGGAAATAATCTAGCAAGCATTTCAGTTCAAGGGCAATTAAGGATAAGCAGCAAATGATGACCTTTCCTGTGACGCCCACATCCCACGAATGGTTAAATAAATACTCCCCGTGGTGGCTCAGTGGTTAGCACTGCTGCCTCATAGCTCCAGGGACCCAGACTCAAATCTACTTTCGAGCAACTATCTGTATGCACTTTCTCCCCGTGTTTGTGTGGGTTTCCTCCGGGTGTTATGGTTTCCTCCCACAGTCCAAAGATGTGCAGGTTAGGCTGGATTGGCCATGCTAAATTGTCCACAGTGTCCAGAGATGTGCAGGCTAGGTGGATTGGCCATGGGAAATGCAGGGTTACAGAGATAGGTAGGATGTTCTTCAGAGGGTTGGTGTGGACCCAATGGACTGAATGATCTGTTCCAACACTAGCAGGGATTCTATGATTCTTCCGGAGAAAGATTTAAGAATTTTACCCTCAGAAACTGTGCAACCAGTTCCTCACTGTCGAAAATAAAACTGTCTGCCTGGAGCTGATGGAGGTACCGGTCATATCTGATCTGACAAATGTTTTCACTTAAATGTTAATGGATTACATTCACTAGCCCTCCTAAAGTCCTTTATTTTGCAACGTAGGACATCTGTTGTAACAAAAAATAGTGCTCTCGTGTTGAAGAGAGGTTTATTTCAGTTCTTCACAAAATCCTGCAGCTAGCCTGAAGGGAAATCAGCCCATGTCTGCTAGCCATCTGTGTTGTGCCTCTAGCCATCGGTTCGCATCTGTTATTTTGGGTGTACAACATCATCTTGTGCCAAAGTCGAATTTTGCCGCAGACTGTGACTACACAAGGTCCCCAATTGCCATGAAGTGGGCCTGCCAATTCAATCATGTGAGAGGAAGTGAGGCAATGTATCATGTGACTCATTCCCACCCTCAGTTTATTTGGAGGAAGCTGCCAATTCAGTCAAGAGGACGAGTTCTCCCACTGTGGGATACTGCCCAGATCCTTCAGAAACAAACCCTCGTATTTTACTGTTAACCAATCACTTTTGCCACTGTTAGATAGCTTTTGTACTTTGGTTGGTAAATATTAATGCCAACATTACCTTTTAATTAAAGCTGACACTTACAGCAACATTCCCTCGGACCTTACCATGAAGTGTATAAGTCCTGTTAAGATTTGCTTTCCCAAAATGCAGCAGCTCACATTTATCTAAATTAAGCCCATCTGTCACTCCTCAGTCCATTGACCCATCTGATCAAGATCCTGTTGTAAACGTCTTCGCTGTCCACTACACCTCCAGTTGTGGTGTAACCAGCAAACTTACTAACTGTACTTCTTATACTCACATCTTTGGACTGTGGGAGGAAAACCACACAGACACAAGGTGAATGTGCAAACTCCACACAGACAGTCGCCTGAGGCTGGAATTGAACCCATGTTGCTGGCACTGTGAGGTAGCAGTGCTAACCACTGAACTACTGTGCCACCCCAAGAAAGGCTTATGGGGAGAAGGCAGGAGAATAGGGTTCAGAAACATATCAACGATGAGGAGCAGATCAATGGGCTGAACGGCCTAATTCTGCTACTATACCCTCTGGTCTTATGTGACACAAAACCTGACACTGATAAGGAGTAAACCTGGTGGGGTGGACTCCTCTTCCAAGTTCTGAGGGATACAAATGTCTGTGATTATTTGTTTCTTTCATAACCCAGGCATTTCTTTTGCCCAAGAGCTTCTAGCATTCAGCGTGAGGCCTCTGCATGCTGATCAGCCCTTCAGTGATAAGTAACAAACAAACACAGAGAGTCCTGGAGAAAGTGGGGACAGAGAAAGCAGAGTTAATCTTTCAAGACCAGTCATAGAGTCATAGAGATGTATAACACGGAAACAGACCCTTCGGTCCCACCCGTCCATGCCGACCAGATATCCCAACCCAATCTAGTCCCACCTGCCAGCACCCGGCCCATATCCCTCCAAACCCTTCCTATTCATATACCCATCCAAATGCCTCTTAAAAGTTGAAATTATACTACCCTGCACCACTTACTCTGGCAGCTCATTCCATACACACGCCACACCACATGTAGCCTGCCCTCCAGTAGTTACAGGGGAGCGAGGGTTGGATAGGCCCAAGCGAGGCAAAGGACTGCCTGATTATAGCAAACCAAACCCAGGGCAAACAACCAGAGTTCAACATACAAGGGGCATCAGATGAAACAGGACATTAGCAGGAAACACGGATCGGAGCGGAAACTAGGGGTGGAGGAGCAGTCCCAGAGCAGGGAACAGTGAGGGGGAGCAGTCCCAGAGCGGGGAGCAGTGAGGGGGAGCACTCCCAGAGCGGGGAGCAGTGAGGGGGAGCAGTCCCAGAGCGGGGAGCAGTGAGGGGGAGCAGTCCCGGAGCAGGGAGCAGTGAGGGGGAGCAGTCCCAGAGCGGAGAGCAGTTTGGGGGAGCAGTCTCAGAGCGGGGAGCAGTGAGGGGGAGCAGTCCCGGAGGAGGGAGCAGTGAGGGGGAGCAGTCCCAGAGCGGGGAGCAGTGAGGGGGAGTAGGCCCAGAGCGGGGAGCAGTGAGGGGGAGCAGTCCCAGGGCGGGAAGCAGTGAGGGGGAGCAGGCCCAGAGCGGGGAGCAGTGAGGTGGAGCAGGCCCAGAGCGGGGAGCAGTGAGGGGGAGCAGTCCCAGAGCGGGGAGCAGTGAGGGGGAGCAGTCCCAGAGCGGGGAGCAGTGAGGGGGAGCAGTCCCAGAGCGGGGAACAGTGAGGGGGAGCAGGCCCAGAGCGGGGAGCAGTGAGGGGGAGCAGTCCCAGAGCGGGGAGCAGTGAGGGGGACCAGTCCCAGAGCGGGGAGCAGTGAGGGGGAGCAGTCCCAGAGCGGGGAGCAGTGAGGGGGAGCAATCGCAGAGCGGGGAGCAGGGAGGGGAACCAGTCCCAGAGCGGGGAGTAGTGAGGGGGAGCAGTCCCAGGGCGGGGAGCAGTGAGAGGGAGCAGTCCCAGAGCGGGAAGCAGTGAGGGGGACCAGTCCCAGAGCGGGGAGTAGTGAGGGGGAGCAGTCCCAGAGCGGGGAGCAGTGAGGGGGAGCAGTCCCACAGCGGGGAAAAGTGAGGGGGAGCAGTCCCAGAGCGGGCAGCAGTGAGGGGGAGCAGGCCCAGAGCGGGGAGCAGTTAGGGAGAACAGACCCAGAGCGGGGAGCAGTGAGGGGGACCAGTCCCAGAGCGGGAAACAGTGAGTGGGAGCAGGCCCAGAGCGGGGAACAGTGAGTGGGAGCAGTGCCAGAGCGGGGAGCAGTGAGGGGCACCAGTCCCAGAGTGGCGAGCAGTGAGGGGGAGCAGGCCCAGAGCGGGGAACAGTGAGTGGGAGCAGTCCCAGAGCGGGGAGCAGTGAGGGGGAGCAGGCCCAGAGCGGGGAGCAGTGAGGGGGAGCAGGCCCAGAGCGGGGAGCAGTGAGCGGGAGCATGCCCAGAGCGGGGAGCAGTGAGGGGGAGCAGTCCCAGAGCGGGGAGCAGTGAGGGGGAGCAGTCCCAGAGCGGGGATCAGTGAGGGGGAGCAGTCCCAGAGCAGGCAGCAGAGAGGGGTAGGGGTCCCAGAGCGGGAAGCAGTGAGGGGGACCAGTCCCGGAACGGGGAGCAGTGAGGGGGAGCAGTCCCAGAGCGGGGAGCAGTGAGGGGGAGCAGTCCCAGAGCGGGGAAACGTGAGTGGGAGCAGTCCCAGAGCAGGGAGCTGTGAGGAGGAGCAGGCCTAGAGGGGGGGAGCAGTGAGGGGGAGCAGAGCCATAGCGGGGAGCAGTAACCGTGAGCAGTCCCAGAGCGGGGAGCAGTGAGGAGGACCAGTCCCAGAGCGGGGAGCAGTGAGGGGGAGCAGGCCCAGAGCGGGGAGCAGTGAGGGAGAGCAGGCCCAGAGCGGGGAGCAGTGAGGGTGACCAGTCCCGGAGTGGGGAGCAGTGAGGGGAGTAGTCCCAGAGCGGGGAAAAGTGAGTGGGAGCAGTCCCAGAGCGGGGAGCTGTGAGGCGGAGCAGTCCCAGAGCGGGGAGCAGTGAGGGGGAGCAGGCCCAGAGCGGGGAGCAGTGAGGGGGAGCTGGCCCAGAGCAGGGAGCAGTGAGGGGGAGCAGTCCCAGAGCGGGGAGCAGTAACGGTGAGCAGTCCCGGAGCAGGGAGCAGTGAGGGGGAGCAGTCCCAGAGCAGGGAGCAGTGAGGGGGAGCAGTCCGAGAGCAGTGAGGGTGAGCAGTCCCAGTGCGGGGAACAGTGAGGTGCAGCAGTCCCAGAGTGGGGAGCAGTGAGGGGGAGCAGTCCCAGAGCAGGGAGCAGTGAAGGGGAGCAGTCCCAGAGCGGGGAGCTGTGAGGGGGAGCAGTCCCAGAGCAGGGAGCAGTGAGGGGGAGCAGTCCCACAGCGGGGAGCAGTGAGGTGGAGCAGTCCCACAGCGGGGAACAGTGAGGGGGAACAGTGAGGGGGAGCAGTCCCAGAGCGGGGAACAGTGAGGGGGAGCAGTCCCAGAGCGGGGAACAGTGAGGGGGAACAGTGAGGGGAAGCAGTCCCAGAGCAGAGAGCAGTGAGGGGGAGCAGTCCCAGAGCGGGGAACAGTGAGGTGGAGCAGTCCCGGAGCGGGGAGCAGTGAGGGGTAGCAGTCCCAGAGTGGGGTGCAGTGAAGGGGAGCAGTCCCAGAGCGGGGAGCAGTGAGGGGGAGCATTCCAAGAGCGGGGAGCAGTGAGGGGGAGCAGTCCCAGAGCGGGGAGCAGTGAGGGGGAGCAGTCCCAGAGCGGGGAGCAGTGAGGGGGAGCAGTCCCAGAGCGGGGAACAGTGAGGGGGAGCAGGCCCAGAGCGGGGAGCAGTGAGGGGGAGCAGTCCCAGAGCGGGGAGCAGTGAGGGGGACCAGTCCCAGAGCGGGGAGCAGTGAGGGGGAGCAGTCCCAGAGCGGGGAGTAGTGAGGGGGAGCAGTCCCAGAGCGGGGAGCAGTGAGGGGGAGCAGTCGCAGAGCGGGGAGCAGGGAGGGGAACCAGTCCCAGAGCGGGAAGCAGTGAGTGGGACCAGTCCCAGAGCGGGGAGTAGTGAGGGGGAGCAGTCCCAGAGCAGGGAGCAGTGAGGGGGAGCAGTCCCACAGCGGGGAAAAGTGAGGGGGAGCAGTCCCAGAGCGGGCAGCAGTGAGGGGGAGCAGGCCCAGAGCGGGGAGCAGTTAGGGAGAACAGACCCAGAGCGGGGAGCAGTGAGGGGGACCAGTCCCAGAGCGGGAAACAGTGAGTGGGAGCAGGCCCAGAGCGGGGAACAGTGAGTGGGAGCAGTCCCAGAGCGGGGAGCAGTGAGGGGGACCAGTCCCAGAGTGGCGAGCAGTGAGGGGGAGCAGGCCCAGAGCAGGGAACAGTGAGTGGGAGCAGTCCCAGAGCGGGGAGCAGTGAGGGGGAGCAGGCCCAGAGCGGGGAGCAGTGAGGGGGAGCAGGCCCAGAGCGGGGAGCAGTGAGCGGGAGCATGCCCAGAGCGGGGAGCAGTGAGGGGGAGCAGTCCCAGAGCGGGGAGCAGTGAGGGGGAGCAGCCCCAGAGCGGGGATCAGTGAGGGGGAGCAGTCCCAGAGCAGGCAGCAGAGAGGGGTAGGGGTCCCAGAGGGGGAAGCAGTGAGGGGGACCAGTCCCGGAACGGGGAGCAGTGAGGGGGAGCAGTCCCAGAGCGGGGAGCAGTGAGGGGGAGCAGTCCCAGAGCGGGGAAACATGAGTGGGAGCAGTCCCAGAGCAGGGAGCTGTGAGGAGGAGCAGGCCTAGAGGGGGGAGCAGTGAGGGGGAGCAGAGCCATAGCGGGGAGCAGTAACCGTGAGCAGTCCCAGAGCGGGGAGCAGTGAGGAGGACCAGTCCCAGAGCGGGGAGCAGTGAGGGGGAGCAGGCCCAGAGCGGGGAGCAGTGAGGGGGAGCAGGCCCAGAGCGGGGAGCAGTGAGGGTGACCAGTCCCGGAGTGGGGAGCAGTGAGGGGAGTAGTCCCAGAGCGGGGAAAAGTGAGTGGGAGCAGTCCCAGAGCGGGGAGCTGTGAGGCGGAGCAGTCCCAGAGCGGGGAGCAGTGAGGGGGAGCAGGCCCAGAGCGGGGAGCAGTGAGGGGGAGCTGGCCCGGAGCAGGGAGCAGTGAGGGGGAGCAGTCCCAGAGCGGGGAGCAGTAACGGTGAGCAGTCCCGGAGCAGGGAGCAGTGAGGGGGAGCAGTCCCAGAGCAGGGAGCAGTGAGGGGGAGCAGTCCGAGAGCAGTGAGGGTGAGCAGTCCCAGTGCGGGGAACAGTGAGGTGCAGCAGTCCCAGAGTGGGGAGCAGTGAGGGGGAGCAGTCCCAGAGCGGGGAGCTGTGAGGGGGAGCAGTCCCAGAGCAGGGAGCAGTGAGGGGGAGCAGTCCCACAGCGGGGAGCAGTGAGGTGGAGCAGTCCCACAGCGGGGAACAGTGAGGGGGAACAGTGAGGGGGAGCAGTCCCAGAGCGGGGAACAGTGAGGGGGAGCAGTCCCAGAGCGGGGAACAGTGAGGGGGAACAGTGAGGGGAAGCAGTCCCAGAGCAGAGAGCAGTGAGGGGGAGCAGTCCCAGAGCGGGGAACAGTGAGGTGGAGCAGTCCCGGAGCGGGGAGCAGTGAGGGGTAGCAGTCCCAGAGTGGGGTGCAGTGAAGGGGAGCAGTCCCAGAGCGGGGAGCAGTGAGGGGGAGCATTCCAAGAGCGGGGAACAGTGAGGGGGAGCAGTCCCGGAGTGGGGTGCAGTGAGGGGGAGCAGTCCCAGAGCGGGGAGCAGTGAGGTGGAGTAGTCCCAGAGCGGGGAGCAGTGAGGGGGAGCAGTCCCAGAGCGGGGAGCAGTGAGGGGGAGCATTCCAAGAGCGGGGAGCAGTGAGGAGGAGCAGTCCCAGAGCGGGGAGCAGTGAGGAGGCTCAGTCCCAGAGAGGGGAGCAGTGAGGTGGAGTAGTCCCAGAGCGGGGAACAGTGAGGGGCAGCAATCCCAGAGCGGGGAGCAGTCCCAGAGCGGGAAACAGTGATTGAGCAGTCCCAGAGCGGCGAGCAGTGAGGGGGAGCAGTCCCAGAGCGGGGAACAGTGAGGGGGACCAGTCCCAGAGCGGGGAGCAGTGAGGGGGAGCAGTCCCAGAGCGGGGAACAGTGAGTGGGAGCAGTCCCAGAGCGGGGAGCAGTGAGGGGGAGCAGTCCCAGAGCGGGGAACAGTGAGGAGGAGCAGTCCCAGAGCGGGGAACAGTGAGGGGCCACAGTCCCAGAGCGGGGAGCAGTGAGGAGGAGCAGGCCCAGAGCGGGGAGCAGTGAGGGGGAGCAGTCCCAGAGCGGGGAGCAGTGAGGGGGAGCAGCCCCAGAGCAGGGAGCAGTGAGGGGGAGCAGTCCCAGAGCGGGGAACAGTGAGGGGAAGCAGTCCCACAGCGGGGAGCAGTGAGGTGGAGCGGTCCAAGAGCGGGGAACAGTGAGGGGGAACAGTGAGGGGGAGCAGTCCCAGAGCGGGGAACAGTGAGGGGGAACAGTGAGGGGGTGCAGTCCCACAGCGGAGAGCAGTGACGGGGAGCAGTCCCAGAGCGGGGATCAGTGAGGGGGAGCAGTCCCAGAGCGGGGAGCAGTGAGGGGGAGCAGTCCCAGAGCGGGGAGCAGTGAGGGGGAGCAGTCCCAGAGCGGGGAACAGTGAGGGGGAGCAGGCCCAGAGCGGGGAGCAGTGAGGGGGAGCAGTCCCAGAGCGGGGAGCAGTGAGGGGGACCAGTCCCAGAGCGGGGAGCAGTGAGGGGGAGCAGTCCCAGAGCGGGGAGTAGTGAGGGGGAGCAGTCCCAGAGCGGGGAGCAGTGAGGGGGAGCAGTCGCAGAGCGGGGAGCAGGGAGGGGAACCAGTCCCAGAGCGGGAAGCAGTGAGTGGGACCAGTCCCAGAGCGGGGAGTAGTGAGGGGGAGCAGTCCCAGAGCGGGGAGCAGTGAGGGGGAGCAGTCCCACAGCGGGGAAAAGTGAGGGGGAGCAGTCCCAGAGCGGGCAGCAGTGAGGGGGAGCAGGCCCAGAGCGGGGAGCAGTTAGGGAGAACAGACCCAGAGCGGGGAGCAGTGAGGGGGACCAGTCCCAGAGCGGGAAACAGTGAGTGGGAGCAGGCCCAGAGCGGGGAACAGTGAGTGGGAGCAGTCCCAGAGCGGGGAGCAGTGAGGGGGACCAGTCCCAGAGTGGCGAGCAGTGAGGGGGAGCAGGCCCAGAGCAGGGAACAGTGAGTGGGAGCAGTCCCAGAGCGGGGAGCAGTGAGGGGGAGCAGGCCCAGAGCGGGGAGCAGTGAGGGGGAGCAGGCCCAGAGCGGGGAGCAGTGAGCGGGAGCATGCCCAGAGCGGGGAGCAGTGAGGGGGAGCAGTCCCAGAGCGGGGAGCAGTGAGGGGGAGCAGTCCCAGAGCGGGGATCAGTGAGGGGGAGCAGTCCCAGAGCAGGCAGCAGAGAGGGGTAGGGGTCCCAGAGGGGGAAGCAGTGAGGGGGACCAGTCCCGGAACGGGGAGCAGTGAGGGGGAGCAGTCCCAGAGCGGGGAGCAGTGAGGGGGAGCAGTCCCAGAGCGGGGAAACATGAGTGGGAGCAGTCCCAGAGCAGGGAGCTGTGAGGAGGAGCAGGCCTAGAGGGGGGAGCAGTGAGGGGGAGCAGAGCCATAGCGGGGAGCAGTAACCGTGAGCAGTCCCAGAGCGGGGAGCAGTGAGGAGGACCAGTCCCAGAGCGGGGAGCAGTGAGGGGGAGCAGGCCCAGAGCGGGGAGCAGTGAGGGGGAGCAGGCCCAGAGCGGGGAGCAGTGAGGGTGACCAGTCCCGGAGTGGGGAGCAGTGAGGGGAGTAGTCCCAGAGCGGGGAAAAGTGAGTGGGAGCAGTCCCAGAGCGGGGAGCTGTGAGGCGGAGCAGTCCCAGAGCGGGGAGCAGTGAGGGGGAGCTGGCCCGGAGCAGGGAGCAGTGAGGGGGAGCAGTCCCAGAGCAGGGAGCAGTAACGGTGAGCAGTCCCGGAGCAGGGAGCAGTGAGGGGGAGCAGTCCCAGAGCAGGGAGCAGTGAGGGGGAGCAGTCCGAGAGCAGTGAGGGTGAGCAGTCCCAGTGCGGGGAACAGTGAGGTGCAGCAGTCCCAGAGTGGGGAGCAGTGAGGGGGAGCAGTCCCAGAGCAGGGAGCAGTGAAGGGGAGCAGTCCCAGAGCGGGGAGCTGTGAGGGGGAGCTGGCCCGGAGCAGGGAGCAGTGAGGGGGAGCAGTCCCAGAGCAGGGAGCAGTAACGGTGAGCAGTCCCGGAGCAGGGAGCAGTGAGGGGAAGCAGTCCCAGAGCAGAGAGCAGTGAGGGGGAGCAGTCCCAGAGCGGGGAACAGTGAGGTGGAGCAGTCCCGGAGCGGGAGCAGTGAGGGGTAGCAGTCCCAGAGTGGGGTGCAGTGAAGGGGAGCAGTCCCAGAGCGGGGAGCAGTGAGGGGGAGCATTCCAAGAGCGGGGAACAGTGAGGGGGAGCAGTCCCGGAGTGGGGTGCAGTGAGGGGGAGCAGTCCCAGAGCGGGGAGCAGTGAGGTGGAGTAGTCCCAGAGCGGGGAGCAGTGAGGGGGAGCAGTCCCAGAGCGGGGAGCAGTGAGGGGAGCATTCCAAGAGCGGGGAGCAGTGAGGAGGAGCAGTCCCAGAGCGGGGAGCAGTGAGGAGGCTCAGTCCCAGAGAGGGGAGCAGTGAGGTGGAGTAGTCCCAGAGCGGGGAACAGTGAGGGGCAGCAATCCCAGAGCGGGGAGCAGTCCCAGAGCGGGAAACAGTGATTGAGCAGTCCCAGAGCGGCGAGCAGTGAGGGGGAGCAGTCCCAGAGCGGGGAACAGTGAGGGGGACCAGTCCCAGAGCGGGGAGCAGTGAGGGGGACCAGTCCCAGAGCGGGGAACAGTGAGTGGGAGCAGTCCCAGAGCGGGGAGCAGTGAGGGGGAGCAGTCCCAGAGCGGGGAACAGTGAGGAGGAGCAGTCCCAGAGCGGGGAACAGTGAGGGGCCACAGTCCCAGAGCGGGGAGCAGTGAGGAGGAGCAGGCCCAGAGCGGGGAGCAGTGAGGGGCCACAGTCCCAGAGCGGGGAGCAGTGAGGAGGAGCAGGCCCAGAGCGGGGAGCAGTGAGGGGGAGCAGTCCCAGAGCGGGGAGCAGTGAGGGGGAGCAGCCCCAGAGCAGGGAGCAGTGAGGGGGAGCAGTCCCAGAGCGGGGAACAGTGAGGGGAAGCAGTCCCACAGCGGGGAGCAGTGAGGTGGAGCGGTCCAAGAGCGGGGAACAGTGAGGGGGAACAGTGAGGGGGAGCAGTCCCAGAGCGGGGAACAGTGAGGGGGAACAGTGAGGGGGTGCAGTCCCACAGCGGAGAGCAGTGACGGGGAGCAGTCCCAGAGCGGGGATCAGTGAGGGGGAGCAGTCCCAGAGCGGGGAGCAGTGAGGGGGAGCAGTCCAAGAGCGGGGAACAGTGAGGGGAAGCAGTCCCGGAGTGGGGAGCAGTGAGGGGGAGCAGTCCCAGAGCGGGGAGCACTGAGGTGGAGTAGTCCCAGAGCGGGGAGCAGTGAGGGGGAGCAGTCCCAGAGCGGGGAGCAGTGAGGAGGAGCAGTCCCAGAGCGGGGAGCAGTGATGGGGAGCAGGCCCAGAGCGGGGAGCAGTGAGGGGGAGCAGTCCCGGAGTGGAGACCTGGAGTGGTGGAGCAGTCCTGGAGAAAATGTAGCTTGGAGCAGCTGAACGAGAGCGCAGTGCAGCAGACTGGAAGCTGGGAGCGGAGCAGTGATGGTTTTCTTAATGGGATTTGATGCGGGTGGTTAGACCACGTGTGGGGTCTCCTGTGCTCAGCTACAATAATGTAATGCTTAAATATAATTTGTTCATCTGGCAGTAATGACTATTCTTTTAACCATGTCTTATTTCTTCAAAGTAATGCAACTGCTTTTCTTTTTTATTCATCTTTAGTAACTAAGATTTGTCCCCGGTTACTTGTACCTAAGATGGCCCCCTAAGAGGCGGACATTGAAAAACGTCTCATTCTCCTCCTGTATATCTGTACTTGAGTACACATGATAATAAAAGATATTGTATTCTACTATTTCAGACATGTCAATTTGGACCAAACATAAAATGGATGATCCGAGGTATGAGAGGTGCAAAAGTGTGGCCTTCATCATCTGAATGGTGCTCCACGTTTAAATGCCTACGTCTCAACTCTCCATTACACTGATTGTACAAGTAATGGGGAAATAAAGTATTTTCACAAAATCAAAGCCAGTTCCGTATTACACCATAAAATCACTACCTCTGTGTCAACTGTAGATGAATTGACATCAATAGCAGTTAGATGCCAGAATAGGTTTTGTCTTGAGTGCTGATCCATTTAGCACTTTGGAAATGTGAATTTTCTCTCTCTTTCTCTCTCTCTCTTTGTTTTAACACAGGAGGAAGAAGAAGGCAGGTAGATCATAACTGAAGTCACCTTGAGTGGTGACATCGTTGGAAAGGCCAGAGTACCTAGAGAATGCTTCCATTAAACATGAAACATACTGTCAATATCCCAATATATTCTTCACATTTGTTGTCAGCAGCTTGGTTTCTCAATTAATAGTTTACTAAAGCGCAAACCAAAAAGCATTTTGTGGATTAATTTAACTTTAAATTGGCTTTATTGGTCCATGCATTGAGTATAGGAGTACTCAGAACATAGGTTAGGCCATTTTTGGAATATTGTGTTCAAGTCTAGTCTCCCTCCTGTAGAAAGGACGTTGTTAAACTTGAAAGGCTTCAGGAAAGATTTACAAGGGTGTTGCCAGGGTTGGAGGGTTTGAGCTACAGGGAGAGGCTGAACAGGCTGGGGCTGTTTTCCCTGGAGCGTCGGAGGCTGAGGGGTGACCTTATAGAGGTTTAAAAATCACAAGAGGCATGGATAGGGTGAATAGTCAAGGTCTTTTCCCCAGGCTAGGGGAGTCCGAAACTAGAGGGCATAAGTTTAAGGTGAGAGAGAGAAGATTTATAAGGAACACATAGGACAACTTTTTCACACAGAGGGTGGTGCATGTATGGAATGAGCTGCCAGAGGAAGTGGTGGAGGGTGGTACAATTACAGCATTTAAAAGGCATCTGGATGGGTATATGAATAGGAAGGGTTTAGGGGGATTTGGGCTAAATTCTGGAAATTGGGACTGGATTAATTTAGGATGTGTGGCCGGCATGGGCAAGTTGGACCGAAGGGTTTGTTTCTGTGCTGTGTATCTTGATGACTCCATGACTCTATTAAGGAGCAGAGTTCCAGAACAGTGAATGGATGGCGGTTTTTTCCAAGTCAGGGTGGTGATTGGCTTGGAGGGGACTTACACGGTGTGGCGTTCCAATGGATCATCTGCTCTTGGCTTTCCACATGGAAGAGGTCGTGGGTTTGGAAGGTGTTGTCTGAGGATCTTTGGTGAATTGCTGCAGTGCATCTTGTAGATGGTACACCCTGCTGCTATTGAGCGTCGGTAGTGGGAGGAGGGGACGCTTGTGGGTGTGGTACCAGTCAAGCAGGGGGCTGCTTTGTCCTGGACGGTGTCGAGCTTCTTGAGTGTTGTTGGAGCTGCCCCCATCCAGGGGCAAGTGGGGAACATTCCCTCACTCCTGACTCGTGCCTTGTCGATGGTGGACAGGCTTTGGGGAGTGAAGAAGGGAGTTACTTTGTCCAGTCTTGGTATTAGATACTGCACAGAAGACAAGCCAGACTGGTGAGTTCACTGAATATGAGTTTGAGTGGGAGATATAAAAATCTGAAAATGATCATGCCTATAATATTGTAACTCTCCTGTTAAAGACATTTTCTGGTAGTCTATCCCTTTGAAAGTCATTCTTCCGATACGCAAGCATTCCCACTGAATCCCATTCCTCTCATCGTCAAACTAAACCCATCCCTTTATAAATTTAAATCTTCAGTGGAAAACTTTCTGAATCATATCCTTTGTTAAATAACATGATAAGAACTGGAAATTCCCTTGTCAAGTTTCACACGTGGATTACACACTGCAGGTTATTTGACAAGCTCCATCCTCCAGTCAGTCCCCGCGGTCCCCACAGAACTGATGCCATAATGGTGCATTTGATATTTATCCAAGCGTTTATCCCCTTGACCTTTAGTCCGTTCATTACCAGGGATACTGGAGCCGGGAGGAATGATCTCTGGGAATAGTTTCATTGCTCCCAATAAACGTCCAGCAGCCTGCACCTTCCTCTTGGAAAATAGACAACAGCCTTCAAGCTCACCTTTTGTTTGTTATTCCCCGCTAACAGTACCTACCTTTAAAATCTTAATGCTTCAACCAAATGCAGAATTCCAAGAGTGACCTTTCTTCAGTCTTTTTACTCTTGCCCCAGTCCCCCGTCTTTGCCTGATCACCCGTTTGCTTAATAATGATCCCTAACTCCTAATTCACACCAATTTCCAAGGGCTCTTCTCTCTCATTCTTACTGAACTGTGCTGGCTACTGCACCATTGGTCCATTGGCTTCTCCTCTGATTCTGATCTCTTGAGTGCTCCTGATTTCCATCGCTCCACCACTCGGGGGCCATATCCCCAGCTGTATCCAATTTAGGAACTCTGATACTTACAAAAAAGATCCCAAACGACTATTGATTTTAAGGATCTGACATGCAGAAATCCGTTCATACTTATGAATGGCTGTTTTATACAGTTCGGTATTGAGTTCCGTAATTGTGCACAATTCAATTTACTCCTGTAACCTGGAGACTGCCTATATATAGAGATGGAATTATCCAGGAAACTAAGTACACATGTCTGACTCCTACAGTCTACCCCTATAAACTGACTACAAGCCATTAGTACCACGATGAGGTAATGGTCTAATGATATTAGCCTAGTAACCCAAAGACCAGAGGGTGAGTAGGCCATCCTGATCACCATCGTCCCGGGACGTGGGGAAACAGGACCATCTGCCCTTGAGGTGGCTGGAAGGTGTGTCAGGGTGGACCGAGAACAGGAAGGTGTATCAGGGTGGACCGAGAACAGGAAGGGACATGGGGTTGGGCTGCTTTAGGGCTGAAAGGTGGGAGGAGAGGGTGGTTTGCTGAGATGCTGGGGCTGTCAGTGTTCAGTGCACTGTTTTATTGTTAGTTTGATGGGACTGTCTAGTATGAGTTTGTGTTAGGGTTTCCTTTTTGATAACAGAAGGTGGGATTTGAGATTCGTCCTCATTTCCCTGTGAACAGGCTGTATTGGTGGGGTTTGGAGTTTGGCTCCTTGATTCCAATTTCCCTGTAAACCTCTGTTTCTTGGAACCTGCTACTTATTGTTAATGGTTAATTGTTTGCTTGTATTTTATACCATTTGATAAAATTTTTAAAAATTAATCCAAAGACCCTGTTAATGATGTGGGGATTCAGGTTCAAGTCCTGTCATGGTAGAATTTGGATTCAATGTGTGGTGACAGTGCACACTTCTCACTGTATTTTACATTGAACGCACGTGACAATCAATGATTCAAATTCAGTTAAAAATCTGGAATTAAGGGTCTAATGATGACCATGAAGCTGGTGTCAATTATCAGGAAGAAAATGCCCATTTGGCTCATTAATTCCCTTTAAGGAAGGAATTCTGCCATCCTTACCTGGTCTGGCCTACATGTGACTCCAGACCCACAACGATGCGGTTGACCTTTAACTGCCCTCCGGGCAATAATTAGCCAACGTCGCCCTTATCTTGTGACTGAATTTTTTTTGAAATTCGCGATGCCCTCATCCCCAAATGAACAACAGAAATACTTCCTGTTGGGACGTTAATGATTGACAACAGTTTAAAATACACACCCGAAAAAACGTGTAGATATATATGTATACAGAGGAACCACAATTATCCGAACGGGTTGGGTGGGCACTATTTCGATCGGATAATATGAATATTCGGATAATCAATTTACCTCAAACAGGAGAAGCCATGCAGATCTAATGCTGTGCTCTACCGGAGAATTTGTTTCAATCTACAATTTTAATGTATTGAGCGCAAGAGGACACAGATTTCACGTGATGTACAAATTAAAGCAATGGTAACACGAGAAAATTTTTTTAAAATGCGGCAGTAGTTAGCATTTGGCAAAGAGTGGTGAAGACAGCGTTAAACAAGCTCCCGAGCAGTTTCCACGAACACAAGAGCATTTGTGAGTTTCCGGGAACTCAGTCTCACGATAGGAAGGCAGGAGCACCACCTCACGCATGTGTTTACATTCTGGGCCTTTTCTTGTTTCACAAACGGCCCGGTAAAGTGTAAACCACTTACTTTTGCAAAGGGCTGTGGAACAACCCTTACCTAAAAAATATCCAGTCACGGTGCTTGCACTGCTCGTGTTTCTTCGGTTTTGCCAGCGTTTTCACGTGTTCTTCAGTACAAGTAATCCAAATACACTCACCTCTTTGATGTAGCATTTTTGCGGGACCTTGAAATCTTCTTATCCGAAATGCGGATAATCGATTTTCGGATAATCGAGGTTCCTCTGTGTTCAGAACAGTTCAAAAATATTATGTCTTAAATGTTACTATCCCTCCTTAAACCTCATTAACTTTTCTCCTGTCCATTGAGTGTTTGCTGTTATTTTGTCAATTTGAGAGGCCGTAACCCATTGACCTCTTCCATAACTCAACGATTCTAATACCACCTGGAGTAGTTGTCATGCTAATTTGTATAACCCTGCTGTGAAGGGCCTTGGGATATTTATTACTTTTTTAATCACACTACATGGACATAAATTGCTGGTAACAGTGGGTTGAATTCTGTAAATTCGTTGTACTGAGCAGGTTGGGAGATCACATCCAGTAACAGGCTTAGAGAGTGGTGTCTGTTGATTTTCCAGGATTGCTGAGCTCAGATTCTACCCGTCTCCCGCCATTACATGCCAGGCAGTGTGACGTTGGCAGAATGTTTGCATTTAAGGTAAAGCAGCCACTGTCCACTGAATGACAGACGGAGGTCATCACCACCATCCCTCCTTCCCCCACCTTCTGAGACCCTCCCTGGGAGCTGCTCACTGGGCCTACAAAAGGCCTGAACCCTTCAGTCTCATTTTGTTCCTGTAAAGCACCTTGAGACGGTTTTGCTGACAATAAATTTTCAGGCCGTACCTTCTATCTGATGCTACTGGAAAACCGGATCGGCCTTCGAACGTAATGTAATCATCTGCTGCTGAGAACGGTCTTTCGAAGTTAATTTTATTCATTCTTTCTTCAATGGGATGCGGGTGTCACTAGCAAACCCGATACAACTTCCAGATCTCAGCGCTTTTCCGATTCCAGCCCCTTTCGCCCCATCACCCACCCCCCTCAAGCTCCTTTAGTCCTGCATATGGCAGCTGTGCCTTCCCCCACAGCCTGGACTCTGAAATGTGAGAGATGATTGAAGAGTGGGATGACAACAGAATTAGCAATCCAGCAGCGCAGGCTAATTCTCTGGCACTGCAAGTTGAAAATCCCACCATAACAGCTGATGGAATTGTTACAGAGTCATAGAGTGGTACAGCACAGAAACAGACCCTTCGGTCCAACTCAATTGGGTTGGGATATCTGGTCAGCATGAACAAGTTGGACCGAAGGGTCTGTTTCCATGTTGTACATCTCTATGACTCGATGCCGACCAGATATCCTAACCTAATCCATTCCCATTTGCCAGCACTTGGCCCATATCCCTCTAAACCCTTCCTGTTCTAGATACCCATCCAGATGCCTTTCAAATGCTGTCATTGTACCAGCCTCCACCACTTCCTCTGGTAGCTCATTCCATACACACACCACCCTCTGAGTGAAAAAGTTGCCCCTTAGGTCCCTTTTAACTCTTTCCGCTCTCACCTTAAAACTACTGGGTAGTTAAGAGCCAACCATGTTGCTCTGGGCCAGGAGTCACAGTTAGGCCAGACTGAGTAAGGTTGGCAGATTCAAACACAGAAATTGCTAGAAACGCTGAGCAGATCTGGCAGCACTTATGGAGAGAAATTAGAGTTAACATTTTAGGTCGAGTGACCCTTCTGCAATTGCCTTATCTACAAGGAGTTTAAAGAATGAGATGAGAATTTGCAACAATCAATGATAATTCTCACAGTCACTGTTGCTGAGATGAATTTTCATTTCCAGATGTATTCATTAAACGCAAATTGGCAGGACAGGATTTGAACCTGTGCTCCGCAGAGAATTAACCTAGGCCTCAGGATTTAGTGGCAATACCACTACACCACCTCCTCCGCCCATATGCTTGGTAAAGTATCAAGTTAAAATTGCAAAATGGCAGAAAGTTGGTGCTTGGAGGTTATAGGCACTGTCGTCATGGGGACAGGCTGAGACTGAAGGGTTCAGGCCTTTTGTAGGCCCAGTGAGCAGCTCCCAGGGAGGGTCTCAGAAGGCAGGGGAAGGAGGGATGGTGGTGATGACCTGGCCTCCGTCTGTCATTCAGTGGACAGTGGCTGCTTTACCTTAAATGCAAACATTCTGCCAACGCCACACAGCCTGGCATGTAATGGCGGGAGACGGGTAGAATCTGAGCTCAGCAATCCTGGAAAATCAACAGACACCACTCTCTAAGCCTGTTACTGGATGTGATCTCCCAACCTGCTCAGTACAATGAATTTACAGAATTCAACCCACTGTTACCAGCAATTTATGTCCATGTAGTGTGATAAAAAAAAGTAATAAATGTCCCAAGTCCCTTCACAACAGGGCTATAGAACTGAACATGACACCAAGCCATGCAAAGAGACATTTAAGTCTCATGACCAAAATGGTGGGTTTTTAAGGAGAGACCTAAAGGAGGAGAATGAACTCGGGAGAATGGAGAGGTTCAAGGAGGGAATTGCAGAGCTTGAGGCTTGAAGTAAGTAACAGTAAAATTTCCAAATGTCACATACTGCAATGTTTATGGTTCAAAGTAGACTTTCACGGTCACCATGACAGAGACCAGCTTACAACTGAACATGAATTTTATCAGCTGCGGGGATTTGAAAGCACATCTCCAGACCATTACTTAGCCGAGGCTGTAGAGATTGCGAATCAAGTGATATTAGATCAATGCCGTCATCTCCCCACAGGAGCTGCCTGCTGAACATCAGATGGTCAGACAAGCTACCAAACGCTGAGGTGCTGTTCCAAGCTGGCCTGCCAAACATTCACCCCAGCATGATACAATCCCCGCTGAGCTGGCTTGGCCCTGGAACTGGAATGTCGAACACTAACCGAAGGGTACCTCCTGCAGAGGGTTCAGGGTGTGCTGATAGGCTGTTCAAAGAAAGCAAAGACACCTCAAAAGCCTTGCTGAGAAGATTGGTATTGGTTTCAGATCAGTTCTGACATCTGGGGAAAATGAAAAACAAACTCAGAGGCAGAGAGAAAAAGAGGGAAATCACAAACCATCAATTCATCCAAATCTCAATTGTCTGTGATATCCTGTTTAGTAGCAGCAGGATTTTCCAGACTTAGTGCAGCCACTGACCCACCCACTGGGACCGTCCAGATGATGGACATGGTCACCAATGCCTTGAAGGATGTGGAAGCACATTGGCCGGGACATTGGACAGACCTCGTTTGCTCCAATTTAAATCGTGCCATTGGCTCTTCCCCAATCACACAAGGTCATTTTAAAAATTATTCAGTCATGGAATGAGGCCATCATTTATTGCCCCGAGGGCAGTTAAAGGTTAACCACATTGCTGTGGTTCTGGAGTCACATGAAGGCCAGACCAAGTAAGGATGGCAGATTCCTTCCCGAAAGTACATTCGTGAACCAGTTGAGTTTTTCCTGACAATTGACGACAGTTTCATGGTCATCACTAGACTGTTAATTCCAGATGTTTATTGAATTCAAATTTCACGTCTGCCGTGGCAGGATTTAAACCCAACTTCCCGGAACATTTCCTGGGATTCTGGACTAACGTTCCAGTGATAATGCCACTAGGTCATTGCCTCCCCTTGTTATGGAATATGGCGCCTCAGTTTAGCATCTCATCAGAAAACTTGCTCCTCTGACAGTGTAGCATTGCCTTAGGAACTGCGTTAAAACATCAGCCTAGGCCTTCACAGTCAAAGCCACTTTTACTGAATCACCGAATCCTTACAGTGTGGAAGCAGGTCGTTCGGCCCATCGAGACCACCCTGACCCTCTGGAGAGCATTCCATCCAGACCCACCCTTTCCCTGTAACTCTGCATTTCCCATGGCTACCCAACCTAGACTGCATATCCCTGGACAATATGGGTAATTTAGCATAGTTAATCCACCTAACCTGCAAATCTTTGTACTGTGTGAGGAAACCTGAGCACCCGGAGGTAACCCACGCAGACACAGGGAGAATGTGCAAACTCCACACAGACAGTCCCTCAAGGCTCAAATCGAACCCGGGTCCCTGGCACTGTGAGGCAGCGGTGAGTTGCAGCAGTGCTAATCACTGTGGCATTGCTCCCCAGGTTCACACACACAGGCATGCACACACACACACTCGCACCCAAACACACACAAGCACACTCTCTCTCACAGGCACACACACACACACAGGCATGCACACACACATACACAAACACTGACAGGCACACACACACACACACACACACACTCTCTTACAGACACACACTCACATACACACAGGCATGCACGCACACTGACAGGCACACGCACGCACACACACAGACACACACCCGTTTAACATTCCACTCACTATGTTTCTAACTCTATCTGACCCCATTTTAATCTCCCTGAGAAAATGGGTTTAGCGGAGATTAATTGAGATTAACTTGTGGCTGGAATGGTAACTGGGAATTAATGAGCACAGAATGCTTCACAGGGAGAGAGAGCAAAACATTCCACTCATCTCAGTCTTAAATTGGACATCCCTCATTTTGTGAAGTGTGTTTCTTATTTCTGGGCTCTCCACCCCACCACCATTCCTACATTTTCAGATTTGTAGCTGCTATTAATTTTAAAAATTATATTTTCATTGAATGCCATTTTGCAAGCCCAGAGGTTTCACTAACATTCCCAACCATCCTGGTGGCCAATTACTGAAGTTCATTTTATTCCATTATTCATGGCACATGGGTATCACTGAATGGGCCAAAATTTATTGTTCAACTCTACTTGTCCCTGAGAAGATGGTGGTGAACTGCCATCTTGAACCACTGCAGTCCATGTGCAATAGGTAGACCATTTACTGTTAGGGAAGGAATTTCAGGATTTTGATCCAGCAACAGTGAAGGAATGGCGATATATTTCCCAATCAGGATGGTTAGCAGCTTGGAGGGAAACTTGCAGGGGGTGGTGTTCATAGGTTTGGAAAGTGCTGTCAAAGGTGCTTTGGTGAATTTCTGCAGTGCACTTTGTAAATGGTACACCCTGCTGCTACTGAGTGTCGGTGGTGGAGGGAAGGGATGTTTGTGGATGTGGTGCCAATCAAGTGAACTGCTGTGTCCTGGATGGTTTTGAGCTTCTTGAGTGTTATTGGGACTTTACCCATCCAGGGCAAGTGGGGAGTATTCCATCTCACTCCTGACTGGTGCCTTGTTGATGGTTGACAGGCTTTAGAGAGTCAGGAGGTCCTCACAGCATTCCTAATCTCTAAGCTGTTCTTATTGTCGCTGGGTTATACAGTGAGTTCAGTTCAATTTGTGGTCAATGGTAACCCCCCCAGGATATTGATACTGGAGGATTCAATGATTGTAGTGTTATTGAACATCAAAGGGAAATGGGTAGATTATCTCTTATTTGAGATAACCATAGTGTGGTACTTGTGTACGGTGAATGTTACTTTCCACTTGTCAAACCAAGCCTGGATATTGTTTGGGTCTTGCTGCATTGGAACACGGACTGCTTCAGTGTCTGAGGAGTTGTGCACTCATCAGCCCACATCCCCAGTTCTGACCTTATTGTGGAGGGAAGGCCATTGAGGAAGCAGCTGAAGGTGGTTGGACCCGAGGACACTACCCTGAGGGATTCCTGCAGGGATGTCCTGGAGCTGAAATGACTGACCTCCAACAACCACAATCATCTTCCTATGTGTCAGGTATGACTCCAACCAGTGGACAGTTTTGCCTGAAACGTTGATTTTTCTGCTCCTCGGATGCTGCCTGACCTGTTGTGCTTTTCCAGCACCACTCTAATCTTGACTGTGGGATCAGTTCTGTCTAATACGTGCTGCTTATGTGCAAATAGTCCTGGTGGTGGCTTTGCCAGGTTGACATCTCATTTTTAGGCATGCTACTCTCCACTGAACCAGCATTGACCCTTTGACTTGATGGTAATGGTTGAGTGGGGGGATATGCTGAGCCATGAGGTTACAGATTCTGCTGGAGTACAATTCTGGTGTTGATGGCCCACAGCGCCTCATAGATACCCAAAGCTGAATTGCTAGATGTATTCGAAGTCTGTCCCATTTAGTATGGTGATAGTGTCACACAACACGATGGACGATATTCTCAGTGTGAAAGCGGGACTTTGTCTCCACAAGGACTGTGCAGTGGTCACTCTTACTGATACTGTCTGCGGCAGATTAGTAAGGATAAAATCAAGCAGCTTCCCTCTCGTTGGTTCCCTCACCACCTGCCGCAGACCCAGTCTAGCAGCTATGTACTGCCAAGGCACTCTTGATGGGCACTGAAATCCCCCACCTGAATACATTCTGTACCCTTACCATCCTCAGTGCATGCTCTAAGTGTAATTCAACATAGAGGACTATTGATTCATCAGCTGAGGGAGGATGGTACGTGGTAATCAGCAGGAGGTTTCCTTGCCCATGTTTAGCCTGAAGCCATGAGACTTCACGGGGTCTGGAGTCAATGTTGAGGATTCTCAGGGTAACTCCCTCCCAACTGCATCCCACTGTGTCGCCACCTCTGCTGGGTCTGTCCTGCAGGTTGGACAGGACATATCCGGGGTGGTGAGGTCTGGGACATTGTTTGTAAGGTCTGATTCCGTGAGTATGACCATGTCAGGCTGTTGTTTGGTATTGGTAAATCCTGTCAAATCCCCTCAGGATCTTATCTGTTTCATAAGATCGCCTTTCCATTCTTTCCTCATTAGACAACTTTATATCCCTGGAGTATGTCAAGTGAACTGGCTTTCTCTGTACATTGAATATTAGGGTATGTGAGGACTTCCAGAGGATCATTCAAACAAAGGTCACTTTTACAAGGTGTAAATACTGCAAAGCTCTCCAGTGCAGAGGCATCTGGGTGTGCTTTCAGACCAAGAGATGGAGAAGCACACTGAGACCATTCAGCCCAAATTTGCCGTCCCATTCAATGAGGTTGTAGCTGATCTGATAACTCTCAGCTCTACTTTCCTGCCTTTTTCCTGAAACTCGTGGTTCTCTTCCTGAATAAAAATCTGTCTTCCTCAGTCTTTCTACATCAACCCCATTAAGACTCCTAGTAAATTTGTTTGGTTCTAGAAGGTCACCTCTCATGCTTCTGAACTCCAATGAGTAGAGGCCCAATCTTACTCAGGCTCTCCTCATATGACACCCTTTCAGATGTGGTGTCAGATTTTGGTAATCTCAATGCCAGCAAAATAGAATCAAACTGCTTTATTGTCACGTGCACTCGAATGAGTTTGTAATGTTGCCTCTCGGCGCCATCTTAGGTAAAGAGTGCCCAGGTGCAGATACTTTAAGTGTGATCACAGAATTGAAATGGTAAAACAAAAAGATTAGCATGGGAATACAGAGTTTAAAAAGGTCCAGAATGATAATAAAAAGTGCCCATAAAGTACTCAAGTTCCAGTCCTTTTTATTAGAGAAAAGGCCCAATAAAACATTAACATGTTAGCGTGGCAAGATGGCTCAGTGGTTAGCACTGCTGCCTCAGCACCAGTTCGATCCCAGCTGTGTGGAGTTTGTACATTCTCCACGTGTCCGCGTGAGTTTCTTCCGTAGGCTCCGGTTTCCTCCCACAGTCCAAAGATGTGCAGGATAGGGTGGATTGACCATGGGAGGTGCAGGGATGGGGGTGTGGACCTGATGGGCTGAATGGCCTGCTTCCACACTGTAGGGATTCTGTGCAGCTGCAGCAAGGGGCAGGAAGTGGAGTGGAGTGTTGACATTCATTGGAAAATGGTAATGAGTATGTTAGTGGAGATATCTACTCACCCCAACAGGGCCTCAGGGAGAGCATATCTAGAGTACTGGATGAGGTTTATTCCTCCCTATTTATGAAAGTAAAACAGTTCAGTGAAGGTTCACCCGTTTGATTCCTAAACTGAAGAGTTGCCTTTTAGAGGAAAGGTTGAGCAAATTGGATCTATTTCTGTTGAATTTCAGAGAGTGAGAGGGGATGTTATAGGATCCTGAGGGTACTTGGTAGGATGGACACTGAAATAGCTCCACAGAGGCTGGTATCCCATCACCAGGTCACCCTTGTGAGTGTCCTTGACACTGAGCTGAAAATGTGTTGCTGGAAAAGCGCAGCAGGTCAGGCAGCATCCAAGGAGCAGGAGAATCGACGTTTCGGGCACAAGCCCTTCTTCAGGAATGAGGGGAATGACCTGCTGCGCTTTTCCAGCAACACATTTTCAGCTCTGATCTCCAGCATCTGCAGCCCTGACTTTCTCCTCCTTGACACTGAGCCAACTCTCAGAGAGAACAGAACTTCTGACCCTGCTGTTTATTTTGTTTTTCTTTTTTTTTTAGTTTCCACCACCAGGAAGAAAAGAAACACCCAAGTAGCCAGTGACAAGCAGTGCCCTTCACATCAAAGGGCAGTGCTGTGTGATCAAACAGTGAAGGGGAGGGCAGGGATTAAATATCCTCCTGATTATATCTGTCAGCCAGGGCTCCCTGATTGGACCAGATTAACAGCCCCAACCTGGCTGAACTCAGTACTATTACTACAGGCACCAAACGGATGCCTCTCCTTCTGGGGGAGTCTGGACCAGGAGACATTGTTTAAAATGAGGAGTCATCCATTTGAGACTGAGGTGAGGAGAATGTCTTTTCTCTCTCAGGGGATCGCTTGTCTATGGGAGTTCTCAAGAGTGAGCAATGCAGGCAGGACCATTGAATATACTCAGGGCTGACCAGGACAAACATTTGATTGATAAGGCACTCAAGATGATGGAGGTTAGATAGGAAACTGGAGGTAAGACCACAGTCAAATCAGCCATGATAGTACTGAATGTAGAGCAAGCACAAGAGTCTGAATACAGCATGAAACAGACCCTTCGTCCCAACCAGTCCATACCAATCATAATCCTCAACTAAACTAGTCCTACCGGCCCACGTTTGGCCCATTTCCCTCCGAACGTAGCGAGTTTCGACAAGGTTTTTGAGACAACAAAAATATTGGGTTAGACCCCATCTACCACCTCCTGAGAAAAAGGAACCGGAAGTGACTTCACCACAGGAAATAATATTACCACAGGAAATGACATCACCGACCCAAAGAAACCCAAACATATAAATAGAGAGCAGGAATTTTCAGCCTGAGGCCCACTGAAGATGTTACCTGGTAGGATGACTTGGAAATGAACTTTGGAAACCTACATCCAAACATTTCTTAGCCAAATGCCTTTTAAGTGTTGTAACTGTACCCACATGCACCACCTCCTCTGGAAGTTTATTCCACACATGCACACCACTTTCAGCATGAAAAAGTTGCCCCTCATGTCCTTTTTAAATCTTTCTCCTCTCGGCCTTAAAAATGTCTCCATGGTTTTGAACTCTCACATCCTAGGGAACAGAGACCTGTCATTCACCTTATCTATGCCCCTCATGATTTTATAAACCTCAATAAGGGCATATAATTATAAGTTCTGTCATGGCTTATTCCTGCTCCTAATCATTCTGTTCTTCTGTATGAAAAGCTTGCTATATCTTTTTAGGATCTGGCCCCACAATTTCTTGAAACACTGGTGCTTAATCAGGGGAACCCCACCCCCCATGGACATGGGGTGGGTGAGCAAATCTCCCAGAGAGGAGAGAGAGAAGCTTGATGCTTTTTCCAAAATCAGAGAATCTCTACAGCGTGGAAGCAGGCCATTCAGCCCCCTGACCCTCCGACCCAGACCCATCCAAGTATCCCTGCATTCCCCATGGCTCATCCACCTGGAAACCGGAGGGAACCCACACAGACACGGGGAGAATGTGTAAACTCCACACAGACAGTCGCCCGAGGGTGGGAATCGAACCCGGATCCCTGGCGCTGTGAGGCAGCACTGCTAACCACCGACGCCCCTAGAACACTGTGATTAAATAGACACCCTAAAAAATAACCTTGGTGCATTAGGAAGGTGCCTGAATCAAGGTCAAATCATGTGCTTGAAGTGAGATTCTACAATACCATCCTGAACAATAACGGTCTCTGGAGTCAGCACACTGACCTGGTTAAAGGATAATTAATGTGTTCTCTTACAACCTGCTCACTTCCAACTCCTCCACAGTGCATTCCACAACTTGCTCCATATCTTTAAATGCACTTCCTCCTCCATCTTATACACCGCCCTCTCCTGACCCTTATATGCCCCATCCTCTTCCTGTCCCTTTCTAATGGGATTGGTTAGGACTCTATTCCCTGGAGTTTAGAAGAATGAGGGGGCTAGTCTCAGAGAAACATTCCAACAGGAGTAGGCAAGGTAAACGTGAAAAGGATAATCAGAGAGTCCAGAACCAGGGGGCACAGTCTAAAAATACAGGGTAGGCCATTTAGGACTGAGGTGAGGAATAGTTTGAGCCTGTGGAATTCTCTGCCACAGAGGGCAGTTGAGGCCAAAACATTGAATGTTTTCAAGAAGGAGTTAGATATAGAATCAGAGAGTATTAGAGATCTGAACCTAATCTGTTCCCATTTGCCAGCACTTGGCCCATATCCCTCTCAATCCTTCCTATTCAGATGCCTTTTAAAGGCTGTCATTGTACCAGCCTCCACCACTTCCCCTGGCAGCTCATTTCGTACACACACCATCCTCTGCGTAAAAAAAGTTGCCCCTTAGATCCCAACTCCTGTACTCAGTGCTCTGACCAATAAAGGAAAGTATGCCAAACGCCTTCTTCACTATCTTATCTACCAGAGACTCCACTTCCAAGGAACTATGAACCTGCACTCCAAGGTCTCTTCGTTCAGCAACATTCCCCAGAATCACATCGTTAATTGTGTATGTCCTGCCCTGATTTGCCTTTGCAAAATGCAGCATCTCGCACTTATTTAAATTAAACTCCATCTGCCACTCCTCAGCCTATTGGCCCATCCGATCAAGATCCCATTGTAATCTGAAGTAACCTTCTTCGCTGCCCGTTACACCTCCAATTTTGGTACCATCTGCAAACTTACTAACCATACCTATTATGTTCACATCCAAATCGTTTATATAAATGATGAAAAGCAGTGGACCCAGCACCAATCCTTGTGGCACACCAATGGTCACAGGCCTCCAGTCTGAAAAGCAGATGCTTAGTTCTTAGGGCAAAAGGAATCAAAGGGTATGGAGGAGAAAGTGAGAACAGGGACTGAGTTGGATGATCAGCCATGATCATATTGAATGACAGAGCAGGTTTGAAAGGCCGAAGGGCCTACTCCTGTTCCCATTTTCTCTTATTCCATATGAAGGGAACCATGCTACTCATTATCCATCTCCCCTCTGTACGTGGTCTCATCTCAGACGTGTAAATGTCCCCTCAAAGTTTGTGCGAAGATTTGTAGCTCGGGTGCTCGTTGTGGTTCTGTTCGCCGAGCTGGAAGTTTTTGTTGCAAATGTTTCGTCCCCTGGCTAGGCGACATCATCAGTGCTTGGGAGCCTCCTGCGAAGCGCTTCTTTGATGTTTCCTCCGGTGTTTATAGTGGTCTGTCCCTGCCGCTTCCGGTTGTCAGTTTCAGCTGTCCGCTGTAGTGGTTGGTATATTGGGTCCAGGTCGATGTGTTTGTTGATGGAGTTTGTGGATGAATGCCATGTCTCTAGGAATTCCCTGGCTGTTCTCTGTCTGGCTTGCCCTATGATAGTAGTGTTGTCCCAGTCGAATTCATGTTGCTTGTTGTCTGCGTGTGTGGCTACTAAGGATAGCTGGTCGTGTCGTTTCGTGGCTAGTTGATGTTCATGTATGCGGATTGTTAGCTGTCTTCCTGTTTGTCCTATATAGTGTTTAGTGCAGTCCTTGCATGGTATTTTGTACACTACATTAGTTTTGCTCATGTTGGGTTTCGGGTCCTTCATTCTGGTGAGTTGTTGTCTGAGCGTGGCTGTTGGTTTGTGTGCCGTTATAAGTCCTAGGGGTCGCAGTAGTCTGGCTGTCAGTTCTGAGATGCTCCTGATGTATGGTAGTGTGGCTAGTCCTTTTGGTTGTGGTATGTCCTCGTTCCGTGGTCTTTCTCTTAGGCATCTGTTGATGAAGTTGCGCGGGTATCCGTTTTTGACGAATACCTTGTATAATAAGTGTCCCCTTCACACTTTACATACGGCTCTGTGCCTGGTCTCTGCCTGGTCCCTGTACACAGTCTGTCTCTTGCGACTGATGCACTCTGTAAAAAGGCCAACCTTGCATTATTTGGTTTATCTTTTATAAATGCTTTTATTGAAAAGCTTTTTAAAATCTTTTACAAACTGTCTTATAAAACTGTTCCGTTTTATGGTTTACCATATTTGTGAGATAATCTTGGGGGAGATGTTCCATCACCAACTTACGCCACCCCATAAGACCTGGGGGGTTTTCTGACGCCCAATTTAGTAAAATGTTCTTCCTCGCGCAATGGGCAAGGATATTACACAGTCTCTTCCCATGTTCTCCCAGAGAGGTCAGGTTTGGCAGCCCCAAAAGAAGAATTACTGGATCCACGTTAATTTTAGTCTGCAGAATGTCCTGTAACTCCCATACTTTGATACTCCATTATCTTTGGATCTTGCAACATGACCATTACAATGTGTGAGAGTGCCTATATTAATTTTACATTTGGGACATTCTGGAGACACTCCCCTCTTAAATCTAGCTAGCCTCTCTGGTGCCATATGAGCCTCTGTAAGATATTCAATTGAATAGCCTGTGCTTTGTTACATACTGAAATTTTCCTTACATGTCGCCAGACCGCTTCCCATATCTCCGGTGAAATCTCCTGGCATTGTTTGGTTAAGCACTTGTTCAATATGTAGATCCACAGCTGAGCAAAATAAACTTGCATCTCACCAAGAAAAGGCCTTGAGCCAGCTTCTGTACACAATGAAAGAACACCCAATGCCAGGAATCCGAGTGTGCTTGGCATGTTGGGTAATCGTCCTATGACAGGTCAGGGGCTCCACATACAGGGGCTCTCCCTCCAACCCCAGGGCCCACTTGGGTTTACCACTCACAGTGAAGGCTTGCGACTAATTCTGATGTCTGCCTCCCATGTTCAGGCCGGCCATCGAAGGGTCCTTTCTGTTATTGCTTGATTTCAGGAGGTTGATGTGGGTGGTTGGGGTGGGTGGGGAGAGGGCGCAGGGGGATTTTATTTTAATGGAGCCCGTGTAGAATGGGGCTGTGAATTGGGACAGCCAACTGGTAGATTTATAAAGGTGACTGGGCTATGAGAGTAAATGGGTTAACGTCTGCACATTTCTAGAACACAGAAGGAATATTAACTGGGGCGCAAGTAATTGCATCACCCCGCTGAGATTGAGTAATGCAATCTTTGCTCTTTTTCACGTTTAATCACTCCTTGGCCCAAGCACTTTAACTCTTTCACCTTCCTCGGGTGGTTTCATTCATTTCCTGTTGCTGTTATTGGTTTTCGATCATCAGATTCGGAGTGGCACGTTGGCTCATTGGTTACCACTGCTGCCTAACAGCACCAGGGTCCCCGGTTCGATTCCAGCCTTGGGCGACTGTCTGTGTGGAGTTTGCACATTCTCCCCGTGGGTGTGCTCTGGTTTCCTCCCACCGTCCAAAGATGTATGGGTCAGGTGAATTGGCCATTCTAAATTGCCCATAGGGTTAGGTATATTAGTCAGAAGGAAATGGGTCTGGGTGGGTTACTCTTCGGAGGGGTGGTGTGGACTAGTTGGGCCAAAGGGCCTGTTTTCACACTCTAGGAAATCTACTCTTAAAAAAAAGATCTGACTCAGTTCGAGTAGATGGTACACCCTGCTGCTACTGAGTGGTGGATGGAGGGGATGCTTGTGGATGTGGTGCCCGCGGGATCTGCTTTATCCTTGATGGTGTCAAGCCGCCCACATCCAGGGGCAACTGGGGAGAATATTCCCTCACACTCCTGACTTGTAGAAGGTGGACAGGGTTTGGGGAGTTACTCACCAAGCTCCGGCCTTACGTTGCAGTTGCTGGAGAACTGGCAACTTCTTGTGTCATGAAGATAGTCCAAACCAGAGCAAAGCCTTTATTTTCCCGCCCTTTAGTCATGATTGCCTGATCTCCGAAGAAAAATGTTAGTTCCTGACAGTGGCCTCTGGGGTTGGGGGAGGGGATCGGTTGGAGGTCTGAGGCAGACGTAAATCCCAACAGTCCTCCTCACAACATACGCCTGTGCCTTGTGTCTCTCAGAGTCAATAAAGAACCCAGAGAAACTATGACAATAATGCCCCCCTCAGGCAGTAGCACTTATCAGGGGGAGCAGGAGGGGAGGGTGGTAGAGGAGGGAGGGAGTGGCTGCATGAGAGTATACAGGATGCCTAAGTGCAGCTTCCCATATTCATATTGTCTCACGATATCCATTATTTGTGTTCCCCAGTTTTGCTGCACTGTACAAACAGTATGGGCATTAATAGTGGGTCAGTGCCCATTGCTCGCCAATTGTCCGATGAGCACTTGTCCCATTTTGCACTTTATTCTTGTCCAACCCACCGGGTCCCCTCACCCATAAACATGATCCAAAGAAAAGGTCTGTGATTCTTTGGCCCTTGTAGCTCCAGGACTAAATTGGGTGGGTGGGCTGCAGGACGGGGGGCAGAGAGAGAGAGAGAGAGAGAGAGCGAGAGAAAGAGAGAGGGAAAAACAAATCTGCAAAGCACCAATGGAATAATTCACAAAATTCATGTCAAAGTTAACCCAGACAATTATGAGCCCTTCAGTCTACTCTCGGCTAGGTGGTGGCAAGTGCTGTCAGCAATGTTATCAACCCAGCACCTCCTCATTAACCTGTTCACTGAAGGCCATTCAGCCCTTCAAGTCAGCCCTGCCATTTAAAAGCTAATGTAAGGTCGTCTAAGGGAGGCAATTGATGTCACTAAGATTCAGATCCTCTCTGGCCATGGGCGGTGAGTTCATATGAAGGGTCACCAGACCTGACATGTTAACTTTGATTTCTCTTCACAGACACTGCCAGACCTGTTGAGCTTTTCCAGCTACTTCTGTTTTTGTGCTAAATTGATTGATTGATTCGTTGTTGTCACATGCACCAAGTTACAGTGAAAACTGTTGTTTTGCATGCTGTACAGGTAGATTGTACCATACAGAGTGCATTAGGGTAACAGAAGAGAGTGCAGTGTCAGAGCCACAGAGAAGGTGCAGAGAGAAAGAGAGAGATCAGAATTAACGTGTGAGAGATCCAATCAAAAGTCTGATAATAGCGGGGAAGAAGCTGTTCTTGAATCTGTCCACACATGTTGTTAAACTTTTATATCTTCTGCCTGGCAGAAGAGGATGGAAGAGAATATTACCCCTGGGGTGGAAGGAGTCTTTGATTATGTTGGTTGTGTTCCAAAGGCAGCAGGAAGTGTAGATGAAGTTAATGGATGGAAGGATGTTTGTGTGACGGACTGGGTTATGTTCATGACTCTCTGTAGTTTCTTACAGTCTTGGGAAGAGTTATGCTGAGCTGTGATGCATCCAGATAGGATGCTTTCTATGGTGCATCTATAAAAATTGATAAGAGACATTGCGGACGTGCTGAATTTCCTTAGCCTCCTGAGGAAGTCAAGTTGCTGTGCTTTCTTGACCGACGCATCCAATTGGATGGACCAGGACAGATGGTTGGTGATTGTAAATCCCAGGAATTTGATGCTCTAGACCATCGCCACCTCAGCACCATTGTTGCAGAGAGGGGCATGTTCTCCATTCCACTTCCTGAAGATGATTTGAGGACAACTAAAATGGGGTCATTAATCAAGAAAGGCAGCAGGAAATGTAGACCGGTAAGTTTAACATCAGTGATAGGAAACCGTTGGAGAAAGACGCGAGATACCAATTGAATCTCCACATGGAGAGGCTCTATGTGTTTAATGATAGTCAGCATTGCTTCGATAGGGGGAGGTGGTGGCTGACAGGTTTGAGGCAATTCTTTTGAGGAGCTGAAGAGGTGTTGTGGATGAGGATACTAATGTGGAGGTCAACGACATGAATTTCAGTAAGTCTTTTGACAAGGTTTCACATTTATTGGGGAGACAATGGCCCAGTGATATTATCGCTCCTGAAGTTCATGTAGTCGACATCCAAAGCAGTATCCTCACCCACAACACCTCATCAACCTCCTCAAAAAAACTCACTCCAACCTGTCAGCCACCATCTTCCCCCTATCGAAGCCATGCTGACTATCATTAAACACACAGAGCCTCTCCATGTGGAGATTAAATTGGTATCTCACATTTTTTTTAGATTACGTACAGTGTGGAAACAGGCCCTTCGGCCCAACAAGTCCACGCCGACCCGCTGAAGCGCAACCCACCCAGACCCATTCCCCTACCTCTAACACTACAGGCAATTTAGCACGGCCAATTCACCTAACCTGCACATTTTTGGACTGTGGGAGGAAACCCACGCAGACACGGGGAGAATGTGCAAACTCCACACAGACAGTCGCCTGAGGTGAGAACTGAGCCCGGGTCTCTGGCGCTGTGAGGCAGCAGTGCTAACCACTGTGCCACCGTGCTGCCCATAGTCAGTCGCCTGAGTCTTTCTCCAACAGTTTCCTATCACTGATGGTAAACTTACCGGTCTACAGTTTCCTGCCACCTTTCTTGACTAATGACCTCACTCTAGTTGTCCTCAAATCGCCTTTAGGAAGCGAACTGGAGGACATGCCCCTCTCTGCATCAATGGTGCTGAGGTGGCGATGGTCTAGAGCATCAAATTCCTGGGGTTGACAATCACTAACCATCTGTCCTGGTCCATCTATTTAGATACGTCGGTTAAGAAAGCACAGCAATTCAACTTCCTCAGGAGGCTAAGGAAATTCAGCACGTCCGCAATGTCTCTTATCAATTTTTATAGATGCACCATAGAAGGCATCCTATCTGGGTGCATCACAGCTCAGCATAACTCTTCCCAAGACCGCAAAACCTGACAGACACCGTCTCGCCCTATCAAAGCCATGTTGACAATGAACCAGAGAAGGGAATGGTCAAGGGACCTGGCCTCAAACCCCACCACGGCAGGCGGCGGAATCTGAGTTCAATAAAAGTCTGGGATGAAGGCTCTAATGATGGTCTTTGAAACTGTTCTCGATTGTCGGGGAAAAAAAACCTATTTAGCTCAGCAATGTCCTCCATAAGCCTGTCCTTACCCAGTCTGTCCTACATGTGACTCCAGACCCACGGCAATGTGTACAACTCTCACGGTAATTAGGGATGGACAATAAATGCTAAGCCTAGCCAGCAAAGCCCACATCCCATTAATGAAGTTTTTAAACAAATTGCCTTTGAGAAGGTGATGGTGAACTGCTGAGGTCCATGTGATGGTGGTAATCCCATGGTACAGCGAGGGAAGGGATTCCAGGATTTTGTCCCAGCGACACCTGAAGGCAGGAATAGGAAAGGTTTGGAGGGATAGGGGCCAGGAGCAGGCAGGTGGGACTAGTTTAGTTTGGGATTATGTTCGGCACGGACTGGTTAGACCGAAGGCAAAAGTGAGGACTGCAGATGCTGGAAACCAGAGTTTAGATCAGAGTGGTGCTGGAAAAGCACAGCAGGTAAGGCAGCATCTGAGGAGCAGGAAAATCAATGTTTCGGGCAAAAGCCCTTCATCAGGAATACAGGCAGAGAGCCTCCAGAGTGGAGAGATAAATGGGGTGGAGTGGGACTGGGGAGAAGGTAGCAAAGAGTATAATAGGTGAATGGGGGTGGGGATGGAGGTGATAGGTCAGAGGATGGGTCTGTCCCTCCGTGCTGTATGACTCTCCGAATGGATCTAAGTCAAGGTCAGGTTAGTGTGTGGCTTGGAGGGGAATGGCGTTCCCATTTCCCAGGCACGTCCCCGGCAAAACAGGATACAGAGACACATCATGAGGGCACCAGGAACGGCGATTAAACTTGGTCAAAGCGTCTTATGGGAGGAAGGAAGAAAATTCTGCGAATGGAAGTCCTCAACAGAGGAAAGGACAGCCACAGATAGCACAGGAATGAAAATCTACCCTGGTTCAAGCTCCATGCCACCCTGTTGGCTCAGTGGTTAGCACTGCTGCCTCACAGCGCCAGGGACCCGGGTTCGATTCCCACCTTGGGCAACTGTCTGTGTGGAGTTTGCACATTCTCCCCGTGTCTGCGTGGGTTTCCTCCGGGTGCTCCGGTTTCCTCCCACAGTCCAAAGGATGTGCAGGTCAGGTGAACTGGCCATGCTAAGTTGCCCGTAGTGTTAGATGCATTAGTCAGAGGTAAACATGGGGAAATGATTCTGGGTGGGTTACTCTTCGGAGGGTCGGTGGGGACTTGTTGGGCCGAAGGGCCTGTTCCCACACTATAGGGAATCTAATCTAATCTAATCCGTGCTACTCTGGAGCTCCTCGATGTCGGACTGGTGAGGATTAATAATGAAGATTGAGGCCTCTTCACAAAAATCAGAAACAGCCCCCAAACAAAGGGAAGGAAGGGAGCGTCAGGAGGTGTTGACATCCAGTAGGGACAGCAGCTTCGGTTTAAACACAGCGCAAAGAAATGCAAATGAGGCCAAGACTGCAGGAGAAGAGCTGTAAGCATCAGCTTTATTGCAACTCTCCGATTTAATGAGGGTTAAAGCAGCCATGAATGACTCCAGCAGTGATTTGGTCCCAAATTATCCTGTCATTCGCTGCAACATATTCTTTGTGTTGTTGGAAGAAAATTGTGCAGAACAAAAAACATTAAGCTTGGAAATCCAATTCAAATTAGGCTGATGGTTGTACATCAGGAGATTAACAAGCCATTAAAGGCACTCGGAGATGAGCTGATAATTCTCCACATCATCATAAATTTCAGGGGAATGGGAAGGAGCTAACTGTTCTCGTCCTCCTCAATGTGTACAGAACTGACAAAACTGGTAAAGAAAGGAGACAGACACAGTTTACACGCTGGTTCATGTCCGTTTCTAAATGCCATTCCGCCCAACTAAGGCCTGAACAGCAATCCCTTTGTGTTGGCCACCCCACCCGTGGTTATAAAAACACAAGGACAATACTGGTCACATATACATTTCCAGTTTTAATCACTCCTGCCATTGGTGGTTATAGCTTTAGAATCTGTACAGTGTGGAATTAGGCCCTTTGAGCCCACACTGAGCCTCTGAAGCATATTCCACCCCCCCAACCGATATTTCCCATGGCTAACCCAGCTAGCCTGCATGTCCCTGGACACTACGGGGCAATTTAGCATGGCCAATCCACCCTAATCTGCCCAGTTTTGGACTGTGTGAGGAAACCCACGCTGATGCAGGGAGAATGCCCAAACTCCGCACAGACAGTCACCTGAGGCTGGAATCGAACTCGGGTCCCTGGTGCTGTGAGGCAGCAGTGCTAACCACTGAGCCACCCTGCATCACTGCTTGTGTAATCCAGCCTTCTTGAAATGAATGCTAATGTTGCATTTGCCGTCCCTATTGCCAATTGTACTTGCATGTTAACGTTAAAACATTTCCGAATGAGGACTCCTAAGTTCCTCTGTGCTTCACATTTCTGAAGCCGTGCCCCATTTAGAAAGTAGTCTACTGTGGATGGATGGGTGTCGTCCCCCAGTCTGGGGGGGGACAGGTCACCTGAACCCTCGGTGAGGACGTTTCAGAGATGCCTCCAATGGGAAGACTTGCTGGGAGGTACGGATATCCCTGGCTCCTGGACTTGCAACTTCCCATCACTTTGGTAACCCTTCTCCATGATCATTTGGAAATGAGTCAGCCTGTTTCTATGATAAATGGAACAGTTATAGGAAGGGGCTCTGTCACAGTTGTGCTCGCTCATATATCAGCATCAATTCTTTAGCACCTCTACCTTGGAGATATGGCACCTCAGACCTCCCCCTAGTGGTTTCAGGCCTTCACAACCTTGCCACGCCTCAGGGTGTGTCTCACAGCTGATCGTAACTGTCCAATCCCCTCACGTCTTTGCCTTTCATTCCCTCAATGGATCTGCCATCGAGATTGATGAAGGTCTGAAGTTCCAAAGAGGTTTCGAACTCAACCTGTCACTTCCGAAGGGATTCCAACTTTATCAAACTTACCGGAATGGATTGTAGGGTCTCAGATGGGGCAAACAGGCAGCTCCATAGCAGGTGATGCAGTTATAACACTTGGATTAATCAATTTTCTGTGTAATCCTTGCTTATTCAGCAAAGGGAATCAAAGGATCTTTAAGACCAAACGGTAACACCCTGACAAAGGCCCAAAACCAAACAAGGCCTATTTTATAAGTTAAAGAGGGGCCTTCATGACATTGAATTTGCCTTTATTCCCCCTAAACACTTGCTTATTTGCCTCTGGATTAGATTAATAGGAAAATTAATTAAAGATGGAGGAACAAAGATCTGTGAAAACCTACAAATCTCTCTCGCCTGAATTAAGAAAGTCTGAGGAAGAATTTTTTTTTCATGCAGTGAATGTAAGCAGCCTGGGACCCATGAGGGCTGGAAGCAAAATATGTCAGTGATTTCAGAGTTTGCGTTTCTCCTCATGTCTGCATGGGTTTCCGCCAGGTCCTCTGGTTTCTTCCCACGGTCCAAAGATGTGCCCTTCCTTGGCCATTTCAGAGTCAACCACATCGTTGCGGGTCAGGAGCCACATGTAGGCCAGGCTGGGTAAGGACAATGGATTTCCCTCCCTGAAGGGCATCAGCGAATCTAATGAGGCTTTTGCAACAATCGATTCCGGTCCCCTGGTCACTAGCAATGAGACGAGTGTGGTTTGCCCGTGTCACAATTGCCCATAGCGTCCAGGGATATGCAGGCCGGGTGATTTAGCCATGGGAAATGCAGGGAATAGGGAAGGGTGCTGGAATGCTCGTCAGAGGGTCAGTGTGGACTGCTTCCACGCTGTAGGGATTCGAGGATTCATTCCCCATGACAGGAACTTGAACGCAAGTTCACCAGATTATCACCTTAATCACTGGAGTAATAGTCTGACAATAACCCCACTAGACTATCACCTCCCTGTCCCAGTTGACCTCTTTGAACCACACAGAGGATCCCAGACTGCTCTAAGAAATCTGCTCTGCTACTGCATCTCAGCGGCTACTGGACCCTGTTGGGTTCCATTATTTTCTCACTGTCTCTTCACTATACACGCAGAACCATTTGACTGAGGGGTTTTTATTTTCAGACTTTGCTTAGTCTCTCACTAAGTACTGCCTGTGGCAGTGATGTGCAGGCTCCCTCCTCCCAGAAGAGGCCCACTTCAATATCCTGTAGTATTCCTTTCGCTCTTTGCTTCTTCACCCCAGAATCCGATTGATTTTTCAATTCAGCGTAAACAATCTGCAGTCACAGCGGCCCTGGTCTTGAGAATGACCCTGCCTCTGGCAGTAGCAGACAAAGATCGCACAGTTGCATCTTCAATTCCCCTTAAAGGAGAGCCGCCCTCCACTTTTATCGATGGAAACTGGCTGCGTAGAAGCTTTTCCGACGACGGCACGCCCGAGAATCAGCAAGGGGAGAAATCCACCCTGTTCTCTCACGTGGCTTTCTTTCCTTTTACTGCTTTCCCTCCCCCAAACCCACAGGAGGCGCCCCAGTCTGTTGTAGGCTGTAATGAGGCCCTCAAAATACAAGCAAGGAACAAGAGGAGGCCATTCGGCCCCTTCAAGCCTGCTCCCCCCATTCAATAAGAACGTGGCTAATCGGGCTTTAACCTCAATTCTACGCTCCTCCTAAACCCCCAATAACCTTCTGTCTCCTTGCCCATCAACAATTTATTGCCCTCGGCCTAAATAATATTTAAAAATGTTGCATCCACTGCCTTTTGAGGAAGGGAATTCTAAAAACTCGCTGAGAGAAAAAAATGTATTTTTAAATGTTTTAAATGGGCGCCCCCTATTTTTGAACGATGACCAGGCTTGAGGGGCATCCTTTACACATCCACCCGGTCAGCTCCCCTCAGGATTTTCTCTGTTTCAATTAATCACCTCCAACTCTTCTAAACTCCAGAGGGTACATGCGCAGCCATTCTCCATGAGCTGTGTGGCCTGGTCGCTCAGTGGTTAGCACTACTACCTCGTGGTGCTGGGGAATCTGAGTTCGATTCCACCCTCAGGCAGAATGCCTGTGTGGAGTTTGCATGTTCTCTGCACGCGTTTGCTCTGGTTTCCACCCTCAGACCAAAGATGTGCAGGTTAGGGTGGATTGGCCATGCTAAACTGCATCTAGTGTCCAGGGATGTGTGGGTTAGCAATGGGGAGGTGTTGGGCATGGGAGGGAGGGAGGGTGAGTGCAGATTTGATGGGCCAAAGGGCCCTTTTCTGCACTGTAGGGATTCTACAACTCAATCGCAACCAGGATCAGAGTAACGGGAAAAGAATTCAACTCCTGTCCCCATTTCCAAACGTCGTCTTCCCCAACCCTCCAATGGACATGCACAGTACCTGTCAGGTTTTGTACATCACGCCTGACAGTGTCATCCGAGTGATGAGGGTAAAGGCACCACCCTCAGGTTCTGCCAGCCTGTCCTCAGAACTGTACAACACCAGGCTGGGTACTTCGGCCCATCATGCCTCCGCCAGCTCTCTGAAAGATTTGCTCCCCATCCCCCCACTTTTCCATAGCTGCATAAATGTTAGCTTTTCAAGTATTCATCTATTATTTTTTGAGGCTCCAACGTAAAGGAGAGGCCATTACTCTTAATTCAGTCCAATATACAGATCAGAAATAAATCACTCAGTACGAGGGTTTTAGCTGGTTTTTGTGACCCTCTCTCCAAATGCCTCATCCTGTTTTTCCAGCCCCTGCCTGTATGGGTTTAACCCACATCTGCTTAAATATATCCACTGTATTCACCTTGACTGTTCTCAGGATAATAGTTCAGCCACTTTTGGAATACTGTGCTCAGTTCTGCTCTCCCTGCAATAGGAAGGATGTTGTGAAACCTGAACGAGTTCAGAAAAGATTTACAAGGATGTTGCCAGGGTTGGAGGATCTGAGTTATAGGGAGAGGCTGAACAGGCTGGGGCTGTTTTCCCTGGAGTGTCGGAGGCTGAGGAGTGACCTTATAGAATCATGAGGGACATGGATAGGGTAAACAGACAAAGTCTTTTCCCTGGGGTGGGGGAGGGGTCCAGAACTAGAGGGCATAGGTTTAGTGTGAGAGGGGAAAGATATAAAAGGGACCTAAGGGGCAACTTTTTCACACAGAGGGTGGTACGGGTATGGAATGAGCTGCCAGAGGATGTGGTGGAGGCTGGTACAATGACAACATTTAAAAGGCATTTGGATGGGTATATGAATAGGAAGGGTTTGGAGGGATATGGGCTGGGTGCTGCCAAATGGACTAGATTAATTTCGGATATCTGATCAGTGCAGACAAGTTTGATGAAGGGCCAAAAGTAACATTCTATTCACTTCTTGGGATCAAGACCTTTCTCCTGAACTCTTGACTGAATATTTTTTTTTAAAGATTAGATTAGATTCCCTACAGTGTGGAAACAGGCCCTTCGGCCCAACCAGTCCACACCAACCCTCCGAAGAGTAACTCACCCAACCTGTTTCCCTCTGACTAATGCACCTAGCACTATGGGCAATTTAGCATGGCCAATTCACCCTGACCTGCACATCTTTGGAGTGTGGGAGGAAACCAGAGCAAATTCACACAGACATGGGGAGAATGTGCAAACTCCACACAGATAGTTGCCCGAGGCTGGAATTGAACCTGAGACCCTGGTGCTGTAAGGTAACAGTGCTAACCACTGAGCCACCATGCCACCCCCTTGTGTCTATAACTATCTTATATTACCTCAGCCTGAAGTAAAATGTACAGCTCAGATACAGGCCTGGCCAATCCATAACTAACTATGGACTCCAGTCAAGCTCCCCTCTTCCATTCTGCCTTGTTCCGAGGAAGGGTCACTGGACCCGAAACATTAACTCCGACTTATCCCCACAGGTGCTGCCAGAACTGCTGAGCTTTTCCAGCAATTTCTGTTTCGCTTTCTGATTTCCACCATCCACACTTCTTTGGTTTCTTGCTCCATTATTGATCGCACCCAATCAATGCATCCTACTGACCCTTCCTTCCTCACACATTCGTAGCCTCCCCTTAAATAGGAAAGGTTTGGAGGGATTATGGAGGAAGTGAAGACGCTGGAGATCAGAGTCAAGAGAGTGGTGCTGGAAAAGCACAGCAGGTCAGGCAGCATCCGAGGAGCAGGAGTATCAACGTTTCGGGCAAGAGCCCTTCATCAGCCATTCCAGAAGAAGGGTTTTTGCCCGAAACATCGATTCTCCTGCTCCTCGGATGCTGTCTGACCTGCTGTGCTTTTCCGGCACCCCAGTCTTGACTTGGAGGGATATGGGCCAAGTTCAGGCAGGTGGGACTAGTTCAGTTTGGGATTTTGCTCGGCATGGACTGGTTGGGCTGAAGTGTCTCTTTCCGTGCTGGACAACTCTGTTTCCTTCTCTAAAGAGCATTACTGATACCAGATAGGACTTTAGAACAATCATGAAACAATTGCTCGTTACTAAGACTAACTTTCTAATTCAATTATTGAACAAAGGCCCAAGGCTCTCATGGCAGGATTTGAACCTATGTCCAAAGCATCAGTCTCTGGATTACTAGTCCAGTGATATTGTCATTATGTCACTATCTGCCTCTGTTTTTGACTCCAGTGATAGGGAGGCCAGCACCTGCTGTGAGCAATACTTTTGCTTCGATATTTGAGATAAATGAATGCTATCTAAGTTTACAGAGTGGTTGGTAGGTTCTCAAGTCTTACCGTCAAGGAATGGCCATCAGAACCACCACCCTGCCCGGCAACAGTGGATGTGGACCTTGTGACATCAGTGGACATCGGTGGAGACGGCTATGGTTCAAACCAGTTCCCTCCCTCTCACTGCCACTCCCCACTGCCTGGCCCCTCCTCCTCCTTAACAACAGCCCCACACCCTTCTTGCCCCACAAATCTCCTGTGCACCCCCTCCCACCAACCTTCATCGAAAGTTCCCTCAGGAGAGCAAGCGGGGAAACCAGGGGACCTTTCATTATCAGCACTGATAAGGAACCTGAGCTCATGGTTTGACCTTTGACCTTGGGGGCTTTCTGAATATTTTTGACTCAAGCTCAAAAGCCCAGCTCATGGGGGTTTCTCTGCTGCCCTTGCACATTGTCAGATTCTCCTATGGAGGGAGGCCTGGTGTTCACTCACTTGCTCCCGCAGACCCAATTCATAATCTCAGCTCCCCCTCCTCACTACCCCCACGTCCAGGCCCCAGGAGAACGCTGGTGGCAGCTCAGATTTCTCTCCTAAATTAGCTCCTCGGGCCACGTGGGTCACAGTTTGGAGCAGTCTCTGTGGACAGAAGGCCCGGCCCTGGGCTGCACTGTCGTTTACTCGACTCGCTCTCTGAGGGAAACCCTAGCCGTGGCCATTTTGTTGCAGGCCTCAGGCTGTGCGTTTCCTGTATTTAGTCTGTCAGACTGCCTCCTCGGGTACAAAGCAATTAGCAGCGAGTGGAGAGGGCATTATGTGTCTCGTAATCAAGCCAATGCAGCAAAATGTTGAGCGACTGCCACATTAACTCTTTCACAGCTGCATACCAGAATCCTGCAGACACCAAGTGAGTGCCTGTTTGCTTGATGGAATCTCTCCTTTGTGTGATTTTTTTTCTCTCATCGATCAGCAGGAGGTGGGGGTTGCAGGAGGGGGCGGGCCGGTGGGGTTGGTGGTTGTGGGGTCAACAAAGCCCTTTCCCCGGTTCAAGGGATTGTTACCATGTCCTCTCGGATCAGGTGCGGCCGCCCATTCTTAGCCAACAACAACTGGGCGTTCATACAGCACCTTTGAGGCAGTGACAGCTTGCGTGATCATCGTGAGAGAGATTATCAAACAAACAGCGCTCCAGCTGAGGTGACATTAAGGTATCCGGTTGAACGCCTGGTCAGAAGGTTAGTTCTTGAAGAAAGAGAGGGGAGCTGGAGAGGTTGAGGAAGGTGGTACAATGCTGTCGGAGACCCTCTGTGTTTCAGAGGAGGCAATAAACCAAAGGAACCCCATGTGTGCTCCAATAGCGACTGCCGTCCCAGGTGGAGGGAAAAGATTTTGGATCAGCCCACCATCACCTCATCATTGGTGGGATCTTGCGGTGTGCAAGCTGACTGTGACATTTTGCACACTGTAACAGGGACCGCATTTTGAAAAGAGGTTTCGTTGGCTGAAAAATGCCAATGTTGTGAAAGCCGACGTTTCGGGCATAAACCCTTCACCAGATGAAGGGATTATGCCTGAAATGTCGACTCTCCTGCTCCTCAGATGCTGCCTGGCCGGCTGTGCTTTTCCAGCACCACACTCTTCGACTCTGATCTCCAGCATCTGCAGTCCTCACTTTCTCCAATGTTGTGAAAGCCTAGGATATAATAATAGAATCCTGACAGTGTGGAAGCAAGCCATTCAGCCCATCCAGACCACACTGGCCCTCCAAAGAGCGTCCCATCCCATCCCATCCCATCCCTGTAACCTCACATATCCGATAGCTAACCCACCTAGCCTACACACCATGGGTAATTTAGCAAGGCCAATCCAGCCTAACCTGCATAACTTTGGAGGAAATCCATACAGGCAAGAGGAGAACTTGCAAAATCCACACAGACAATCATCAGAAGATGGAATCAAACCCAGGTCCCTAGCACTGTGAGGCAATTGTTCCACATCAAACACAGAAACTGCTGGAGAAACTCAGCAGGTCTGGCAGCATCAGTGGAGAGAGAAACAGGGTTAACCTTTCAAGTCTGATATAACTCCTCTTCAAAATAACGAATTGTACGTCACCTCTTGAGCGTGGTGAATGATATCCAGGGCCCACCATGGAAATTAAAAACTGGATGACGTGGTGGTATTAAGACAGGTTTGCAAAGACACGGAAAAAGAGGTGGTTTGTGAAACAGAGTTTTTAAAAACAAATTCTTTCATGGCCAGCCAGTGTTTTTAATGCCCACCCCCAATTGCCCCTTGAGAGGGTGGTGGTGAGTTGAACCACTGCAGTCCAAGTGAGAGAGAGGGAATTCTGGGATTTTTACCCAGTGAAGGAACGGCCGATATGTTTCTAAATGGGGATGGGGAGTGCCTCAGAGGGGAACTTGCGAGGGGTCGTATTCTCATGTACCTGCTGCCCTTGTCCTCCTGGCTGGACGCGGTCATGGGTTTTGGAAGTTGCTTCCTCAGAGGGGGAAAGGGTGGAGGAGAGGGGCAGCGGTGTAGGGAGGTGATTCAAGAGCATGAGATTTGTGAATCAAAGACCAGCCACCACTGACAGAGTTGGAGCTGGGAGTGGCTGATGTTTACTTGCACGTCACTGTCAGTATAGAGTGTTTGGAAGGGGGCACTGGAGGAAGATGCAGAAATAGAGATGAATATGACCATGGAAGAATTGATATACAAGGCTGAGATTTTTAAATGTGAACCAAAAGGAGGCAATGGCTTAGTGGTATTATTGCTGGACTGCTAATCCAGAGAAATGGGTAATGTTCTGGGGACCGGGGTTCGCAACCATGGCAGATGATGGAATTTGAATTCAATAAAAATCTGGAATTAAGAGTCTAATGTTGACCATGAACCGATTGCCGGAGAAACCCATCTGGTTCACTAATGTCCTTTGGGGAAGGAAACTGCCATCCTTACCTGGTCTGGCTTACACGTGACTCCAGACCCACAGTGATGTGGCTGACTCTTAACAGGGCAATTAGGGATGGGCAATAAATGCTGGGCCCAGCCAGCGATGCCCTCATCCCGTGAATAGAAAAACGAGGGTCAGTGAGGACATGAATTATAGCCAAAGGTGGTTTAGCATAAGATTGGAAGTTTGTATGATGTAAGATATGCAGAGTCTAAAGGAGCCAACTAAAAGCGATCAAGGCTAAGAGATCAAAAAAGCATAAAGGAGAGTTTCTGCTGGGGAGGGCAAGGTGAAAGGGGGTATTTTGATAATGGTAAGGATATGCCTTTCATATTGAAAGGCACATTTAATGTTCATGCAGTCTGTCTCAGCCTGAGGCCTAAGCTGAGATAGAATTGTTTTCAAGCCCTGAAGACTGCTGGGCAGGAAGTAATTGTGACATTGGGTAGGGCAGTGTGATTGCACTGAGGCTATGGAAGGAATGGGGGTAACGGGGACATTGACAAGGTCGAATAAGGTGTCTTCAGCAACCGATGATGTGCCCATAAATGACAGGTACCATGTAATGAAGGGAGCCAAAGAGGATCAAAAGTTGGATCCTTTAAGTGGGGTAAAGGATATGGGAAAGGACAGTCAATGCTGGAGCTGCTCTGGCTATGACTGGATAAAGGAAATTTTGTAAACTATAGTTTGTGTACTGTGACAGATAGAGTCAGTTTTATGGATCTATGTTTATCAATGTCCTAACAATGTTGTGGGTCTATCTGCACCAGATGGACTGGAGTGGTTCAAGAAGGCAGCTCACCACCACCTTCTCAAGGGGCATTTAGAACTCATACACCAACCCTCAGACCATTAAACTGGATCTGGAAAATGACAAATAACATTCGCACTAGACAATGACCAATAAGAGACAATCCAACCACTGTCCCTTAACATTCAATAACATTCCCAAAACTGAATCCTCCACAATCAACATCCTGGAGGTTACCATTGACCAGTAACTCAACTGCACTCACCACATAAACACGATGGCTGCAAGAGCAGGTCAGAGAATTAGGAATCCCACAGCGAATAACTCGCATCCTAAATCCCCAAGCCCTGTCCACCATCTACAAGGCACAAGTCAAGAGGGTGAGGGAATACTCCCCACTTGCCCCCAAATGGGGGCAGCTCCAACAACACTCAAGAAGCTCGACACCATCCAGGACAAAGCAGCCCCCGCTAGATTGGCGCCACAGCCACAAACATCCCCTCCCTCCACGACCAATGCTCAGTTCCAGCAGGGTGTACCATCTACAAGATGCAATGCAGCAACTCACCAAGGCTCACTAGCCTGTATCTTCCAAACCCATGACCACTTCTATCTAAAAGCACAAGGGCAGCAGATACATGGGAACGCCCCTGCAAGGTCCCCTCCAAGCCACTCACCATCCCGACTTGTAAATATATCGCCGTTCCTTCACTGTCGGTGGGTCAAAATCCTGGGATCCCCTGCTTAATGATTTGAATGGATTCATTGTAGTCACATGTACCTCAGTGAAAACTTTGTTTTGCGAGAAGTACAGGCAGATGATAACAAACAAGGACCTCCAGTCCATAGGATGCTTAGGCAAAGCAAGGCATACAAAGCTACACTACATAGCCAGACCAACATTATTTGAAGTTAGAGAGTTCATTCAGCAGTTTAATAACAGCAGGGAAGAAGCTGTTCTTGAATCTTCCATTTGCCTGATGGAAGAGGTTGGAAAAAAGCATCACCGAGGGTGGGAGGGGTGTTTGATGATGTTGACTTGTGGGTCAACCAATGGCACACAGACTGCAGCTGGTCAAGATGGCAGCTCATTACCACCTTCTCAAGGGGCAACTAGGGACAGGGCAATGGGTATTGGGCCCAGCCAGCGACACCCATGTCCCAGAAACAGATGAAATCAAACTAGAGTGATGATGTTACCATTACACCATCATCTGACCAACAGCAATGTCTTTCCTTTGAAGTTATCCTCTCCTCCGTCGATCCTCCAGGTTTCCCGACTCCCTGGTTTAATCCCTGGATTAAATCTGTCAGACAGGGTGAGAGTTTCACTTTTGCTTTTTGGAGGAGAGATGACAGAGCCATGGTAATGTCACTAGTTAGTAACCTACAGACCCCAGCTAATCCACAGGGAATCAAATCCTGTCACTCAAGATGGCGAAATTTAAATTCTATTAGCAATATCTGAAATTGAAGCCAACATCAGTAATATTGACTAAATTAATCAAAATTATTGGTAAAAACCCCATCTGGTTCACTAATGTCCTTTAAGGAAGGAAATCCCTCATCCTTACCTGGTCTGGCCTTCATGTGACTCCAGACCCACAGCAATGTGGTTGACTCTTAGTCCTCAGAATGGCCCTAGTCAGCTACTTGGCTCAGGGGCAATTAGGGATGGGCAACAAAAACAGGCCTTGTCAGCGATGCCTACGTGTGGATAAGTTACCCGGTGCCCTTGGTAAAAAATACTCCCTTGCTCAGTGGCACCATAAGCAACACAATGTATCAGGTTTATTCTCTCAGTTTGTTGCTTCTGGGATCTTGCTGTGCATATGTTGCTTGCCAAGAATTGAGAGTGAACTGTACTAGGCTCTACTAAGAGGTTGGAGGCAATGGGTCATGTGACATTAAAGTAATGGGCTGTCCATAGCTGGTCTCGTAGTACAACGGTACTCGAGGATCGAAGGTCCAGGTTATACCTCGAGGTGTGACGATTGGCTTAAACAGAAATTAATTTGCCTGATTATTGAGGGCTGAGGGAAAATGAAGCAGGTGGAGTTTATTGAAAACTATTTTGGCCGATTTCACTTTCCCCTCAGTCAGGACCGTTCAGCTTCCCTGGGTTTAGCTCTGTGAGCAGTTTCAGGACTCCCCTTATCACTCTGAATAAAGGTACTTGGCAGGTAGTGAATAATGATCCAAAGCATTTGAATCATCTGCGTTTGATTAGTCACTTTGTTGGCCCCTAATTACTGAAAATTGGGTAATGACCATTTTTGTCTGGGATAGGCCCCAGCATCCAGAAATTACTGGAGAGCCGTGGGTTGCGGCCTACCTGTGTTTGTGTTATAGAATTCCCATCGGAAATCAAGAGGGACTTCGGATTTCAGGCCTGAGAAAGATAGGCGCCATGCTCGAAGTTCAAGGATAAGAAAAATCAAACTTGTCTTGCTTAGTTTTAGTGGAGTCTGACTGACAGTGACCCCTTAGGCCAACAGAGAAAGCAGAAACCAGTGGCACACTGGCCCCTGCCCACCCCCCACCCCCACCCCCACTCCTTTTGCTTTCAGTCTCTCAGTCGGACGCAGATGTTGACTCGTTGTTTTCAAAATTAAGCTTTAATTGGTAAACAAGAGTGTACAGAACTGGTACCGGACTGAATCTGTGACCTGGAGGGCTGTTTGAGGCAAAATCCTCACCCCATTTCTCAAATCAAATCAAATCGCGTGACCGTCTAGATTTGAGGAGCCTCGGTCTGCAGGATTATGGCTCAAAATAGACTTCTGGGACCAAACGGGCCCCCAACCCACTTTCCCGAAAAGGGGATTGTGAGTGGGAGGTGGGGTGGGATAAGGGGGTTGTCGGTGAGTGTTTGCAGTTTAGCCAACTATAATGCCCACATGGTATGGGAGCGAGGGTCCAATGGTATAGGCTGGACTGCTGAGGGTCCTCCCTGCTTACCTCAGTACGGCTGCAGACCACTACAAAGGCCTTTCTAATAAAAGAAGGCTGAGCCTTACAATTACTGGGGAGAGGCTGACTCCCCTTTGAGTTCCCTCTCCCTCACTCAGATGCTGTCTGGCCAGCTTTCAGACCCCATCAGCTATGGAGAGTGAGGTCATACACCCGGGCTTTTTAATCAAACCATGACCACCCCTGCCTTCCCTCCCCCGACCCCCCCCAACCACCACCGCATTGGAACGTGCCGGTGAAGGTGGGAGCCCACAGGGAAAAGCCCTGTCTCTGAACATGAGGGAACGTGGCCAGGGATCCTGCTCTCAGTCTGTGTCCTGAGGCGAGAATGAAGTCTGGTTGGGAAGCCCGTAGCCAATCAGGGACGGGGTAAGGATGGCGAAGACAGTAAATGAAGACTATTCCGTTGGGCCAATGACCCTCTCCTTTCTATTAACGCAGCCACATCCCATCGGGCAGACTGGTGCCTCAGTGGTTAGCACTGTTGCCTCACAACGCCAGGGTCCCAGGTTCGAGTCCACCCTCGGGCCACTGTCTGTGTGGAGTTTGCACGTTCTCCCCGTGTCTGTGTGGGTTTCCTCCGGGTGCTCCGGTTTCCTCCCACAGTCCAAAGATGTGCAGGTTGGGGTGGATTAGCCGTGCTAAATTGCTCGGAGTGTGCAGGGATGTGCAGGCTAGGTGAATTTGTCATGGGAAATGCAGGGTTACAGGGATAGGGTAGGTCTGTTTGGGATGCTCTCCTGAGGGTCGATGTCGAAGTGATGGGCCGAACAGCCTGCTTCCATACTGTAGGAATTCTATGAAATGCCAATGTGGTAGCAGCAAGGTGCACCTCAGCAAAGCTCCTTAGACAACATCTTCCAAAGAGAAAATGAGGTCTGCAGATGCTGGAGATCAGAAATGGAAATGTGTTGCTGGAGAAGCGCAGCAGGTCAGGCAGCATCTAGGGAACAGGAGAATCGACGTTTCGGGCATTAGCCCTTCTTCAGGAATGAGGAAAGTTTGTCCAGCAGGCTAAGATAAAAGATAGGGAGGAGGGACATGGGGGAGGGGCGTCGGAAATGTGATAGGTGGAAAAAGGTCAAGGTGAGGGTGATAGGACAGATTGGGGTGGGGGCGGAGAGGTCGGGAAGAAGATTGCAGGTTAGGGAGGCGGTGCTGAATTTGATGGATTTGACTGAGACAGGCTGGGGGGAGGGGAAATGAGGAAACTGGTGAAATCCGAGTTCATCCCTTGTGGTTGGAGGGTTCCTAGCCGGAAGATGAGGCGTTCTTCCTCCAACCGTCGTTTCGCTGTGGTCTGACGATGGAGGAGTCCAAAGACCTGCATATCCTTGGTGGAGTGGGAGGGGGAATTGAAATGTTGAGCTACAGGGTGGTTGGGCCTCATCTTCCGGCTAGGAACCCTCCAACCACAAGGGATGAACTCGGATTTCACCAGTTTCCTCATTTCCCCTCCCCCCAGCCTGTCTCAGTCAAATCCATCAAATTCAGCCTCCCTAACCTGCAATCTTCTTCCCGACCTCTCCGCCCCCACCCCAATCTGTCCTATCACCCTCACCTTGACCTTTTTCCACCTATCACATTTCCGACGCCCCTCCCCCAAGTCCCTCCTCCCTATCTTTTATCTTAGCCTGCTGGACAAACTTTCCTCATTCCTGAAGAAGGGTTAATGCCCGAAACGTCGATTCTCCTGTTCCCTAGATGCTGCCTGACCTGCTGCGCTTCTCCAGCAACACATTTCCATCTCTGATCTCCAGCATCTGCAGACCTCATTTTCTCTTTGGAAGATGTTGTCTAAGGAGCTTTGCTGAGGTGCACCTTGCTGCTACCACATTGGCATTTCATAGAATTCCTACAGTATGGAAGCAGGCTGTTCGGCCCATCACTTCGACATCGACCCTCAGGAGAGCATCCCAAACAGACCTACCCTATCCCTGTAACCCTGCATTTCCCATGACAAATTCACCTAGCCTGCACATCCCTGCACACTCCGAGCAATTTAGCACGGCTAATCCACCCCAACCTGCACATCTTTGGACTGTGGGAGGAAACCGGAGCACCCGGAGGAAACCCACACAGACACGGGGAGAACGTGCAAACTCCACACAGACAGTGAACATCTTCCAAACCCATGACCAATTCCATCTACAAAATTAAAGAGAGAAGACTACATGGGAACACTACACCCTTCAAGTTCCCTTCCAAGCCACTCACCATCCTGACTGAGGAATATACCACCGGCTCAAAATCCCGGGACTCCCTCTTCAACAGCTCCGTGGAGTGTGTCTGTAAAATGACTGCAGTGGTTCAAGAAGGCAGCTCACCACTCACTTCACAAGGGGCAACTAGGGATGGCAATAAACGCTGGGCCCAGCCAGCAACACCCACATCCGTAAAAGAATAAAAAAGAAAGTGCTTTGAAATGGTGTCGCTGTGGTAACATCAGCCCGTTTGTGCATAGCAAGCTCCCAGTATTAGTGCTGAAGAGGCGAGTGTTGCTGAGAATATCAGGGAGATCTCCCGATATTCTGTGGAAGATCGTGGGATCTTTAGTGATTACCCATGAAGGCCTGATGGTCATCTCTGAGCTGGAAGGCAGCACCCCTACACTTTGTAGCCCTCCTTAGAGGCAGCTGGCTGGAGTCAAACACATGGCTCTCCAACACTGAGGTGACTCTGTTCCCAATGTCCTGGTGGGTTTTCTGTAGGTAGGTGGCTCAGTGCAAACTGGATGGGCCAAAGGGACTCTTCTATGCTGTACAACTCTATGATAAAATCCCTACAGTGAGGAAAGAGGCCATTCAGCCCATCAGGTTTGCTTCGAAGAGCATCCCAGTTCTGTATCCCTGTATTCCCCACGGATGATCCACCTGGTTTGCACATCCCTGGTCAATATGGGCAATGTAGCATGGTCAATCCACCCTAACCTGCACATCTTTGGACTATGGGAGGAAACTGGAGCAGCCGGAGGAAACCCACGCAGACACAGGGAGAACGTGCAAACTCCACATAGACAGTCGCCCGAGGCTGGAATCGTACCCTGGCATTGTGAGATGGCAGGGCTAACCACCGAGCCATCCTTAACGAGCTCGACTCTTTTAGAATATAAACAGATTAAAGTGGCCCTAGTGGAGCACCAGGTGACCTCTATATTCATAGTTAAGTTTCTAAATTTGACCATCACCCTTCCAGTGTTTTCCAGGGGTCCATATTCATGAACCTCAATATTCAAATTGTTCAGATTGGGCAAACTGCTTTTTTTGTAGAGGCCTTCTCGGTCAACGTGTTAAATTAAGGAGCATTGAACACAGTATAAAATGACTTTAGGGCATTATCTTGAATGTAAAATTATTGCTTTCTCATTGACAAACTGAGAACACTTAACGGATCAGTCAAGCAGGGCGCAACCGAGACAGAAATTGGATAATTGCCCTCTTGAGTTGGAACTGTTGAGTATGGCCATGCAGTCAGGAATAGAATCACTGAGCAGCTATTCACAACTGAACAAAGTTGCAGGGAATACCACAGCAAGTAAACAGAAAGAGTGTGCGCTGGGATTTCCAGTTAATGTTCATGTCTCAGGTATTCACTTACGCGGAATTGGCTGTATCTGCATTGGAGCATCTCTGGGGATTAAAACCAGCTCGCTGGGTCATTAGCTTAGATTTAAAAATGTATTCCAATGATTACAGCACTGATTTGAACAAGCTACCCTGCAGATATTGAGCATTTAATGGCTCTTTAATCACGAGCACTGTTTGAAGCGCCTATTATTTCCATGTTTTGTCTCATCCAGTTGTTCCATTAAAAATTATTTACACTAATGTCTAACATTCATGGATCCTGTGAGCACTGAGTCTGCATGTGTCCAAAAAGCATATGTTGTCCCCTTTCCAGCCCAGCACATGCATGGCTCACTGGTGAATGCGTGCATGTGTGTGTCAATGTATTTGTGTGTGTGTGTGAATGTGTCAGTGTGTGTGTGTGTGTGTCAGTGTGTGTGTGTTTGTGTGTGTAAATGTGTGTGTATGTGTGAATGTGTCAGTGTGTATGTGTGTGCGTGCATGTGTGTATAACCCTGGGTATATATATATTGGAGCTCCATTTTGAGGTATGCAAGACAAGTCATACCCGTGTGCGTATTTCATAGACCTTTCTGAAGTCAGAACGTATACTGAGTGGATGAAACCACATCTACATTCATTTGTCTGTATCTGTGTCTGTGTGTGTGTATGGATGTCTGTATTTGTGTGTGTGTGTCTGTATTTGTGCGTGTGTGTGTCTGTCTAAGTATATATATCATTTGTCTGCCAACATGTCTGGGCCATTTGTCTGCATAGCTGTCTGTCTGTCTGACTATACGTGCATCCGCCTACCTACACCCAATGTCTGGGTCCTTCTGTCTGCATAACTGTCTGTCTGTCCAACTATATGCCTGTCTGAGTGTCCATCCATGTCTGGGCCATGTGTCTGTATGCCTGTGTGTGTTTGTGCATCTGTCTCTCTCTCTCGGTAATTATTTCTAAGAGCATTTTAATAAATAGCAAATGCTACATCTCTGTAATAAGCCAGTAAACGGTGAAAGCACACAGAACTGCTTTCAGAGCCCGAAAGAGGAAATGCCAGTTGATAATTTGGTTTGAGGCCTGTCATCAGGATCGGGAATGAGGCTCTGATCCTATACTGCTGTTCAAGACGGAGGCACGTACAAGTATCTGATGTACACTTTTGTAACGGAGCACGTAGCGTTACCAAAAATAAGTACCAGGTACCAAAGCCAATAGATGACAGGCATATCTCATTGATGAATCTTATTGTGTAGCATCTTAATTGTATGCTAGTGATATCTTGTTGGCAGTGGAGAACGCTGCACAACCTTTTATCAACTGCCTTTACAGTTGAGCACTGAGTCTGCATGTGTCCAAAAAGCATATGTTGTCCCCTTTCCAGCCCAGCACATGCATGGCTCACTGGTGAATGCGTGCATGTGTGTGTCAATGTATTTGTGTGTGTGTGAATTTACAAGAATAATCATTGTTCAGGCAGTGAGTTCATGAAGTGTGCAGGAGCGCGCACAATTTGATCGGGGTGGCTACCGATTTCAGTCTCTGGCTAATTCTCCCATCCAGAGGCTCTTGGGGGAATGTGGATGATGCTGGGATTTATCTCTGTCTGCTCGCAGTTCCTCACAAGTGCAAAGCTCGAAGCGTTAAGCATCAACGGCCTCGCTGGGGAATTTGTGTTGAAGGACTGAGTGGTTTTCCTGTATTGAGCCCAGCAACATGAGAGGGCTTGACTATCCCATGTAAACGGAGTGTTTGTAAGATTATCTCAGTTTCTCTCTGGATGATAATGAACTTCATCACGATGTTACGTTTTTGAGAAGAAATCTTGAGAAGGTGGAATTTGAATTCAATAAAAAAGTCTGGAATTAAGATGATGACAGAATCCAGTGTCCTGTCACCAAGTCACATTTTATTTACATGCGCGTAGAGATTATTAGACAACACCAGGTTATAGTCCAACAGGTTTATTTGGAAGCACTAGCTTTCAGAGCGCTTTCAGAGTATACTCCACAACCACCTGATTAAGGAGCAGCGTTCCGAAAGCTAGTGCTTCCAAATAAATCTGTTGGACTATAACCTGGTGTTGTGTGATTTTTAACTTTGTACACTCCAGTCCAACACCAGTATCTCCAAATCATAGGAATGACACTGATTCAGTGAGCTCAGAGCCGGTTCCTGAAGTGAGCGATATCATTAATACCTCTGTTTTTTGTTTTATTTTATTAAACAGTACAAGTTACTAACAGCAGTTTGCAATGAACAGCAATTTACAAGAAACAGCAATTTATAGGGGAAAGGAGTGGCAATGTCAGACCTCCAAACCCCACCGTACAACCAGTAAAACAGGGGGGAAAAGACAAACCATAAACCCCACCTTATCATATCAAACAGAAGACAGTAGCTGCAATCACATATAAACAGTCCGATAAACCAAAACAGTGCATAGACAGCCCTGTTTATATCTGTCAGCCAGGGCTCCCTGATTGGACCAGATTAATAGCTCCAGTCAGGGAATTCATATTCTATGAGGTCCACCTGACTGACCTCGTTACATTGACTGCAATGTTGACCATGGATCCACTGACAATTGTTGGAGAAACTCGGTTGACTAATATCCCTTAGGGAAGGAAATCTGCCATCCTTACCTGGACTGGCCTACATGTGACTCCAGACCCACAGCAATGTGGCTGACTCTTTACTGCCCTCTGGGCAGTTAGAGATGGGCAATGAATCCTTGCCCAACCAGCAATGGCCTCATTGTGTGAATGAATAAAAAACAAGAAAATTAGCGAGCTTGGAGAAGATTTGTAGCTCAGGTTGAGGTTCTGGATGTATGTTTGCTCACTGAGCTGTTCATGGAACAGGAAATGACATCACCAACACAGGAACTGGCATCACCACAGGAAATGACATCATCAGCCTAAGGAAATGCATAAATAGAAAGTGTGCCATGACACCAGCATCTCACCAGAGGCTCACTGATGATATTACCTAGTATGGTGATGAAACTGCTTAAATCCATATAAGATTCTGTAAATCTCTCTTCTAGATTAGAGTCAGTCTGAACATTGGGGCACAGACAGACTCACACAGGGCACCTCACACCTTCAATGCATTATCTGGGCCGACATGGAACCTAAGTTCACTTGAGAATGTAACTTTAAGAAAGTTTTGGGATTTACATATGAAGGAACTGAAACCAACATGGTCATTCTATAAGATGAGAGACTTAACAAACAATCCAGGTGTCTTTCAATATATAATTTCAGTTCCATCACACTGTAAACTTTTGCGATAAACTCTGTGTCCTACAATCCTATACTCCACAACCACCTGATGAATAATGAAATTCTTTTATTAACTCATTCAAGGGATGTGGGCTTTGCTGGCTGGGTCAGCATTTATTGCCCATCCCTAGTTGCCTGTGATCTGCCTTCTTGAATGGCCACAGTCCATTTGGTGGACCCCGTTATATTCTCCCAACTCCATCACATCTCAATGGATTCCTCAGGCACTAAAACATTTCCTTTGAAGCCCATTTTCCCAATCCTCACGTTAAGATTAGATTCCCTACATGAGTGGAAACAGGCCCTTCGGCCCAACAAGTCCACACCGACCCTCTGAAGAGCAACTCACCCAGACTCATTCCTCTAACTAGTGTACCTAACACTGCGGGCAACTTAGCATGGCCATCCACCCTAACCTGCACATCTTTGGACTGTGGGAGGAAACCGGAGCACCCGGAGGAAACCCACGCAGACACGGGGAGAATGTGCAAACTCAACACAGTTGCCCAAGGTAGGAATTAAACTTGGGCCCCTGACGCTGTGAGGCAGCTGTGCTAATCACTGAACCACCGTGCCATTAAAACCCATCCCTCTATCATTCTACATACCTCCAAAGCCTCTCTCCTTGATTTAACCATATTTAATGTGTAGGTTTTTAATTCCTTTTTTTTCTTTGTCCCCGCATTACCACCTAACTGCGGTAGTGTTTATATTTTCCCCCGCAGCCATGTTGTGTGTGTGCGGGTGTGAGGCACAGTGAAAGACAACAGATGTATCAATCTTTATTCATTTTCTATCACCAGCAAGAAAGGAAATACTAGAGTAGCCAGTGGCAAGCAGTGACCTGTAGGTTTTATTATCTCAACAAGCTGGTGCGTTGCCCTATGTTGCATTTTTTCGCTGTTCACATCCACCAAATGTATAATGTTTCTTTCTCCCTAATAATATTATTAACGCAGGGATTGGGCATGGATGGTGTCCAATAAAAAATCTACTAAAACTCAGCACATAGATTTTCTACTCTGAGGAAGCAGGCCATTCGGCCCAACGAGTCCACATCTACTCTTCCTCGACCCAGCCTCCCACCCTGTATTTCCCATGGCTAACCCACCTGTCCTGCACATCCCTGGGTAATTTAGCACAGCCAATCCACTTAACCTTTGGAGTATGGGAGGAAACCGGAGCACCCAGAGGCAACACACACAGACACAGGGGGAGAATGTGCAAACTCCACACAGACGGTCACCCAAGGATGGAATCAAACCTGGGACTCTGATGCTGTGGCTAACTACTGAGTCACTGTGCTGCCTATGCCAGAGATAATGAGTTAGCTGAGCTGTTTATGGGGATTAACCCACCCCCTGGAAGTCCCAGCTCAACTTTGTCACTGAGTGTTTCTGTTTGTCAATAGGTTTGACAATTCTGTTCTCCAACCTTGACAATGCTGGCTGCTGCTCGCAGTGTTTGGGAGGGTCATGATGATGTTTATGAGGCTCAGATGCTCAGTAATTTCAAGCAGAGGGTGTCTCTAATATTCTCTCTTCACCCGCCTGGAACAGCAACACAATTTACTTATCTTGGAATCCGTATCTCCCTAAATCCTGTTCCTGAGATGAGTTCATGTTCCCACCACAGATCGGGAAGAATTTGAATTTATTTAAAAGCAACTCTCACATAGCGAAAATGCGAGATTCGTATTAATTCGTAATTTTGGAAAAAAATCTGGGATTGAAAGCTATTCTTCTGCTTTCATCATTTACCTGCAATCCTCTCCTCTTCACTAATGTTCCATATCGCTAAAAAAAAAGAGAGCATTTTCACCATCTCCACTTGACTTTCAATGGTGTCTACATCACTAGTTTCCCACACCATCATCAGATTGGGGATACCATTTCCCAATGTCCAACTCCAACAAAATCTAGGCTTGGGCTGAAAAATAACAAGTAATATTCACACCACACAATGCTGGTCAATGACCATCCCCAATAAAAGACAGTCTAGCTACTGTCCCTCAACATTCAATGGTATTATCATGACGAATCCCCATTGACAACATCCTGGAGGCTAGCGTTGACTAAAAACAGGACTGGGATTTGGCCACGTAAATACTGTGGATACCAAAGCAGGCCAGAGGCTCGAAACAGTGAGTAACACATCCCCTGATTCCCCAAAGCCATTCTCATCATCTACAAGGCACGAGTCAGGAGTGTGAGGGAATACTCCCCACTTGCCCCTGAATGGGGGCAACTCCAAAAACACTCAAGAAACTCAAAACCATTCAGGACAAAGCAGCCCCCGCTTGATTGGCACCACATCCACAAACATCCATTCCCTCCACAATCGACACTCAGTAGCAGCAGGGTGTACCATCTACAAGATGCACTGCAGCAATTCACCAAGGCTCCTTAGTCAGCATGACCTCTACCATCTAGAAAGACAAGGGCAGCAGACATATGGGGTCATCCCCTGCAAGTTCCTCTCTCAGTCACTCAACATCCTCATTTGGAAATATATCACCGTTCCTTCACTGTTGCTGGGTCAAATTCCTCAAACTCTCATTTCAATGTGTTGTGAGTGGACATACACCATGTGGTGGCTTAAAAAGTGGCTCACCGAAAGGCAATTGAGGACAACATTCCCTTTATTTGCATGGAGGATCCATACACATCAGTCAGTGTTCGGATTTGTTGCGGTCAGAGACAGGCAGCAAATGCTGGCCGAACCCAGAATATCCCCTTCCCATAAGCCAATGTAGAATGACTCGTTTACACCAGCCGGTGGCTGACTCTGAGTCAGAAGGTTTGAGGTTCCCTCTGCAGTTGCAGTCAGGAGATCAAGGCTGGAACTCTTGAATGTGCCGTCTTTGAGCTGAAGACCCAAGACACTGTTTCAAAGAAAAGCAGGGAAAGGCTTCTGAATAGCCCAGCCACGATTACCGTATATGCTAGTGTACTGGCCGAACCCCTGTATAAGTCGACCCTTATTTTGTCAAAAAAATCTGCCGTTTTTCATATACCTTGTGTATAAGTCAACCTTAGTTTTTCAGGGTCTCTTCCTGACCATGAATGGTGTGTTATACAAATACCTCCGTAGGTGGCCTGACTGGTATGCCTATTAACTTTTGTACATATGTATAGATCTGCATGCGCTTCATGGTAATATTAACTGGAATACAGTACAACAGTACTGTTCTACATTGCTGGTAGAATGGAGACAGTTATTTTGTAGATAAATATTCAATAATGACCATAATTCTTTTTTCATTTTGTTGTTTATTATTTTATACAGGGATCTGGCTTTTGTCTGTCCATTTTTTGACTCATGCCAAGCATGAATTTCATCCCCTCGAAAACAATACCTCGTGTATAAGTCGACCCCCTAATTTCAGCTTTAAAATCAGTCTTAAAAACTCGACCTATACACGAGTATATACGGTAGCCTCCAACCAAAGTCACATCCAACCAGATTCTCGGCTCGTATTGTGAGAGCTTGCTATGTACAAATTGAATACTCTATTTCCTAACTATAACCATAACTGCCCCTCTAATATTGGTTACAAAGTACTTTGGGGCATTCTGAAAGGTGCTATATGAATGCAACTTCTTATTCTTATGGAAACAGATTGAAGAAGGTGGGAGTGTTCTCATTGGAGAGAAGGAGGCTGAGATTCGATAGAGGTTTTCAAAGCCATGAGCGGGGTGGACAGAATAGAGAGGGAGAAGCTGTACCTGCTCGTGAAAGGAATAAGTCGAGCGGGGCATGGATTTAAACTGATGTGCAAAGGGAGAAGGGTGACATGAGAAAAGTACTTGCAATGCGCTACCTGGTGGAGGCAGGTTCAATTGAGGCATCCAAGAGGGACATTGAATGATTGTTTGTATAGAAATAGTGGGCAGGGATATGAGCTAAAGACAGGAGATTGGCATTAGGGGATGGAACAGATGCATGATGGGACATTTGGCCTCCTTCTATACCATGGTAAACCTGCGATTCTGCAGGTCCCCAAGTTTGACTTACTGAGTACAAGAATGTTAGGCATTTAGTCCATTTCTCTCTGTACTTACATTTCCCCCCTTTTAAAGTTGCTTTTCGGGTCTATCACTCTGAAATTCACCTGTCCCCATGTGAATGGACTATCAATGTTTTCCTTGTTAAAAAAAAATGGTGCAGCCTTCCCTTATTCATTGTGTGGTTTGCCAGCTCAGCTCAGTGGAAGAGTTGCTATTCCTGATAAAGGGTACTTCCACCATTCTCTATAAATAGCGAAAACTACAAGGCCTGCTTTGGTCTAGTGTGGTTGAGGGAAACCACTTCCTGGTCTACTTGGACGAGGGTCTTGAGGTTAACAAGGTGCACTACTGGTTGAACATTCCATTAATTCACTGATAGGATGAGAGCATTACTGGCTAGGCCAGCATTAATTGCCCAGAGTCAAGTGGGTCTGGAGTCACATGTAGGCCAGACCAGGTAAAGATGACAGTTTCCTTCCCTAAAGGACATTAGTGAATCAGATGGATTTTTCCTCCAACAATGGATTCATGCTCATCATTAGACTCTGAATTGCAGATAGTTATTGCATTTAATTTCCACCATCTGCCATCATGGGATTCAAATTCAAGTCCCCAGAACATGACCTGAGCATCGAGATAAACAGTCCCATGATAATATTATTAGGCCATTGCCTTCCCTTATTGATAAGATAGAAATTGTGACAGAGACTTAGAGAGTGGGCTGGAATGCACTGCGCCCCCCCTTGAACTCCATTTTAATTTTGTCCCTTCCCTTTCACCACACCTCACCACTATTTCTGTTGTTGCCCGAGTCGGCAGTGCATGTGAATTATTTAATTTGTCAACCGGCTGATTTGGTGGTGGCAACTGAAAAAGAAAGAGAATTTGAGAGGGACCTGACTGTTAGGTCTCACTCCTTTGAAATCCTCAATTGTTCTGCCCAGTGTTCATTAGACATCATCATGATTGGTGTTACTTCAGTTAGCCCACAGTGCTAACCCTTTCAGTCTACTTCGGAATCATATACAACTTCGGTATTCTCGAACCAGCTTAATTAGCTTCTGACTTAGTGGCATGTGTGTGCTGACAAAACAGTGTGGGCAGCTTGATGGCTCTGTGGTTAGCATTGCTACCTCACAGTGCCAGGGACCTGGGTTCGATTCCAGCCTCAGAATCTGTGTGGAGTTTGCACATTCTTCTGGAGTCTGTGTGGGCACCCTCAGGGTGCTCATGTTACTTCACACAGTCCAAAGATGTGGATTGAATATACTAAATTGTCCAAGGATGTGCAGGCTACGTAGATGACCCATGTGAGATGTAGGGTTACAGGGATAGCATAGGGGATGGGAGAGTTGGTGTAACCCAATGGGCTGAGTGGCCTGCTTCCATACTGCAGGGATTCTATGATGATTCCAGAAATGTGCAGGCGAGGTGAATTAGCCATCATAAATGCAGGATTACAGGGTAGGGGGCTGGATCTGGGTGGAATGCACTTCAGAAGGTTGGCATGGGCAGAATGGTCCTGCTCCCACACTATTGGGATTTTATGAACTGATTATCGACTCAGAGAGTCATAGAGATGTACAGCACAAAAATAGACCCTTTGGTCCAACCCGTCCATGCCGACCAGATATCCCAACCCAATCTAGTCCCACCTACCAGCACCCGGCCCATTTCCCTCCAAACCCTTCCTATTCATATACCCATCCAGATGCCTTTTAAATGTTGTAATTGTACCAGCCTCCACCACTTCCTCTGGCAGCTCATTCCATTTACGTACCACCCTCTGTGTGAAAAGGTTGCCCCTTTTATATCTTTCCCCTCTCACCCTAAACCTATGCCCTCTAGTTCTGGGCTCCCTCACCCCAGGGAAAAGACTTTGTCTATTTATCCTATCCATGCCCCTCATAATTTTATAACTTCTTTAAAGTCACCCCTCAGCCTCTGACACTCCAGGGAAAACAACCTCAGCCTGTTCAGCCTCTCCCTACGGCTCAAATCCTCCAACCCTGGCAACATCCTTATAAATCTTTTCTGAACCCTTTCAAGTTTCACAACATCTTTCTGATAGGAAGGAGACCAGAATTTCACACAATATTCCAAAAGTGGACTAACCAATGTCCTGTACAGCCGCAACATGACCTCCCAACTCCTGTACTCAACACTCTGACCAGTAAAGGAGAGCATATCAAACGCCTTCTTCACTATCCTATCTATATGCAACTCCACTTTCAAGGAGCTATGTTCCTGCACTTCAAGGTCTCTTTGTTCAGCAACACTCCCTAGGACCTTACCATTAAGTGTATATGCCCTGCTAAGATTTGCTTTCCCAAAGTGCAGCACCTCGCATTTATCCAAATTAAACTCTATCTGCCACTTCTGAGCCCATTGGCCCATCTGATCAAGATCCTATTGTAATCTGAGGTAACCTTCTTCACTGTCCACTACACCTCCAATTTTGGTGTCATCCGTAAACTTACTAACGAAACCTCTTATTTTCGCGTCCAAAGCATTTATCTAAATGATGAAAAGTAGTGGGCCCAACACTGATCCTTGTGGCACTCCACTGGTCACAGGCCTCCAGTCTGAAAAACAACCCTCCACCACCACCCTCTGTCTTCTATCTTTGAGCCAGTTTTGTATCCAAATGGCTAGTTCTCCCTGAATTCTGTGAGATCTAACCTTGCTAATCAGTCTCCCATGGGGAACCTTGTCGAACGCCTTACTGAAGTCTATATAGATCACGACCACCGCTCTGCCCTCATCAATCCTCTTTGTTACTTCTTCAAAAAAACTCAATCAAGTTTGTGAGACATAATCTCCCACGTACAAAGCCATGTTGACTATCCTGAATCGGTCTTTGCCTTTCCAAATACATATACATCCTATCCCTCAGGATTACCTCCAACAACTTGCCCACCATTGAGGTCAGGCTCACCGGTCTATAATTCCCTGGCTTGTCTTTACCACCTTTCTTAAACAGTAGCACCACGTTAGCCAACCTCCAGTCTTCCAGCACCTCACCTGTGACAATTGATGATACAAATATCTCAGCAAGAGGCCCAGCAATCACTTCCCTAGCTTCCCACAGAGTTCTAGGGTACACCTGATCAGGTCCTGGGGACTTATCCACCCCTATGCGTTTCAAGACATCCAGCACTTCCTCCTCCGTAATACGGACATTTTTCAAGATGCCACCATCTGTTTCCCTACATTCTATATCTTCTATGATTCATGGAAGGCCCAGTCAGTGTAATAGCCCGATGATGCTGTCCTCACGTATGTCCCCTGATCACTCAAACGAGGGTATGCAGTTAAAAAATATTAAGTTGAGAAGCAGACAAGTGGAAAATGCTAAGCAGCCAGCGTTCCTAAATATAGGAATTTTATAAACTATCAATATTTCAAATATCTAGTAGCAAAATTCCAATGCTTTCTTTGACAGCACCTTCCCAACCTGCAGCCTCTGCCATCCAGAAGGAAATGGGCAGCAGATCCATGGGAGCACTGTCCCCTGCAAGTTCCCTCCGAGTCACTCTCCTTCCCAGCTTGGAAATATATCCCAATTCCTTCACTCTCACTGGGTCAAAATCCTAGAATACCCTCCCGATGAGAGCTCTGGGTGTTTACACAGCAACGGTTCAAGAAGGCAGGTCACTACCACCTTTCGCAAGGGGCAGTTAATGCTGGCCCCGGCCAGTGGCACTCCACGTGAAAGGGGCTGCACAAAGAATGCAACTTAAAGGACCTTTCCTGGATAAGGTGGAAGCTCACGTTAATTGTGAAGTCAGTCTCTGGAGAAACGACAGTGGCAGATATGCTTTGGAATGTACCCTGGGGTCATGTGATATGGAGTCGCGGTGGCGTCAGTCCAAGTACACGCACACAGTCAACTGTGTAAACAAAGGTCATGACCCCAGAGTTCTTGGCTCTCTCCTGAGGTTAGCCCCTGTCCCCAACAATTGAACGATTCAAGTCTCTGAGTGGTAAGAGAAACAGGCAGCTTAGCTGCTGTCTGGCTGTCATCTGGGGCTCCTGATGGGTAGAGAATTTCAACAAAATAGGGATTGATTGCTACAATTATAGGCTGTTAAAGTGTTGTGCAAAAATAGAACAATGGGGCCCTTTTAACCAGAATTTATTTCATCCCTGCCTGTGCAAGATGGGAAAATCAAACCAGCAATAGCTTAGTGGTCTGATCAGTGTGTGAAGAAATTAATTCCTCATTATTTTAATTCAAGCATCTTTTATCTTCCATTGATCCCTGACATTGCTATGCTGAGGCTGGGTACTCTGTCAGTGTTCATGATGGGGATGGGCCTTCAGATGTCAAGATGCTGCTTTATTACCGAGTGAAGGGTCAAGGTTCAAGAGTGTAGTCCGTGAGCGAAGTTAGAAAGCCTAGGAACGGGTTAAAATCAGCCACAATTAATTGGATGTCAGGTTTTATTTTAGGTGTCAACTGTGGCTAAATATTGAATGCACAGACTACAGTAAAGGTGGGATCTGTGGCGTGCCAGTAGTGTCCCTATCTCTGAGCCAGGACGCCTGCTCCAGAGGTGAGTCATAACATGTCTGAGCAAGTTGATTAAGAAATATCGCCAGCAAGGGCTCTGGTTCCTGACGATATTCCAACTGCAAGGCCAATGACTTCGATCTCCAGAACTACTCTCACTGCATCTCCCCACCCCACCCCTCTCCGCCTCCCACCGAGCTGTTCCGATACACTGTTCCAGTCCAAAGGTGCACAGGTTCGGGGGATTGGCCATGCGAAATGCCCATAGTGTCCAAGGATGGGCAGACTAGATGGACTAGCTGTGGGAAATTCAAGATTACAGGATTAGGATAGGAGGGCTGGGTCTGGGTGGGATGTTCTTCAGAAGATCATCTGGACTCAATGGGCCAAATGGTCTGTTTCCACCAGGGATCCTGTGATATTACACTTGCACAAGGACACTTACCAGACAAATTGGAAATTATCCTAGTATGTGCAAAAAGCAGGACATCAATAATGTCCTTTAAATCTACCATCCTTCCAGTCTGGCCTACACATGACTCCAGACCCATAGTAATGTGATTGACCTCTGAACGACACTGGGGAGTGGCCCAGTAACCTATTCAGGGGCAATTAGGAATGGGCAACAAATGCTGGCCATGGCCAGTGGCACCCACATCTCAGAAGAAACAGAAAAATATATTACCCTGTCAGCCAAGACCTGACCACCAGCATAACACTGCTGCCTCACGGCACCAGGGACCCAGGTTTGATTCAACCCTTGGGTGACTGCCTGTGTAGAGTTTGCACATTCTCCCCGAGTCTGCGTGGGTTTCCTCCAGGTGCTCCGGATTCCTCCCACAATCCAAAGATGTGCAAGTTAGGGTGGATTATCCATTCTAAATTGCCCCATAATGTTCAGGGATGTGTAGGTTAGGTGCATTAGTCAGGAGTAAATGTAGAGTATTAAGCGAGGGAATGGATTTGGGTGGGATACCCTTCAGAGGGTCGGTGTGCTGGGCCGAACAGCCTGTTTCCACACTGTAGGGCTTCTATGATGGAGCATATCATTGACTTTGCCTTTAAATGGCAGTAACTTATTAATTACTCGGCTGCATACCCATGATGGCCTCATTTTGCACTGAGATCATTTCACAATTGGAATTTTGCCACCCAGTCCAGTTTGCACTGGGTAATGAGAATCTAGTGCTGAGTCAATCTGAAATATTTTGAGTCAAGGGATCTGACTACACACTTCTGGGACTCAAACCTGGGCTTCCTGGTTCAGAGGTAGGGATACTACCACAAGAACCTTATGAGTTAATCACATGATGCTTGCTGGTGGCGAATACCTTCGATTAACAAGATCTGAGATTGAAGACCATTAGTAATGAAGACCATGATAACACCATTGTTCATTGTAGATACCTATCTGGTTCACCCATTCTCTTTTGGAGGGAAATCTGCCATCCTTATCCAGTCTGGCCTCATGTGACTCCGGACAGATAGCAGTATGGTTCACTGCCCTCTGAAATGGTTTAGTGAACCAGTGAGACCAAGGGCAATTAGGGTTGGACACCAAATGCTGAACTCACCAGTGACACCCATGCCCTGGGAAAGAAAGACTAAAAGTCATCTTACTCTTCAGTTTTGCCAGTGGAAAGTTTAAAGTTTATAGTGTGGGAATATAAGGTCAAAGGCTTTGGCTTGAATTGAAACTTTGTCCAGAGAGGACAGTCAATTATATCAAGGGTGACACAGAAAGCTCAGGGCAAAAAGGAACGTTGGATCAGCCATGATCCTCTGAATGGCGGAGCAGGCTTGAGGGACTAAAATGGTTTACTCCTGTTCCGATTTCTTATGGTCTTACATAATCAAACAGACCTCTTGTAGACTAGGAGAGGAAAGACCTGGCTACATTTCTGTCAGGTTTAGCATATCTTCATTGTCAAGGATACCCAACAGGCTACTCCCATTGAACTCAACGGCAAGTTCAAATACTTGAACACAACCTCTTTGACTCTCCTTAGCAACCACTGGCTGCCAGATATGGATCAAAGGAAGCAGATGATAATGAGAAATCAGACTGGGAATAATTAGAAGTATTTCCACCCCAGTGCACAATCAATAGCATTAAAGAGATAGATTTGTACATTGAAACATTGATGCCACTTCCCATTAGGGACAAAATAGATTTTTGTGAGATTTATTTCCCAATATGAAAGGTAATTGTGAGGCTCTATACTTTGGAAATAAACTCCAAAGCCTGATGTCTTATTCTGGAAAGGCTTAATTCAGCGCAACGGCCACATATGTTATTTTCCTCAATGCATGACCTGATTTGTGACAGATGAGAAAACTGGATTTCTTATCGCCTCCGTAACTGTCATCCTCCCTCTCTCTGTGATCTCAATGTTCCACCAATTCTGGCCCCTTGTCAATCACCAACTTCCACTGCCTCACATTCAGTGGCCATGTCTTTGGCTGCCTGGCCCGGAAACTCCTGAACTCCTCCCAGAGGAACTCTGCCTATCCACCCCTCACTTCTCCCTAAAGTCACTCCCTTAAGCCCAGCTCTTGCCTTCACCCATTGACTTGAGTATCCCTTTAGTCGGCTTAATGATCAATTTCTTCTGATAACGTTTTGAACTTTGTTAAAAAAACTATGTCCAGGAAGTTATATCAATGCAAGTTATGGTTGAATCATTTACTGCAAGAATATGCTGTCTAGCATCACTCCACCATCCACTTGAAATAACTCCACAGAGGCCGGTATCCTCTCACCAAGTCCCCCTTTATTTAAACATGGAAAATCCTTGACACTGGTCCAGCTCCCTCAGAGACAGCTCTCAGAGTGAACAGAACCTCTGACCCTCTTGTTACCCTCCTGTTTTTTTTAGCAGAATCTCTCACACCCTTGTTTATTTTTTTTTCTTTTTCGTTTCTTTTTTTTTCATTGCTCCCACACTACCGCAAACCTCCTGTTTATATCTGTCAGCCAGGGCTCCCTGATTGGACCAGGTTAACAGCCCCAGTCAGGGAACTCCTAGTCTATGAAGGACACCTGGCTGACTTCATTATAATCACTAGTTCCCTCCCCACCATCTGAAAATTGCCCGTCCCATGTCATTGTGTGTCTTACACTTGGAAGGTTGAAATAGTTTAACGGTGGGACTCCCCGACAGAGATTACTAACTCCCACAAAGAACTGTTCTTCTGATGATGTCAATGTGTGGTTGAATTTATCTGTGTTTAATTGTATTAGTTTGTCGACTGATCTATGTTCATGGTGCTCGATTGAATAAAGCTGGAAGGAGCCTCAGAAATTTCCAGAAAGAAGCCAGAGTTGTGAACATTTGTGGAGACATCTTGTAAATAAAGTGATTTTGGAAGTGTTGTAATCTCTGCATTGTTTTGTGGTAAATCAGATATATGGAATATATAAAAAACAGCAAATACACAACACAATGGTAGAAACCTTTAGATGCTTGTTTGAATCCTTTGTAATGCAAGATGTGAAATCTCCAAAAAGTGAATATATTACAGTTAGCCTTCCGACATTGTCCAGACTTATGATCTCTAACATCTAGAAGGACGGGGGCAGCAGATATATGGGAACACCACCCCGTGCAAGTTCCCCTCTGAGCCACTCACCATCTTGACGAGCAAATAAAACGCCATTCCTTCTGCGTGGCTTGGTCAAAATTCTGGAATTCCCTCCCTAAGGGCATTGTGGGTGTCTCTGCAGCACATGGTCAGCTGCGGTTCAAGAGGGCAGCTCACCCCCACCTTCTCAAGAGGGCAATTGGGGATGGGGCATTAAATGTCAAAGGTGCCCACATCTCGTGTGTGAATAAAGAATGAAGCATTTTTCAGAGCCATCTCTTGGCAGAAGTGATGTGTGAGGTGTGTGTCAATAAGGACGTGACTGAGCTTGCTTGTGAAGGTCTGGATACGAACTACCCGACTCATGGATTGTGTGAACATGTAAAAATCACCTTCTCAGCTCTCGGCCCTCCTGGGATCGCTTGGCTTTGTGCTGCTGCTGAAATGTAGGAGCCCGTCAGCAGCCTCTCATGCTGTTCGCACTGCTCCAGCTGAGGAGCAAGGACGACAGCTTGAACTATAGGCGCGTGCTATCGGTTCACAGCCCTGGTCATCAGGACGTCAGGCAAAGCCACTTGGGACTGAGACTGATCCTGAACCTATCGGGAGTACTATGTTAGAAATGGGATAGCGCAGTCACAGCAAGGAAGTGGAGTAAACTGTCATCTTGTTGTTATCAAGCATCCAAAATCCGGGGCCCTTTAGCTCCAAGTCTGTCAAATTTCACTGAAGTGCTCCTTTTTGAGATGTGGGAATTGCTGTAACCTTCTGAAGATTGTCCTGTCACCCACACGTTGCAGGAGGAACAAAAATGGTGCTGATTGCAATCTTATTTCTTTGGCATTCCAGGCTGAAAGCAACATGCCCCCATCCTGATCTCCAACAGCAAAACAGGTGCCAGTCTCTCCACGCTTCCACAAACGAGGGATTCAGGGAGCCCAGTAGGCAATTCCCTGGCCCCACTCCAACCATCTGCAAGGCTTGCTTCAGGTAAGACAGGAATCTGGACCCGAATGGGACAGAATGGAGGCCTCCATTGGGGAGGAGCAATGGTCAGAACACCAGGTGCATCCAGGCCCTGGGCCTAACCTGTAACTTGTCTGCCTCACTCTGATGGAAACCCAACCTCAACCCAACCCAGGAACACTCCGGGAGATATGAATTAGCCGTGACTGACTTGATCACTTGACAATGTCCCTAGGCATGAGGTGTGGAATGGAAATCAGTGTCGGAGCCTAAGGTCTGAGATACTTCGACACTCTGCTTCCCAGGTGACCTACAGGTAACATCACTGGGCTCCTAATCCAAAGGTCCTGATGTTTCGGGGACATAGGTTCAAATCCAGGTTTGTTGAATCTAATTTCAACGAAGGAGAAAGTGAGGACTGCAGATACTGGAGATCAGAGCTGAAAATGTGTTGCTGGAAAAGCGCAGCAGGTCAGGCAGCATCCAAGGAACAGGAGAATCGACGTTTCGGGCATAAGCCCTTCTTCAGGAATGAGGAAAGTATGTCCAGCAGGCTAAGATAAAAGGTAGGGAGGAGGGACTTGTCCAGCAGAGCGCCTCATCTTCTGCCTGGAACCCTCCAACCACAAGGGATGAACTCAGATTTTTCCAGTTTCCTCATTCCCCTCCCCCCACCTTGTCTCAGTCAAATCCCTCGAACTCAGCACCGCCTTCCTAACCTGCAATCATCTTCCTGACCTCTCCGCCCCCACCCCACTCCGGCCTATCACCCTCACCTTGACCTCCCTCCACCTATCGCATTTCCAAAGCCCCTCCCCCAAGTCCCTCCTCCCTACCTTTTATCTTAGCCTGCTGGACACACTTTCCTCACTCCTGAAGAAGGGCTTATGCCCGAAACGTCGATTCTCCTGCTCCTTGGATGCTGCCTGACCTGCTGCGCTTTTCCAGCAACACATTTTCAGCTCTAATTTCAACTAAATCAGGAATTGATTGTCAACTTCAGTCATGGTTAACGTGAATCTAACTTCGACTGTTATAAAAACCATCCTCCCCTTTAGGGAGGGAAATCTGCCGTTCCTTGCCCGGTCAGGTTTACATGTGACTCCAGACCCACAGGGAAGGGGATGACTCTTAAACTTCCTCTGGAATGGCCTTGTAATCCACTCAGTTCAAGGGCAGTTGGGGACAGGCAGCCATGTTGCCTTCAACAGCAGCAGCACCCACATCCCGTGAAAGAATAAAGGAGAAAATAATTGTTTCTAATTTTCACCACTTTCCAGGATTCTACAGCTGCACAACTATAACATAGTGCTCATGTAGTTCAGCGCTTGAGCTCAGGCCGCACCTTGTCACCCCACCACAAACGGTTAACTTAATTACCAGATCCTGGAGCAATTTTGTGACGATGTCACAGAGCTGTTCCTCCCTCAGTGTAAGCAGTACAGTATGGGCGATGGTAAGCTGACTGAACATCAAGAAAGGCTGATAGTACTGCTTTTCAGGTGGCCTATAGGTAATGTCACTGGGCTCCATAACCCAAAGGCTCTAATGCTTTGGGGATATGGGTTCAAATCCAGGGTTTGATTGATAGACCGATACACTATTAAGAGATTATCCTTTACGTGTGTAACTTTGAGATTAAAGCGTAGTTTATTCCTGAACACCACATGTAATATTTAGTCTGGATTTTTGTTAAACGGTTTTATAAAGAGCACTACCTGGATGGACCAGGTAAATGGAAAGAGACGATGAAGATTCTGGGACCTGCGTGACCCAGGGGAATTTGTGTGTGTCCTTTATCTCTCTGATCCAGGTGGATTAAACATCCCTTCCTTCATAGCTTGGTGCAGGAGCTGAACTCAATGTGGGCCTTGGAGAGACAAGATGAAACTCCCCGAAAGCACTTGGCGGGGAGACACCTGTATCACTTGAACTTCTCAGCTCATATGCTGCTGAAACCCTCATCCTTTCTAACTATTAGATCACTCATCCCAACCCTCCCCTGGCTGGCTTTTCACACTCGATAAACATGAGCTCAACTCATTGTACCTGTCCCAACTCACTCCAAATCTGAAATAGAGTTATACTGGACTTGAAATGTTAACTCTGTTTTTCTCTCTCTCTCTCCACAGGTGCTGCCAGATCTGCTGAGTTCCCCCAGCTTTCTCACACCAAATCCTTTTCACCCATCAGCCCTGAGTTGGCTGATTTCTGGTCAGGCAACACTTCAATGTAAATATTTTCACCCATTTCTCAGAACGTTCAACTGTCTTTGCCCACCCCTTATTACTGTACCCTCTTCCAGCCGCATAACCCTCTGAGATATCTCTGCATCTCCAATTCTGGCTTTTTATATGTCCTCATTTTAATCGCTCTGCTTTGTTTAATAGAGGTATACAAGATGATGAAAGGCACAGACAAAGTCGATCGCTAGTGACATTTTCCCAGGGAGCATAATTTTAAAGTGATTTAGGGGCGATGTCAGAGGTAGGTTCTTTACACAGAGAGTGGTGGGTGTGTGGGATGCATTGTCAGCAATGGTAATACACATTAGGGACATTAAAGCGACTCTTGGATAGGCACGTGGATGATAATAAAATGAAAGGTATGTAGGTTAGTCTGATCATAGAGTAGGATAAAAGGCCAGCACAACATTGAGGGCTGAAGGGCCTGTACTGTGTTGTACTGTTCTATGTTCTACATTTGATTGTCCACCCTTCCCTAGGGCTGAAAGCTCAGGAATCCCTTCCTCTCGCCTTTCAGCTTTCTATCCTCCTCTAAAACAGTCCTTAAAACCTACCCAGCCTCCAAGTGCAGGTAAATTAGGTCAATGGTTCTCTAGCATTGGCAATCTACAAGAACCTGTGGCTACTCCCTTTATTGATGTGATTTGATTGATTGTACCTAGGTACATTGAAAAGTTTTGTTTTGTGTGCACTACAGGCAGGTCATACCATAAAAAAATGCATTATGGTAATAGAACAGGGCGAGGAATACAAAGTTGCAGAGAAGGTGCACAGGGAGCAAGATCAACATTAAATTTGAAATTTGAGATGTCCATTCAGCAGTCTAATAACAGCGGGGAAGAGGCTGTTCTTGAATCTGCTGGTACGTGTGTTTAAGCTTTTGTATGTTCTTCCGATGAAAGAGGGTGGAAGAGATTCTAACCGGGGTGGGAGGGGTCTTTGATGATGTTGGCTGCCTTCCTGAGGCAGTGGGAAGGGTAGATGGAGTCAGTGGGTGGGGAGGCTGGTTTGTGTGATGGACTGGGCTGGGTTCACAATCTCTTGCTGTTCATTCCTGCACTCGGGCCTTTGCTAGTGACCCAAGCAAGTCGCCCTTTGGGTCCTTTTTAAATCTTTCCCCTCTCACTTTAAATCCCTCTAATTTTGGACTCTGCTACCATGGGAAAAAAGACCTTGTCTATTCATCCTATCCATGCCCTTCATGACCCAGACCATTTGATGAATGGGAAAGGTTTGGAGGATTATGGGGCTAGTTTAGTTCGGCATGGACTGTTTGGACTGAAGACTCTGTTTCCAGTATGACTCTATAAGTGGGGCTGCAGGTTCACAGCTGGGGAAGCTGGGATTAAGGTGCGTGATGAACCAATGGGTGACTTTGATAGAGGGGTATGAAATTCTGATAAGGGAGGCAAAGGCAAAGCAGTTGCCGTTAGCTGACAGCACGTTCCCCACCCCACCCAGGGAAGCAGGTTTAGGGGAGGGGTATAGGTTGCAACGCGAATGCTGTCTGGCAGCTATTGGTGATGAACTGGAAGTGACTGCCTTCGGGAGGAATGGCAGTTTGGGAAGAGATTGATTTCTGAAGGAAATTGGATGAGGGAAGTACACCTCCCGGATTACAGGGGTAGAGGAAGTTAATGAGACTGACCAGAGAGAGTTGACATGGTCTTGGTGCAAGGAGATGTCAGAGTGATTTAGACTATTTAGGTGTGTGGGTAAACAGACAGCAGATGAAGTGTAACATGAATAAATGTGAAACTCTCATCTTTAGTTTGAGAAATAGTAATGAAGTGTATTATTTAGGTGATGATACAAATGGGTGTCCTTGTACACCATAGTGTTGTACAGTATGGAAACAGACCCTTCAGACCCAACTTGTCCATGCCAACCAGAAACCCTAAATTAATCTGATCCCATTTGTCCCATATCCCTCTAAACCCTTCCTATTCATAAACCCATCCAGATGCCTTTTAAATGCTGTAATTCCACCACTTCCTCTGGCAGTTCATTCCGTACACGTACCACCCTCTGGGTGAAAAAGTTGCCCTTCAGGTCCTTTTTAAATCTTTCCCCTCTCACTTTAAATCCCTCTAATTTTGGACTCTTCTACCATGGGAAGAAAGTCCTTGGCTATTCACCCTATCTATGCCCCTCATGATTTTATAAACATTTATAAGGTTACCTCACAGCCTCCGACATTCCAGGGAAAACAGCCCCAGTCTATTCAGCCTTTCCTTATAGCTCAGACCATTCAACTCTGGCAACAGACGATGAAAATAGAAGAATGAGAGGGGTTCTGATTGGAACATATAAACTTCAAACAGGGCTGGACATGCTGGATACAGGGAGGGTGTGTCCGCCTGGCTGGGGAGTCTAGAATCAGGGGACATGATCTCAGGGCATGGGGGAAGCCATTTTGGATTGAGGTGATTGAAGATTTGTTCACTCAGGGGGTGGTCAACCTGGGGAACTCGCTCCCAGGTTGGCCTGGGTGGCTGAATGTACTCAAGAAAGGTATCGAAAATTTTTGTTAGGTTTTTAAAGGCATCAAGGAGAATGGGGAGAAAGTGAAGATACAGCATTGAGGTTCAGCCATGATCTTATTGAAACACAGAGCGGGTTTGAAGGCCCGAACAGCCTGCTCCTAGTTTCACTGAATAGTTAGCTTCTGTGCTGTAGTGGCCGTACAAACACTTTGATTAAGTTTTGGGTCGCCTCTCCTGATACGTCCTTAAAGTTTCTCGGCATAATTGCTGTGAGGTGCCTGGGGACACTTCAGGCACTACGTAAATTGAGTTAGCTGTCACCAGTAGTTGAGCCGACGCTGACACCTAACCCGAGATCCAAAGCAATCTGTGTGACTCTGGGTGAGGTACTGCTGTAGAGATCAGAGTTGGAAAACTCTGAAACAGTAGATTTTCTCATTCCAACTCCCACTCGCTCCCCCCTTCCCAAAATTGCACCGAACCACTTATCCATAATGGCAAACATTAGCGAGAGAGCACTGAAGAATCATCATCAAAGATATAATTAAAAGCAAATGGGACACTTTCTAAACGGTTCAGTGGTGGCTGGGCACACAGAGGAGGACTGCAGACAAAAACCAGCTACAGTCCCAAAATCCTCTGCATGTGTGTGTCTGTGTCTGTGTCTGTGTGTGTGGGGGGGGTGTGGGGGGGGGGGGAGGGGGGTCTGTGTCTGTGTGTGTGGCTGTGGGGCTGTGTGTGGCTTTGTGTGTGTGTGTGTGTGTGGCTTTGTGTGTGTGTGTCTGGCTGTATGTGCGTGTATGCCTGTGTGGCAGTGTGTGTGGTGTGTGTTTGTGTATGTGTGTTTGTGTATGCATGTGTGTGGGTGTGTGTTTGTATATGTGTGTTTGTGTGTGTGTCTGTGTGGCTGTGTGTGTGTGCGTGGTGTGTGTTTGTGTGCTCATGCATGTGTGTGTGTGTGTGCTCATGTGCATGTGTGTGTAAGAGTGTGCGTGGACATGTGTGCATTCGTGTGTGTGCGTTCGTGTGTGTGCGCGCATGCTTGTATTTGTGACTGTGTTTATTAACCAACTACTCCCTCACCTGGGGTTCACTCACCCAATCCATATCATTGAGTATGCGCTGGAGTAAAGTCTTGCATTTTCAGTGTACATTGCCCACGCACTGACAGGGGACAAAATTAGCAGACAAACACATGAAACCATTTCTCCAGCTTGCTGCCTTTGATGTAAAGGTCCTCGGTTAAAATAACAAAAAGGCTCACTTGAGGCCATTTTCACCCGATGGTTTAAGACACTTGCTGAGATTTGATGGCCTGTTGTATCGAGACCATTGTGAGTGACTGAGTATTCCGCTAATTTGTCCTCATAAAAGTAACAGAATCCGCTGGTATTTTGTAACTTTAGAGGCAGGAAAATGGTCTTGCAAGGCACTCCACATTGTGTCGTGTTAGTTACACTGTGGAGTTTAGCTTTGGAATAATCCCCTTGATTCCTACCCTTCCCTTCCCCTCTCTCTCTGCTTGCGCCTATCCTATTTTCGCTTTGCTAACTAAACACACTCCAGGCTTGGCAGCTGGATGATTTATGGCTTGTTGTGTTATTCCTGGGATGAAGGGGAGATTCCCTGCGGATCAGGGTCGCAATTTAAGCCTGAGATTGGGAAGGGGTCAGAGACCCAAGGCAACACATAGTGGGAGGCACTTCTGGTCTAATGTGACCACTCTTGTCTTGGTGCCACCTACTCAGATTACCCGTCCAGCCCAGTCCCCGATCCTGCCTGAAACACTTCAACTGCACCAGGAGGCAAGACTTGCAGCAAAGCGACCAAACATTAGCACCGCTATATATCCTAGAGCATGGTAAATCAACAGATAACAAGACGGATCAGCAGGAGAAACATAGTAGTTTGTTACTGGATATAGAATAGAGAACATAAACTAGGAAGACACATAGCAACAACTTTTATGTGTGTAGTCCCCTTAAGGCAGTTGGCGAAGGCGCTGCACGAGAGCATTATCAAACAAAGTTTGAGAGCTCTTGTGTGGCAGTGTCCCTACCTCCACACCAGGAGGCCCAGGTTCAAAGTCCTATCTGCTCCAGAGGTGTGTTAAGTGGGTTTTTAGACCAAACGAGAGGATGGAGAGTTCAGTTCTGAGGGGTATCTGAAACAGGGAAGTGAAGTGGCTAAGAGGGGAGGTGTTGAGGATCGGGGAGAATTCCAATTCTCGTTGCCTTGGCAACTGGAGTTATGGCCGCCGATGGCAGTCGTGATGGAAGCAGGGGGTTGCTGAGAATTGGAGGGGGCAATGATCCCAGACAGTTTTAGGGCGTGGAGGAGGCAACAAGGAAAGACTGGGGCAACCATTAAATAAATAATAAATAATGCCTGGATATGTGTAGATATAAGAAGGAGATTGTTAAACTGGAGAGGATTGATAAAAGATTTACCAGGATGTTGCCAGGAATGGAGAGTTATAAAAACAGACTGGGACTTTTTTCACTGGAGCATAGAAGGCTGAAGTTATAGAAGTTCATTGATTCATGAGGAGCATGGATAAGGTTAATAACCAAGGGTTTTTCCCTCAGATGGGTGATTTCAAAACTACGGGGCATATTTTTAAGGTGAGAGGAGAAAGGTTCAAAAGGGACCTGAGGGGCAACTCTTTTAGACAGAGAGTGGTTCATGTGTGCAATGAACTTCCTGAGGAAGTGGTGGATGCAGATACGGTTACAATGCTTAAAAGACATTTGGATAAGGACATGAATAGGAAAAGTTTGGAGGGGTATGGGCCAATCGCAGGCAGGTGGGACTAGTTTAGTTTGGGAACATGGTCAGCATGGATGGCCACAGAATACAGTATGGAAGGAGACCATTCAGCCCATCAAGTCTACATTGAGCCTCTGATAAACATCCCACCCAGACGGACCTACCTACCCTGGAACCCCACATTTCCCTGAACACTATGGGCAGTGTAGCATGGCTAATCCACTTCAACTGCACATCCTTGAACTGTGGGAGGAAACCAGAGCACCCAGAGGACATGGGGAAAATGTACAAACTCCAGTCGCCTGAGGCTGGAATTGAGCCCCTGTTGCTGACACTGTGAAGCAGCAGTGCTAACCACTGAGCCACCATGCCACCCCGCTGGTTGGATTGAAGGTTCTGTTTCCATTCTGCATGACAGTATGAATGATAAACAGACAGATATATATCTAGGCAGGTAGACAGAAAAGTAAAGATGGTGGGACTTTTGCCTGAAACATCGATTTTCCTGCTCCTCGGATGCTGCCTGACCTGATGTGCTTTCCCAGCACCACTCTAATCTAGACCGAGTAAAGTAAAGATGGCAGACAGACAGACGGACTGATTGATGGAGACATTGACTGACCGACAGACTAACCAACTGGACAAACAGCCTGAACGAGATAGGATTGGACTAACAGACCAGATTGGACTGGACTGATAGAAAAATGGATAGAGTGGGTCAAAGCTGACGTGAGGAGCCTAAGAACTAGGAACAGGAGTAAGGGAATTCAGCCATGGGGAGCCAGGTTCACTGCGCGGCCCTTGTCAGCTGAGTCTCAGCTCCACTTCCCTCAGAACCCTTCATTAAAAATCTGTCCATCCCCTTCCTTAAATGTACAGAATCTGCCCAGCATCCTCTGGAGTGGTTCTGACCTTACTCCATATAGCTGGACTAACTCTGAGTTAGTCAAATCTTGAACGTCTCAGGTTATAATAGCCAAGTGAAAGTGATGGAATGAGAGAGGCTTTCAGCACATCACGTGAACCATCACTGCAACACTAACTCTCTGAAGGAACTATCCTGTTTGTTCAAAGTTTGTGCGAAGATTTGTAGCTCGGGTGCTCGTTGCTGTGGTTCTGTTCGCCGAGCTGGAAGTTTTTGTTGCAAACGTTTCGTCCCCTGGCTAGGCGACATCATCAGTGCTTGGGAGCCTCCTGCGAAGCGCTTCTTTGATGTTTCCTCCGGTGTTTATAGTGGTCTGTCCCTGCCGCTTCCGGTTGTCAGTTTCAGCTGTCCGCTGTAGTGGTTGGTATATTGGGTCCAGGTCGATGTGTTTGTTGATGGAGTTTGTGGATGAATGCCATGCCTCTAGGAATTCCCTGGCTGTTCTCTGTCTGGCTTGCCCTATGATAGTAGTGTTGTCCCAGTTGAATTCATGTTGCTTGTTGTCTGCGTGTGTGGCTACTAAGGAACAATGGACTGACAGAAGAGACACAACAAACAGTGAGACAAACGGTCATACCTATGATAATAAGGAAAAGACAAATACATAACCTCAGCACCAAGGAGAGGGAAGCACTGAAATCACTAAGAAACGATAAGAACATAATCATACTACTAGCAGATAAAAGCAGAATGACGGTCATCCCAGATAAATCTGATTACATCCAAAAAGCACAACAACTACTTGTAGATATCAACACCTACCAAATGAAGGAATTTGACCCCACACCACAACTCACCAATAGGATAAATAACACACTAAGGAATCTACAAAAAAACGGACAGATAACCAGAGCTGACCTACAAAGAATGAAACCGGAAAGCAACAACACCCCCAGATTCTATGGATTACCTAAAGTACACAAACCAGACATCCCACTCAGACCCATAGTATCACTACCAGGGACACCATCACACAAACTGGCCAAAGAACTACATCAGAAACTGAAACACCTGGTCAGCGGATCCAAACACTCTATACAATCAACACAGGAATTCTTGGACATCATCAGAAATATACACATAGACAAAGAAGAAACCATGATATCATTCAACGTGACGGCACTGTTCACTTCAATTGACAAAACCCTAGCCAGAGAAACAATAGCCAACCTACTGGACATACAGAACAGAAAACAGGACGCTGAACCTATCAACAAAGATGGCATACTGAAACTACTGGACTTGTGCCTCACAACACACTTCACATTCAACAACCAGATATACGAACAAATCAACGGAACACCCATGGGATCACCGATCTCGGGACTCATAGCAGAGGCAGTTATGCAAAGGTTAGAACAAACAGTCCTACCACAAATTCATCCCAAACTCTGGGTCAGATATGTCAATGACACGTTTGTAATCATTAAAAACACGGAAATAGAAAAAACACACCGGATCATCAACGCCACACTCACAGGAATCCGATTCACGAGAGAAGAAGAAAAGGATAGCCAACTCCCATTCCTAGACGTGATGGTACAGAGAACACCGAACGGAGAATTCACTACAAGGGTATACAGGAAAGCCACACACACAGACCAAGTCCTAAACTATGAAAGTAACCACCCCAATACACACAAACGAAGCTGCATCAGGACACTATTCAAAAGGGCCACAACACATTGCAGTACACCAGAACTGCAAAAAGAAGAAGAGGAACACCTATACAAGGTATTCGCCAAAAACGGATACCCGCGCAACCTCATCAACAGATGCCTAAGAGAAAGACCACGGAACGAGGACATACCACAACCAAAAGGACTAGCCACACTACCATACATCAAGAACATCTCTGAAATGACAGACAGACTACTGCGACACCTAGGACTCATAACGGCACACAAACCAACAGCCACGCTCAGACAACAACTCACCAGAACGAAGGACTCGATACCCAACATGAGCAAAACTAATGTAGTGTACAAAATACCATGCAAGGACTGCACAAAACACTATATAGGACAAACAGGAAGACAGCTAACAATCCGCATACATGAACATCAACTAGCCACGAAACGCCACGACCAGCTATCCTTAGTAGCCACACACGCAGACAACAAGCAACACGAATTCGACTGGGACAACACTACTATCATAGGGCAAGCCAGACAGAGAACAGCCAGGGAATTCCTAGAGGCATGGCATTCATCCACAAACTCCATCAACAAACACATCGACCTGGACCCAATATACCAACCACTACAGCGGACAGCTGAATCTGACAACTGGAAGCGGCAGGGACAGACCACTATAAACACCGGAGGAAACATCAAAGAAGCGCTTCGCAGGAGGCTCCCAAGCACTGATGATGTCGCCTAGCCAGGGGACGAAACGTTTGCAACAAAAACTTCCAGCTCGGCGAACAGAACCACAGTATCCTGTTTGTTTCATTGCCCTGCTCTTTCCCCAAGGGAACAGGCTTTTTTCACAGTAGGGTGTTACCCACAGAGACCAGCAAAACATTTGTGGTCAGATTAGTATCTCTATTGCAATGGAACATCTTCAAGTGCAGGATTTGTGGTTGTACTTACTGTAAAAACTTGAAACAAATCAAAACTTTTCACTCTGGAAAACAGCTACATAAAGCTCACCACGTGAAAAAAACAAGTCTAGGAACACAAGCATAAATTTTGTCCTGGAAAGGGGAAGACTAATTGGGAAACCTTCTTCCCCAAGTCAAACAGGCAGGTTCAGATCTGATGGGCTCAATGTTATCCCAGGAATTCCATTTCCCTGAAATCTGCCCGTTTGAATTTCAGAAAAGAGAAACAGCATCCTAACGGACTATCCCATTCCATTTCAAAATCCTTCTCTAGGTTTCAAGCTTCCTCAAAATGTTAGTCATGATTTGGAGATGCTGGTGTTGGACTGGGGTGTACAAAGTTAAAAAACACACAACACCAGGTTATAGACTAACAGGTTTATTTGGAAACAATAGCTTTCGGAGCGCTGCTCCTTCATTAGGTGGTTGTGGAGTGTAAGATCGTAAGACACGGAATTTATAGCAAAGGTTTACAGTGTGATGTAACTGAAATTATATATTGAAAAAGACCTGGATTATTTTCAAAGTTTCAAAGAACGAGGACATGCCGCAACCCAAAGGACTAGCCACACTACCATACATCAAGAGCATTTCTGAACTGACAGCCAGACTACTGCGACCACTAGAACTCATAACAGCACACAAACCAACAGCCACACTCAGACAACAACTCACCAGGACAAAGGACCCGATACCCAGCATGAGCAAAACCAATGTAGTGTACAAAATCCCATGCAAGGACTGCACAAAACACTACATAGGACAAACAGGAAGACAGCTAACGATCCGCATCCATGAACACCAACTAGCCACAAAACGACATGACCAGCTATCCTTAGCAGCCACACACGCAGATGACAAGCAACATGAGTTCGACTGGGACAACATTACTATTATAGGACAAGCCAAACAGAGAACAGCCAGAGAATTCCTAGAGGCATGGCACTCATCCACAGATTCAATCAATAAGCACATCGACCTGGACCCAGTATACCGACCACTGCAGCGGACAGCTGGAACTGACAACCGGAAACGGCAGAGACAAACCACTATAAACACCGGAGGAAATATCACAGAAGCGCTTCGCAGGAGGCTCCCAAGCACTGAGGATGTCACCTAGACAGGGGACGAAACGTCTGCAACACAAATTCCCAGCTCGGCGAACAGAACCACAACACCTGGATTGTTTGTTAATTCTCTCATCTTTTAGAATGACCATGTTGGTCATTTGAGAATGTGACTTTTAAAAATTTTTTGCGATTTACATCTGAGGGAACTGAAACCAACATTGTCATTTTAAAAGATGAGAGACTTAACAAACAATCCAGGTCTTTTTCAATATATAATTTCAGTTACATCACACTGTAAATTTTGCTATAAATTCTGTGTCTTACGATCTTATACACCACAACCACCTGATGAAGGAGCAGTGCTCCGAAAGCTAGTGCTTCCAAATAAACCTGTCGGACTATAACCTGGTGTTGTGTGACTTCTTACTTTGTCAACCCCTATCCAGCCCCGGCCCCTCCACAACCAGTCTGATGAGGCAACACATCCACGGAGTTAAAGTTTCCCCAAGTTCTAGGAGAAAGTGGGGACTACAGATGCTGGAGATCAGAGTCGAGGGTGTGGTGCTGGAAAAGCACAACAGGTCAGGCAGCATCCGAGGAGCAGGAGAATCGACATTTCAAACATAAGTCCTTCATCAGGAATTTTCCCAAATTCTGCTGTGTATATACATTGTCCTTGTCATCTGCCTGTGGAATCAATGCATTCCTTTACATCAGCCGACAACTTTCCAAAACCTTTCCTTCCTTCAAATCAAGTGAATCATTTTTTTAGCAAAAGGAGTAACTTTCGAGACCATGAACAGGATTGAGTCATTCAGATTGTTCCTCCATTCAGTGAGATCTGATCATCCTCAATTCCATTTTCCTGCTTTTTTCCCATAATTCCATTAAAAATTTATCTCGGCCTTGAATGGGATTATTCCCGAAGCGCATATTCTCCTGCACCTCGGATGCTGCCTGACCTGCTGTGCTTTTCCAGCAGCACACTTTTCGACTCTGACTCTCCAGCATCTGCAGTCCTCACTTTCTCCCAGCCTTGACAGCCTTTTGTGGTGAAGAATTCCACAGATTCACTGAGACAAGAAATTCTTTCTAATCTCTTTCCAAAATAAGCAACTCTTCCTTCTGAGATTACGCCTCTCTCGACCCTCACATAAGGGGAATCAAGCTTCCTGTGTTGGCCTGGTCAAGTCCCCCCAGAATCCCGGATGTTTCAATAAGGGCATTCTTCATTCTTCGAAACACCAAAGACTCCAAGCCCCATCGACTCAACCTCTCTCCTCCTTGCAGGCGGCATGGTGGCACAGTGGTTAGCACTGCTGCCTCACAGCGCCAGAGACCCAGGTTCAATTCCCGCCTCAGGCGACTGACTGTGTGGAGTTTGCACGTTCTCCCCATGTCTGCGTGGGTTTCCTCCGGGTGCTCCGGTTTCCTCCCACAGTCCAAAGATGTGCAGGTCAGATGAATTGGCCATGCTACATTGCCTGTATTGTTAGGTAAGGGGTAAATGTAGGGGTATGGGTGGGTTACGCTCCGGCGGGCCGGTGTGGACTTGTTGGGCCGAAGGGCCTGTTTCCACACTGTAATGTAATCTAATGTAAAAAGTTCTTCCATACCTGCTATCAGGCAAATGATCCCAGAATTTCCTTCCTTATATAAGGGGACCAAAGTACTCTACTCAACCCTTCCTCATTTGGTTCAAACAATAGACTCCACCACTTGGACACACACAACCAATTCTGTCAGCTCTTCCCATGGCACACTCATCCTGTCCCATTACCAATCCAACACCTGCCTTTCCCCTTCCTGCTTTCCATCAATCCCATCCCCTCTGCCTCATGGAAACAATGTCTTCAAGCAGAAGAACCTTATTGTCGGATTCCTCTTACTTCCCGCTTTTATTTTATGCTCTCCACCAACCCCCTCTCAACCCATCTTGGCCAACTGTAAAGGACATTGGTTCAGCCACCTTCTGGTCTCCCCGCTGTAGGAAGGATGTTGTGAAACTTGAGAGGATTCAGAAAATTTTTAAAGGTTGTTGCCGGGGTTGGAGGGTTTGAGCTACAGGGAGAGGCTGAATAGGCTGGGGGATTGGAGACTGAGGGTTGACCTTATAGAGGTTTATAAAATCACGAGGGGCATTCATAGAGTGAATACCCAAGGTTTCTTCCCCAGGGTGAGGGAGTCCAGAATGAGATAGCGTAGGTTTGAGGTGAGAGGGCACAGATTTAAAAGGGACCTGACGGGCAACATTGACATACCGAGGGTGGTACGGGTATGGAATGAGCTGCCAGAGGAAGTGGTGGAGGCTGGTATAATTACAACATTTAAGAAGCATCTGCATGGGTACATGAATAGGAAGGGTTTAGAGGGATATGGGCCAAATGCTGGCAAATGGGACTAGATTCATTTTGGATAGCTGGTCGGCTTGGACGAGTTGGACCGAAGGGTCTGTTTCTGTGCTGTGCATCTCTATGACTGTATTTGGGTCTGGGACACAAGTAACCACATAGAAAGGATCCTTGTTGCATTAACGACCAACTGAGAGAGGAGGGTGGGGGGGGGGGGGGGTGGCTATAGAAGGGGACGCTGTTTATTCCTCCTTACCCAGGAGCATCTTGGTTTAGAGTCGATAGATTCCAAGCAAAACAAGGAATCTTTCACAAGACTGATTAGAACATCTGGCAGGTCTCAGTTTTGGAAATGTGAGTTGAACCCTACCTTCCACACCCACAGCACTTAGAGGAAAGAACTCTGAACGAAAAAGTGCAGACGTTTTCCCATGTTAAATAAAAAGTGCTTCCTCAATTCACTCTTCAATCACCAACCTCTAATGAATGTCACAGGCTCCCCTCCCCACCAATCGCAATGGCAGGAGATCTACAAGATGCATTGCAGCAACTCACCAAGCACCAATTGCATCTCACAAACCCATAATCGCTACCATCTAGGAGGACACGGTCAGCAGGTAGATGGGAACACCCACCCCCTGCAAGCTCCCCTCCAAGCCACTCACTGTCCTGACTTGGAAATAGAAACAATATTTGCTGACACCGACAACTGTGGACAGTCACGCATGAATGCTCATTCACGGTTCCAAACACTGGGAAAGTGACAAGCAGAGTACAGGAGGCCCTCTCCCCCTCCATCTCCTGTCCACGACTCTCTCCCCCACCCTTCCCTCCAGTTCCCTCCCAGATCCCAATCTCCACCCTTCCCCCCCATTCCCATGTAATCCCGACCCACCTCTCACCGCCCCCACCATTCCAATCTCTCTTCCCACAACCCCATTCCGAACTCTCTCCCCGCCCTATGCCATCTCCCCTCACCATCCACCTCAATCTCTCTTTACTGCTCCCTCTAATCCCAACCTGTTACCAACCCCCACACTCTCTTGATGGGTCTCCCCGCAATCTGTGCATGTGCGATTTAAAGCACACGTGCCTTGGTGCCAGCGCATGTAGACAGAAATACATCACCGTTCCTGCAGTGTCACAGGGTCAAAACCCTGGACCTCCCTCCCTAACGGCATTGTGGGTCTACCCACAACACATGGACTGCAAGGTGGCACTTTCTCAAGGGGGCAATTGACGATGGGCAATAAATATTGGCCCAAAAGCGACAACCCCCCACATCGCTTTCCTTTATCGGTCAGAGTATTGAGTACAGGAGTTGGGAGGTCATGTTGCAGCTGTACAAGACATTGGTAAGGCCACTGTTGGAATATTGTGTGCAATTCTAGTCTCCTTCCTATCAGAAAGATGTTGTGAATCTTGAAAGGGTTCAGAAAAGATTTACAAGGATGTTGCCAGGGTTGGAGGATTTGAGCTACAGGGAGAGGCTGAACAGGCTGGAGCTGTTTTCCCTGGAGCGTCAGAGGCTGAGGGGTGACCTTATAGAGGTTTGCAAAATTATGAGGGGCATGGATAGGGTAAATAGACAAAGTCTTTTCCATGGGGTGGAGGAGTCCAGAACTAGAGGGCATAGTTTTAGGGTGAGAGGGGAAAGATATAAAAGAGACCTAAGAGGCAACTTGTTCACACAGAGGGTAGTACGTGTATGGAATGAGCTGCCAGAGGATGTGGTGGAGGCTGGTACAATTGCAGCATTTAAGAGGCAATTTCACCTACCTCCCCACCAACCTCCAGATACATCGTATCATCCTCCGTCATTTCGGCCACCTCCAAACAGACCCCACCACCAAGGATATATTTCCCTCCCCACCTCTATCAGCGTTCCAGAAAGACCACTCCCTCCGCGACTCCCTCGTCAGATCCACACACCCCCACCAACCCAACCTCCACTCCCGGCACCTTCCCCTGCAACCGCAAGAAATGCAAAACTTGCGCCCACACCTCCCCCCTCACTTCTCTCCAAGGCCCCAAGGGATCCTTCCATATCCATCAGAAATTCACCTGCACCTCCACACACATCATTTACTGCATCCGCTGCACCCGATGTGGCCTCCTCTATATTGGGGAGACAGGCCGCCTACTTGCAGAACGTTTCAGAGAACACCTCTGGGACACCCGCACCAACCAACCCAACCACCCTGTGGCTGAACACTTTAACCCCCCTCCCACTCTGCCAAGGACATGCAGGTCCTTGGCCTCCTCCATCACCAGACCATAGCAACACGACGGCTGGAGGAAGAGCGCCTCATTTTCCGCCTAGGAACCCTCCAGCCACAAGGGATGAATGCAGATTTCTCCAGCTTCCTCATTTCCCCTCCCCCCACCTTTTCTCAGTCTTGAACTGCAATCTTCTTCCTGACCTCTCCACCCCCACCCCCTCTCCGGCCTATCATCCTCACCTTAACCTCCTTCCACCTATCGTATTCCCAACGCCCCTCCCCCAAGTCCCTCCTCCCTACCTTTTATCTTAGCCTGCTTGGCACACCCTCCTCATTCCTGAAGAAGGACTTATGCCCGAAACGTCGCTTCTCCTTCTCCTTTGATGCTGCCTGACCTGCTGCGCTTTTCCAGCAACACATTTTTAAGCTCTGATCTCCAGCATCTGCAGTCCTCACTTTCTCCTGGGTATATGAATAGGAAGGGTTTGGAGGGATATGGGCCGGGTGCTGGCAGGTGGGACTAGATTAGGTTGGGATGTCTGGTCGGCATGGTTGGACCGAAGGGTCTGTTTCCGTGCTGTACATCTCTATGACTCTATGACTCTGACTCTAGCTCATGGGCGAATAAAAGATAGGGAGCCACAGAAGAGTTACTGATTTCATTCAGTTATTTTAAAGACCTCAATTAAATAACCCCTCAACCTTATAAGGTCAAATTGTCCTCACAACCTCAACCTTTGACCCCTTGCATCATCCAGATTGCCTAACAAGACAGTTATCCTTTGGATGGTCGTGGAGTGCGTGAGCTTGACATTGAACAGGTTTGGTTGGATTGACACAAATCTGAACCCAGCGCTGAAAACTCAACCCCAATAATTGAGAGGGAACAAGGCCATTGCTATTATTGAGCTGTTCCTCAGTAGAATTCATGTCGGAACACCAGGGAGGTGGCACTCAATATCTCGGAGCTCAAGTGTGAGATGGTGCTTTGGGAAACTGAGAGCGAGGGAGGGACAGTGAGAGAGATAAAAACGTAGGGAGGCTTAAACATTGGATGGAGAGAAAGAAGGCAGAGGAAGGGAGGAATGGAGACTGGGAGAGTGGAAACGAAAATTCCAAAACACTTCACAGCCAATCAAGTACTTTCAAAGTGGGGAACTGGCACCCAGAGTAAAAAGTATTTCACTGTCCCATACTTTTCAACACCATCGACAAGGCACAAGTCAGGAGTGTGAGGGAGTACTCCCCACTTGCCCCTGGATGGGGGCAGCTCCAACAACACTCAAGAAGCTCGACACTATCCAGGACAAAGCAGCCCCCTGCTTGATTGGCACCACGTTCACAAACGTCCACTCCCTCCACTTGGTCACGGCAGTGTGTACTGTCTACAGGATGCACTGCAGAAAGTCTCCAAAGACCTTCAAGACAGCACCTTCCCAACTCACAACCACTTCCATGCAGAAGGACAAGGGCAGTAGACAATGAGAAAATGACTCCCCCTGCAAGTTCGCCTCCAAGCCACTCACCATCCTGACTTGGAAATGTATATTGCTGTTCCTTCACTGTCCTGGATGGTGTCGAGCTTCTTGAGTGTTGTTTGAGCTACAGTCATCGAGGTAACTGGGGGTGTATTCCATCACGGTCTCACAAATGGTAGACAGGCTTTGGGGAGTCAGGTGAGTCAAAACCCTGAAGTTCCCTCCCTTGGGGAATTGTGGGTGTCCGTACACTACACGAACTGCAGCGGTTCAAGATGGCAGCTCACCACAACTTTCTCAAAGGGCAACTAGGGACAAGCAATAAATACTGGCTCAGCCAGCGATTGCCCATATCCCATGAGTTAATAAAAGAAATCTCTCTCGCCGGTGTCCTAGGGTGTCGGTCTTTGATTTCTATGCTGAAAATTCCAAATTTTATTCATTTTATTCTCTAGTAGCATGTGGGCATTGCGAGCAAGACCAGCACTTGTTGCCTGTCTCTGACTGCCCTCGGATGGAGTGGTTTTCTCAGCCAATTCGGAGGGTAATTCAGCCACCCATTACAGTGGGGTCTGGAGTCACGTGGAATTGCAAGTGTCGATTGGAGGAGCCGGGAGGCGAGAGGAAGCAACAGGCACATGTCAAGGACCGTTCCAAACTTCCGCCAACTTGCGTTTGGAAATAATTAATCACATTGGAGCCAGTCTCTTAATGGTTTGACGCCAATGCATTTTCCAGTGGGTGGAGTGTGTTTTTATAGGGATTAAAGCTGAGAACTTAATCATTATTTTGGCCTTACACAAGACTGATTGTTCAAACAGGCCAACTGTCAATGCTTGTAGGAAGAACAATTCAGAGCCGTTAATAAATGCTGTCTGTCAGATTCCTACTCAAGGGCCATGCAACCAAAGCATTACCTCATGCCAAAAACATAAAGATAATTTTTAAAAATGCTCCCGTCCTCTTAAACCCTCCAAACTCCTGGCTCTGGGACCCCTCTGCTCGGGGGGAACAGCCTGAATCAGTATTGGGGTGAGGGCAGGAAATTACACCAGGGAGAGATCACTGCAGAGGCCTCCGTCATCAGCATGGAAAGATCCCAGAAGCAGAGACTGAGTTGGCAAGGTCGGCACGAAAGAGTCTGAATTTGTGTAGCGCCTCGCGCAACCACAGCACCTTGCCGAGTGCAGTTAGAACATAGAACATAGAAAAGTACAGCACAGAACAGGCCCTTTGGCCCACGATGTTGTGCCGAGGTTTAATCCTAATGTAAAATAGAGTAACTTAACCTACGCACCCCTCAACTCACTGCTATCCATGTGCATGTCCAGCAGTCGCTTAAATGTCCCCAGTGACTCTGCTTCCACCACCACAGCTGGCAACGCATTCCTCGCATTCTCAACTCTCTGCATAAAGAACCTACCTCTGACGTCTCCTTTATACCTTCCTCCTAATATCTTCAAACTATGACTTCTCATACCAGCCCATCCTGTCCTGGGGAAAAGTTTCTGGCTATTGACTCTATCTATTCCTCTCATTATTTTGTACACATCGATCAGGTCTCCTCTCTTCCTCCTTCTCTCCAGAGAGAAAAGTCCGAGCTTACTCAACCTTTCTTCATAAGGCAAGCCCAGGCAGCATCCTGGTAAACCTTCTTTGCACCCTCTCCAAAGCCTCTGTATCTTTCCTATAGTAGGGCGACCAGAACTGGACACAATACTCCAAGTTGATGGGAAAGTTGCAACTGACTCAAGTACACGCAACATCCTCCAAACAGAAACATGGAAATGACCGGAGGACCTGGTTTCATTTTTAAATAAATGATCGGTGTGGAGGAATAAATATTGCTGCACTGCTTTACTGCCAACCGCTCCATGAACTTTTTGTTTTGCATCCATTCAAGAGGGCGGACTTGTTTAACAATGGAAGGGAAAGCCAACACCTCTGACAGTGCAGCACCCACTCCCACAGTATGGCACTGAAACATCAGGCCGGATTTTGTTCTGAGCCCTTCGAATTCAATCTTCAACTGTCAGACTCGAGAGGTGGCGTGACCTTGTGAGGTGACACACATCTTGTTACCACAAGCTGGCACACAGTCATAAAGGTCTACAGCACAGGACAGGTCACTTCAGCCCATCTGTACTGGCCAAAGGCAACCCCTTATTCCATTTTCCAGCACTTGGCCCTTTAAAACTATAGAATCTCTGCAATGTGGAAGTAGGCTGTTCGGCACATCCATGCCATCCCTTAGAAGAGCATCCCACCCAGACCCAACCCCCTACCTACAACCCCACATTTACCATGACTAACCCATCGAGCCTGCAGATCCCTGGACGCTATGGTTAAGGTAGCACAGTCAGTTCACCTAACCTGTACATCTTTGGGCTGTGGGAGGAAACCCACACAGACACGGGGAGAACATGCAAACTCCACAGAAGCAGTGGCCCAATGCTGGGATCGAACCCGGGTACCTGGCTATGTGAGGCAGCAGTGTTAACCACTGAGCCACACACATTGCTTGCCTGCCTTGGCATTGCAAGTGCATATCTGAAGCCTTCTTCAATATGATGAGAGTTTGTGCTTCTACCACCCTCACCCTGGCAGTGAGTTCCAGACTCCCAGCAACCTCTGGGTGAAGATGTTTTTCCTCACATCCCCCCTAAGCCGCCTACCCCTTACCTTAAATCTGTGCCCCCACCCCACACCCCCAGTGTTTGATCCCTGCACCAAGGAGACAGGGTTCCTTGCCTCATTAAGCCCTAGAATTTGATGCATCTCAATCACGTCCCCTCTCAGTCTCCACTGCTGCAAGGAAGACAGCTCCAATCTGTCCAATCTCTCTTTGTAGGCAATGATCTCCAGCCCGAGCAACATCCCGGGAGAAAGTGGGGACTGCAGATGCTGGAGACCAGAGTGGAAAAGCGCAGCAGGCCAGGCAGCATCCGAGGAGCAGGAGAGTCGACGTTTTGAGCATAAGCCCTTCATGAGGAATGTCTTCACATGCCTGATGAAGAGCATACCCTGAAACGTCGACTCTCCTGCTTCTCAGACCCTGCCTGTGCTTTTCCAGCACCACACTTTTTCACTCAAGCAACATCCTGGGGATCTTTTCAGTCAACAGATGGGGTCAGGGCAGATTCTGAACCGTCCTTGGTTAAGTGTGGAGCAGCCGAGGGACATGCCCTGGTAAGTGACTGCTTAGGGCTACAGTTTTACCAAGGTCAGTCAGCTAGGAAAGGTATTATCTGGCCATTGGTCACATCACAGACTGTTATGCTCAGAACACGAATCCAGTTGATTCCATGAGTTCTCATTGACCATGAGAAGGCCCAGACATGGCTTAAGTGGGCCATGAACCCCTGGAAACGTCGATGGGGGTGGAGCAGATCTGCAATCCCCCAAAACCGCAATCCTTGGGGGTGCTGCCAGTAGTGCACTGAGGCCACCCAGAGGTTCAACCACAGATTCTCCATAGGTAGAAGGAATACATAGAGGTAGATAAACAGAGGGGATGAAGATGTCAGGGTGGGGACTGAATGAGGAGGGGGAACGCAGGGGTCTGTTTTACTGAGGGGAACACTTCCCGAAGCTGGGCACAGTTCTTGTGGGTGTGAGGGAATCATTCCCCTACCCACCCCCAACAGGCTGCAGATAAATCTGGACCGGTCTGCTGGGGTTGCACCCCCACGTTGAGAGTGCCCCACCCATTGCTTGATTAAGAGCCCCGTTTGGCCGTTGACAGAGAGGTCACCTGCAGATGTTCCTAAAGAAGGTGGAAAGACCGCAGGATCTGCACTCCGCACTGTCCCACCCGACTGTACAAACAGCCAGTCTCCACACCCAGGCCTGAGGGGCTGGAAGGAGGGCATTAAAATCTGCCGAGTGGTGTCTGATATGCCTCACTATCAGATTTTATTTTAGAATGCATCTGAAAAATAACTCAGAAGTTCTATTACATTCAAGTTGCTCAATAAACATAAGTTCTCACTGACTTTTTCATTTCCTCCTTAATTGAACATAAGAAATAGGACTGGGAATAGGCCATTGGCCCATTGAGTCTACCTTGCTATTCAATAAGATCAAGACTGATCATCATTCTCTTTTTCTTCAGATGTGATTTCATCATTAACTCTCTATTTAGGTGTAGTATTAAATTCTTAACTCGTTTGTTCTTATTTTTAATGAAATGTGTTTCACATGTATGTAACTATATAAATGCAGCAGTATCTCTACTGCACTATGATTACTATTCTCTAATTGCTGCCCAAGTCTTTGTTTGAGTTCCTGTACACTGGCCTGTTGGTTTGCTACATACTAAACACTACACCCTATAAAATCTGATCTCCTTCTTCCCTATCAGTCCCTCTCACATTAGATTTTTTTGAATTTATTGTTGCTGGAGTCTCACATCATTAGTAGGTCTGCATTTAATGTATTTGTGCACAGACTTCACCCTCCGTTTTCTTGTCACTGTGAAATGGACTCATAGGGAATTGTATTCCAAATTCCCTGTACCTCCATGCTGGGCTTTCCCTCTCCCCTCTAATACTGGTGACCATCTTATCAGCTACCTCAGCCTTCCACCTTCTCAATCTCTCCACCACCTCCTTTTCTTTTAAGACCTTCCTATCGGAAAGATGTTGTGAACCTTGAAAGGGTTCAGAAAAGATTTACAAGCATGTTGCCAGGGTTGGAGGATCTGAGCTCCAGGGAGAGGCTGAACAGGCTGGGACTGTTTTCCCTGGAGCGTCGGAGGCTGAGGAGTGGCCTTATAGAGATTTACAAAATCATAAGGGGCATGGATAGGATAAATAGGCAAGGTCTTTTCCCTAGGGTGGGGGAGTCCAGAACGAGAGGGCATAGGTTTAGGGTGAGAGGGGAAAGATATAAAATGGACCTAAGGGGCAACTTTTTCACACAGAGGGTGGTGCATGTATGGAATGAGCTGCCAGAGGAAGTGGTTGAGGCTGGTACAATTGTAACATTTAAAAGGCATCTGGATGGGTATATGTATAGGAAGGTTTAGAGGAATATGGGCCAGGCGCTGGCAGGTGGGACTAGATTGGGTTGGGATATCTGGTTGGCATGAATGAGCTGGACCGAAGGGTCTGTTTCCGTGCTGTACATCTCTATGACTCTATGACCTTCCTTGAAGGCTTGCTGTATCAGGAAGTCCTCATTCACTCTTCTCTTACTTTTTGGCTTGGTGCCCGTAAGTCTATAAGAGTTAACAGCAGAATTAGGCCTTTCGGCCCATCAAGTCTGCTGTGCCATTCGATCATGCTGACATGTTATTCCACACCATTCTCCTGTCTTCTTCCTGTAACCCTTACTAATCAAGAGCCTATCTATCTCTGTCTTAAAGGCATTCAATGACTTGCAGCAAAGACCTCCACAGATTCATCGCCCTCTGGTTAAATTCCTCCGTTCTAATGAGTCGTTCCTTCACTCTGAGGCTGTGTCCTCAGGTTCTAGTCTCTCCCACTGACGGAAACATCTTCTCCATGTTCTGGAGGCTCTCTCGGCATTCTGTAAGCTTCAGTGAGATCACCCCCCTTCATCCTTCTAAACTCCATCAAGTATTGACCCAGAGTCCTCAACCATACTTTTTCAATTACATTTCTGCAAATATTTGTAATGCTATCTGTAAATACAACCTGTCTTGTTTTCCCGTTTATGCGTGGCAACTTTGGGTATGTACAAGTGCATGTGATTATGCGCATAAGGAATGACTCTACTGGATTTGATTCCCTACAGTGTGGAAACAGGCCATTTGGCTCAAGGTGGCCACACGGACCCTCCGAAGAGTAACCCACCCAGACCCATTTCCCTCTGATTAATGCACCTAATGCTATGGGCAATTTAGCATGGCCAATTCACCTGACCTGCACATCTTTGGACTGTGGGAGGAAATTATAGCACCCGGAGGAAACCCACGCAGACACGGGGAGAATGTGCAAACTCCACACAGTCAGTCACCCGAGGCTGGAATTGAACCTGGGTCCCTGGCCCCATGAGACAGCAGTGCTAACCACTGAGCCACCGTGCCGCTCTATGCTTCAGTGTAAATTGCATTTGTGAGCATGAACCAGTGCAAATAGTTCTTTGTATTTCTTAGCGTGTTTGTTAACTGGTGCATGTGCTAATTGTTTGGGTAAGATATTCTATATATAGCTGTTGAAGAGGGAAGCTGTTGAAGATTATCTTTTGCTCTTGTCAGGACAGGCGCAAGAATGCCAAATTTCAAAGGGAACATCAATTTATACCACATCAATAATTGGCATTCTTGCATTTGCCCTGATGAGTGCCAGCTTTGATGGCATGTCTCTGTTGCTCAACAATGTTCACATTTTCTACTCTTAAGCAACTACTCATTCAGTAGCTCTTTTTTTGGATGTATATCTAACTTGAGCACACAAAATTCAGCACTAGGGTGGCATAGTGGCTCAGTGGTTAGCACTGCAGCCTCAGAGCACCAGGGACCTGGGTTCAATTCCAGCCTTGGGTGACTGTCTGTGTGACATCTGCACATTCTCCCCGTGTCTGCGTGGGTTTGCTCCAGTTTCCTCCCACAGTCCAGAGATGTGCAGGTTAGGGTGGATTGGCCATGCTACACTGCCCATAGTGTCCAGGGGTGTGTGTGTGTTAGCCATGGGAAATGCATAGGGTATAGGGAAGTGGGATGGGCCTGGACGGGTTGCTGATAGGAGGGTCGCTGTGAACGTGTTGGGCTGAATGGCCTGCTTCCACACTGAAAGAATTCTAATCAATCATTTCTCTACAACAGCAAAAAACAAAATAAGCTGTCAGTGGGTCAGCACTTCGGAGGTGCTGCACTGTGGGAGGGTCAGTGCTGAGGGAGCGTCGGAGGGTCAGCATCGAGGGAATTGGAAAGCTCATCCCAGTGACGGTGACCATGGAAAGCAGCGTTGTATGATCATAAAAACTCATCTGAAGCCCTGATGAGGAAGGAGGTGGGGGGAGAAAGTGGGAACAGGGATGATCATCAAAAACCCGACTGAATGGGGGAGCAGGCTCGATGGGCCGATTGGCCTACTCCCGCTCCTGTTCTCGATATAAGCTGCAGGAAATGTTGGCGTTGAGATGGTTAATCGAGTGCGGGGTTGGATGGCCAGGGTTGGATCTGGCTCATGTGAAAAGAACATGCACTTGAGCCTCCAGACCAGAGTGATCACCGAGTCAAGCAAATGCCTTTTGTACTTTCAGTTGTTTTCCTTTGTGTTCAATAACAGCCCGGGGCCATTCTGTTTAGGTAAGTTTAAAACTCCTTTCCCGGGCACCCGAGGGAGGCAGATGCACGGCCAATTCTCCTGACTCCTACCCCAGAACTAAGACTTTCAAAAGAGGGGCGATGTTACTGGAAGGGGGAGAGATAGTGAGGGGGTCGGGGGGGGGCGCGGCAAGAGTTTCCAGAAAGGAGGGAAATACTCCGGGGGGTGGGGGAGTGGGGGGATGGGGTTGGGGTGGGGGTTGGGAATAACCAAGGCTGAAAAACAACCTCAAAAAGCTTCAGCACACATGGAATGAAATCTCAGAAGAAAACTAAATGCTTAGCTTTAGAATTTGTTCTTGCCAAAAACTTGGCAGCTGTCAGATTTTCTTTAACTTGTGTTTTCTTTTCTTCTAATGATGTATTAACCCTTTACGTTCCAGTTTGCTTTCTTCACGGTATCCACAAAAGGGCTTGCCAAAATGTTATCTGCTTAATATTTTAACATCGCAGCACGCGATCGACACACCCTCTGAAGACTGCGAGAGTTTCCTGACACACTTTGTACTGAGTCTCTCAATGCGGTACGTGAGGGGAACTGAGGAGCTGCTTTATAACTACACCTGTATGAGACGCACGCAAATTGCCCAGCATGCCGCACTGCTGTCAAGTAGCAAGTCTTCGCTAGAGATCACAACGGCCAGGAAGCCAACTATAGACTTAGTTTTGGGCAGTTGATACTGAACCGGTGAATAGGGAATTGGTGGAACACGTGGACAGAATTAATAAAGACTTACATTTCTGTTGGGGTCTAAACATTTTTCTTTTTGAGAACTCTTGGAGTCATAGAGATGTACAGCACGGAAACAGACCCTTCGGTCCGACTTGCCCATGCCGAACCAGATATCCCAACCCAATCTAGTCCCACCTGCCAGCACCCGGCCCATATCCCTCCAAACCCTTTCCTATTCATATACCCATCCAAATGCCTCTTCAATGTTGCAATTGTACCAGCCTCCACCACTTCCTCTGGCAGCTCATTCCATACACGTACCACCCTCTGTGTGATAAAGTTGCCCCTTAGGTCTCTTTTATATCTTTCCCCTCTCACCCTCAACCTATGCCCTCTAGTTCTGGACTCGCCCACCCCAGGGAACAGACTTTGTCTATTTATCCTATCCATGCCCCTCATGATTTTATAGACCTCGATAAGGTCAGTCCTCAGCCTCCGACGCTCCAGGGGAAACAGTCCCAGCCTATCCAGCCTCTCCCTGTAGTTTTTTGAGATTTTCTCAAGGGTTTCATTTTGAGTTCCGGGAGCCACTGTTTTATATGTTTTCTCAGGGGTCTGAAGGCTTACTCTGAAAGCAGTCGATCTCGAGTCAGGAATTCGGGCATGTGCGTCCATTTTAAAAGATTTAACTGAGAAATAGCAGAGGTGCTGTCAATGTTTTCCATCTTCCACACATCCAGAATTGACCTGACATTTTTCAAAATCTAAACAAGGTCTTTCAGATGGTTTTCCCCTCATGGAGTCTCCATGGCAATGCCCAGACAAATCACAGTTGACATGCCAACCAATCAGCAGCCTAACTTAAAACACTTCACTTGAAATTTGGCATTCTTGCATGTGTCCTGACGAGTACAGAAGGGTACGGCAGCAAGCGACTTTGCTCAGGAGTGAAGGATATTAAAGAAACATAGCTCTCATGGCTGGATTGATGTCCAGGACTCCAACAACAATTAAACAGATTTTCCTTACTCCCCCTGGTCACTTCATTGCTCTCCCTTAGGGGCCGGATTTAAAATAAATTGAAGGCCTTGTAAGTTGAGGTCTTCTTGACCAAGTGAGTCACCAACTTTTCCGACACATCCAAACTTTTTTTTGAAAAAAATAAGGAAAACACATACACAACAAAATCCAAAAAGAGCTGGCAGGCAGACAGAGATGTTTATAGCAAAAACCTTTGAAGAAACGTCTCAGAGAAACAGCCAGAACTGGATTCCAATAACATCATGATCTCTTGCTCTTTAAACTCCCCACATAATGGATCAGACAATACAGAAGAGTGAAAGGAAACTATGGTTATCATCACTCCACCAGTAGCTTATAAACTTGAAAGCCAGGTTCCAGGGGAATGTATTAGAAAGAAAAGTAAAGGTTTTTTTAAATGGCTCAGGAAATTGTAATTATAAATAAAGTGTAAATCTGAAAGTGTGAGATGCAGCATGTCGTCCACAGCTCCTCTCTCTCTCTCTCACTCTGGGAGGCTCCGTTCTAACTCCTTCATCAGTGTTTCTCTGACTTCCTCCTTCCTCTCACACACTCTCTCTCTCTCTCCTCCTGAGAGGTCTGCTTCTCCTAGAACCACCTCTCGCCATCTTCACTTTCTATGCCTTGCTCCTCTCTCTCTCACACACACACTCGCACACTCACACACACACTCACGCACTCACACACACACACACACTCACACTCGCGCACTCACACACACACACACTCACACACTCGCGCACTCACACACACACACTTGCACACTCGCTCACATGCCATCTCTGTCCCTACTCTGACATTCTTTCTCGCCCTGTGAGTGTCTTTCTCCCATCCCCAGCCCCACATTCCATTTCTCCTTCCTCAATATCTCTCTCTCACACACATGTACACACACGTACTGTCTCTCCCCATTCTCCATTGGCATTCTCCCTCTCTATACCTCACACCCTCTCTCCCTCCTTCCTTTTCATCTCTCTCCCTCCCTCTCTCTCTCTCTCCTCCTCTCTTTCTCTCTCCCTCCCTCTCTCTCCCTCCCTCTCTCTCCCCCTCTCTTTCTCTCTCCCTCTCTCTCTCTCCCTCCCCCTCTCTCTCTCCCTCCCCCCTCTCTTTCTCTCTCTCTCCTTCTCTCGCTCACTCCCTCTCTTTCTCTCTCTCCCCCTCTCTCTCCCTCCCTCTCTCTCTGTCCTTCCCTCCCTGTCTCTCTCCCTCCCTCGCG